>NC_139221.1:13556094-14091956 GCF_055691185.1 Crinia signifera
GCGCTTTGTCTCAGCTGCGCCATGCGCTCTCCTGCGCCCTCCTGTATCATAGCGCTGTGCCTCAGCTGCGCCATGTGCTCTCCTGCACCCTCCTGTATTATAGCGCTGTGCCTCAGCTGCGCCATGTGCTCTCCTGCGCCCTCCTGTATTATAGCGCTTTGTCTGAGCTGCGCCATGCGCTCTCCTGCGCCCTCCTGTATTATAGCGCTGTGCCTCAGCTGCGCCATGCGCTCTCCTGCACCTTCCTGTATTATAGCGCTGTGCCTCAGCTGCGCCATGCGCTCTCCTGCGCCCTCCTGTATTATAGCGCTGTGCCTCAGCTGCGCCATGCGCTCTCCTGCGCCCTCCTGTATTATAGCGCTTTGTCTCAGCCACCACCAGCGACAGAGATAAAGTCATCGGTCCCATGGCGGTTCAGCGGCTGTGTGTAAGAATACACATTCTTCTGTCTGATAGTAAGCAGCTGTCCGCACTGTAGCACTTGTAAAACATGTGTCGTATCTCATGTGTATTCTCTGAGGGGTTCCCGCAACTATCTGCTTCATACATGGAAATGATAACCAGGTGTCAACAGATCAGCACAAACACACAAACAGCACTTACAGCCGCACGGCTACCTACCACACACGCACACACACACACACACACACACACACACACACACACACACAGAGGGTGGGGGGGGGGGTGCTCCTTATGCTGCAGAAATATACCGAAAGCCAAAAATAACGACTTCTAAAATTATAGATAACAAATAACAGATAACTATTCTAAAAAAAAAGTGGGTGATAAATGAATCTAGAAACAGTTTTGAAGTTTTTTTTTTGTTGTTTTTGGTTAGTTTTTTTCTGTACTTTTTGATGTTTTTTAAGAAAAAAAAAAAGCAAAATCTGCCATCACGTGATTCTACATAAAGACCAGATATATGTTTATAGGATTGTTACATTCCCACGTGGTTTATAGACCGCTTCCTAGCTTGGACACAGAGGGAAAGTTAAAAAAGATACTTTGTTCACATAACTTGTTTGGAATTTACTAGGGATTATATTACAAAGTTCCTGTATGTATATAGTTTATGTGAACATCCTCATTTTGTTACATAAAATATTAAAGGGAAAAAAATCTAATAGTTATAGTGTCAAACACATATACAGTATAATATGCTATTTATAAAAAACACATTTTAACCATATAAGGGCACAGTCACGGGTACATCTCATTACGCTAGTGAAAACTCGGTTAAGGGGACAAGTGAGCTGTATTAAGTGCCATGCAGATATAGCAGTACGTACAGTAGTAGGCCTGCATTCTGACTGTGGACACCATTCACATCTCAGCCACCGAATATCCCACTGAAAGTGTGAAGACACCTAAGCGGATATCATGTTCCTAATCATGTTCACAACTCCCGACCTTGATTGAAGCCATTCTTGGGTATATGAAATTAAGCTCCAGTACGCCACAAACGGATATACCTTAGAGTATATTAGATTTTGTCAATGTCCATCTGAAACCATTAACCTGATTGATTCATTGTTACCCCTGAAGAAGTCCCAAGGGACGAAATGCGCAGGGTTATTGCAGACCAATATATATCTATGGTCGAAGCGGGTACCAGAACCAGAAGAGAGAGAGAGAGAGAGAGAGAGATAGATAGATAGATAGATAGATAGATAGATAGATAGATAGATAGATAGATACAGAGGAACCACCACACTCCCCATTCCTAAGAATCGGGTGACTCTAGTAAATACAAATTCACCCAGCACTCACCAAAATAAACGAACTCACCTTAACATTCAAATAATCAATTAAATAAATAATGGGGTTTTAGTTCATGAATTGATCAATGCATTTAAGCTTGCAGCCCATCGCCAAGGGACCCCATTTCACTGCAAGTCCTACACTAACAACTGGTCCCTCAAGATCCTGGCAACTACTGACACATCATAGCTAAAATTAAGGTGAGTTTGTTTATTTTAGTGAATGCTGCAGCTAGGCTGATCTTCCTAGCCAGACGTTCATTGTCTGCTGATCCGCTCTGCCAGTCCCTCCATTGGCTGCCCATATTCTACCGTATTCAATACAAAATACTTCTACTCCCATATAAAGCTATTAACCATACTACACCAGCTTATATCTCTTTACTTATTACAAAATATCTCCCATCTCGACCACTCCGCTCTGCACAAGATCTGCATCTCTCTTCTGCACGGATCACCAGCTCCCATTCACTATTACAGGACTTTCATCGGGCTGCTCCCGTCCTATGGAATGCCCTTCCACGCACAATAAGACTCTCCACTAGCCTCCAAACTTTCAAGTGTTCCCTGAAAACTCACCTCTTCAGGCAAGCCTATCATATTTATATACCGCACACATAACCCTCTGAGGCACCTATGTATTATATAGCTTCCCTTCTGGACCTACAGGCTATGCTATTACTGGTGCCTGTCCTTGTGTTTCCCTCTTATATCCCTATAGATTGTAAGCTTGCAGCAGGGCCCTCCAACCTCTATGTCTGTCTGTTTTACCCGGTTTGTTTTTTCAGTGTGGTCATCAGTTGTAAAGGGCAACGGAATCTGCTGCGCTATATAAGACGCTGTAACGGAATCTGCTGCGCTATATAAGACACTGTAACGGAATCTGCTGCACTATATAAGACGCTGTAACGGAATCTGCTGCGCTATATAAGACACTGTAACGGAATCTGCTGCGCTATATAAGACACTGTAATGGAATCTGCTGTGCTATATAAGACGCTGTAACGGAATCTGCTGCGCTATATAAGACACTGTAACGGAATCTGCTGCACTATATAAGACGCTGTAACGGAATCTGCTGCGCTATATAAGACACTGTAATGGAATCTGCTGTGCTATATAAGACACTGTAACGGAATCTGCTGTGCTATATAAGATGCTGTAACGGAATCTGCTGCGCTATATAAGACACTGTAATGGAATCTGCTGCACTATATAGGACACTGTAACGGAATCTGCTGCGCTATATAAGACGCTGTAACGGAATCTGCTGCACTATATAAGACGCTGTAACGGAATCTGCTGCGCTATATAAGACACTGTAACGGAATCTGCTGCGCTATATAAGACGCTGTAACGGAATCTGCTGCGCTATATAAGACACTGTAACGGAATCTGCTGCGCTATATAAGACACTGTAACGGAATCTGCTGCGCTATATAAGACACTGTAACGGAATCTGCTGCGCTATATAAGACACTGTAACGGAATCTGCTGCACTATAAAAGACGCTGTAACGGAATCTGCTGCTCTATATAAGACACTGTAACGGAATCTGCTGCGCAATAAAAGACACTGTAATGGAATCTTCTGCGCTATATAAGATGCTGTAACGGAATCCGCTGCGCTATATAAGACACTGTCACAGAATCTGCTGCGCTATATAAGACGCTGTAACGGAATCTGCTGCGTTATATAAGACGCTGTAACGGAATCTGCTGCGCTATATAAGACGCTGTAACAGAATCTGCTGCGTTATATAAGACACTGTAACGGAATCTGCTGCGCTATATAAGACGCTGTAACGGAATCTGCTGCGCTATATAAGACGCTGTAACGGAATCTGCTGCGCTATATAAGACACTGTAACGGAATGTGCTGCGCTATATAAGAAGCTGTAACGGAATCTGCTGCGCTATATAATACACTGTAACGGAATCTGCTGCGCTATATAAGACACTGTAACGGAATGTGCTGGGCTATATAAGACGCTGTAACGGAATGTGCTGCGCTATATAAGACGCTGTAACGGAATCTGCTGCACTATATAAGACGCTGTAACGGAATCTGCTGTGCTATATAAGACACTGTAACGGAATCTGCTGCGCTATATAAGACGCTGTAACGGAATCTGCTGCGCTATATAAGACACGGTAACGGAATCTGCTGCGCTATATAAGACACTGTAACGGAATCTGCTGCACTATATAAGACACTGTAACGGAATCTGCTGCGCTATATAAGACACTGTAACGGAATCTGCTGCACTATATAACACACTGTAACGGAATCTGCTGCGCTATATAAGACACTGTAACGGAATCTGCTGCGCTATATAAGACACTGTAACGGAATCTGCTGCGCTATATAAGACACTGTAACGGAATCTGCTGCACTATATAACACACTGTAACGGAATCTGCTGCGCTATATAAGACACTGTAACGGAATCTGCTGCGCTATATAAGACACTGTAACGGAATCTGCTGCGCTATATAAGACACTGTGACGGAATCTGCTGCGCTATATAAGACACTGTAACGGAATCTGCTGCGCTATATAAGACACTGTAACGGAATCTGCTGCGCTATATAAGACACTGTAACGGAATCTGCTGCGCTATATAAGACACTGTAACGGAATCTGCTGCGCTATATAAGACGCTGTAACGGAATGTGCTGCACTATATAAGACGCTGTAACGGAATCTGCTGCGCTATATAAGACGCTGTAACGGAATCTGCTGCGCTATATAAGACACTGTAACGGAATCTGCTGCGCTATATAAGACACTGTAACGGAATCTGCTGCGCTATATAAGACACTGTAACGGAATCTGCTGCGCTATATAAGACACTAACGGAATCTGCTGCGCTATAAGAAACTGTAACGGAATCTGCTGCGCTATATAAGACGCTGTAACGGAATCTGCTGCGCTATATAAGACGCTGTAACGGAATCTGCTGCGCTACATAAGAAACTGTAAATAAATAAATAAAATATAGAGGAACCTTTGCGAGACCCCTCACTCAGTAAGTAGAAGAGACATTTGTTGGTGTCATTTATAATTTGCCCTAACGAGCCATAGCTGGACTTTCTGTCTGATTCCTGATCCCCTCTCCTCGCATCTAGCAGGATTTACGACTGTTACGGGTACACTGCATTGGGCACGGATCCACTATTGTAGATAAAGAAACTGGAACGCTTAAAAAGTACTTTGTGGTTTGTAAAAAAAAGAAAAAAATAATAGTAAAATGATAAAAACAAAATGTTCAGTTGGGTCTATATATAGGCAGCGCGCTGGGCCCTTTGTTTCAGTCTGCAATATAAACAGTCAATCACTGGCTCATCATTATCATTATGGCGTCTGCCGCATTCTCCCGCCAGGACAACCGCAGAGAAAATCGCGCTTGGCTTCCGACCAGAGTTGTTACGTTATTCAGATTTAATTTTCTTTCCATCCATGTAGGCCTGTAAAAAGATACTAACTAGACAACCTATGACCTAGAATTTAGGTATGGGGATTCTTATGTTCCTGTTACCTGGTATTGGTTTGTAAGCAGAGAAGATGAAATCATACAAGACTATGGAGAACAATGATATCACCGGAATCTTTCCGCTGTTCTCCCCGTCTCCTTTCTCCCTCTGTATTTGGACAAGTTGTTTTTGGGGAAAACATCAATTCCCTGAATTAAACATCTTCTATACTTATTCATCAGAAAGTTACAAACAATTGAAGTAATTATGCTTTGGTAACTTAATATAAGCTGTCAATACAGTATGTAGCCCATTTATCATTAAATGTCTCTGGCTTATTCCCAAAAGCACAATTTTCAGGGATACAAATGTTTAGTATCAAACAAACGTATCACTGTCAGAAAAACTGTATCTGCTGCAATCCCTCCAATCCTATCTGTAACTGAAGCTCCCACTCCATAGGGAATGTGATTCACCAAGCTCTGGGATGTGAAGCCACCGCAGCCAACGTCATCTGAGGATGACATTTGCTCACCGTAGCCTATAGACCACACTTCACATCATTAACCAGCAGAGGGAACTCCTGGCACCATTCCCATGCACAGATACCCCACTGCCAAACACCCCTTGTCCCCGCAGTTAATACATACCGCCGGCATGTTGCATTATGATTTTGCATGCTAACATCAAATGTGTTTATTGATAAATGGGGATGACTGAGTTGGATGCCATCACGGCCGCCATTTCATCTTTTTGCAGCATCTATGGTAGGGACCAATTACGTATAAAGAGGTCGGCTGTAGCATAGTTTAATATTCAAATAGAGGGACACACCCATTGCCATCAACTGCCATTCCAAACTGATTCACTGGCAGTTGGTGTTTCTCCATTATTTGAATTTTAAACTGCGCTGCTTTCAAACACGTACAGACACCCTATAAATAACTGCCACTAATAATGATGGTGACAGTGATACCTGATGTTGGGCTGCGTTCCTCGTATATCGGGGGAATGAGCATTGTTGGCCGCTGACATCAGCCCTACGTCTCCCTGTACAGTAGTAGGAATCCCCCATGTCTGCTTACACAGTCTTCCCAAACACAATAGCAGCAGGCATCGTCGCTGATGTAAATCTCGGGCCATTACCACAATATAAGTAATTCCCTATAAACATTTGTGGAGTGTTTCATCTGGGGTTTGATTGAACCAATCTATCACTGTGACAGAATGAAACCAGCAATTTGCTTTTATCAAATGCAATATAAAACACATGGAAATACTTTACTGTGCGCTTCTTGGATCCGTTCCTGGGGCAGAAGACAATACGGCGAAGGCTACTTGCATTTGCTGAGTTATTGTTTTCTTAGGTGGTGACCTGGAGATATTACTTCTACTGAGCTCTACATCTTATTTATAACTGTATTTTCTGTAAGATAAGGGGGCAACGGAATTGATGCAATTGACCTGAGGTTAGTCCACATAAATTATCCAGCTTAACCGTCTTCTCTCAAATGGAATAAGTGCATTTCTGTATGAAATATTACTTATACGCTGCATGTGGAATGTAGGAAGGACTGTATACGGTGATGGCTGGCAAGTCAGGAAGGGACGGGCGGCTGGCTGATGATCAGGGTTTGGGCCCATTGTGTAACAATGCACCGCAGTCCAAGCGCTAGCTTGGGGGAGTCAGTGCTGTGGGGGCACATGGTCTCTACAGATTCCAAAGGGTCTGAACATCAGTATGGAATCTTCTGAAAATGTCCTTCCAACAATGGCTACCGACTTGCAGGAAACAGATGCTAAAGGTCCTACTGGGCAGATGGAGGGATGCTAGAGGTCCTACTGGGTAGCTCATATCACTACCCCTGGAAGTTACGGATATCAGGTAGCAATATATTGCCCTTGGCAATGAGCATGTAACCCTCTAGCAACGAACATTTAACCCCCATAAAATGGGTATGTACCCTCTGACAGGCATTCAACCTCCTTGGAATGGGCATGTAACCCCCTGGCAATGAGCATGTAACCCCCAGACAATAAGCATGTAACCCTTGGGAATGAGCATGTAACTCCCGGTAACAAGCAAAAAAACACTGGGCAATGGGCATGTAACCCATGGCAAGGGGCATGAAACCCTATGACAAAGAGCATGTAACCCCCTTGGAATGGGTATGTAACTCCCTGACAATGAGCCTGTAAACCCCAGGCAATGAGCATGTAACTCCCTGGCAATGGGCATTTAACCCTCTGGAAATGAGCATTTAACCCCCTTGAAATGGGCATGTAACCCCCTGTCAATGAGTATGTAACCCTGTGGCAAACCCTGTGGCAACAAGCATTTAACCCCCTTGGAATGGGCATGTAACCCCCTGGCAATGAGCATGTAACCCTTAGGCAATGAGCATATTACCCCCTGGCAATGGGCATGTACAAGCAGAAAACCCCTGGTACAAGCATGTAACACCTGGCAATGAGCATGAAACCCCTAGCAACAATCATGTAACCCCTGGCAGCAAGCATGAAATCTCTGTCAACGAGCATGGAACTCCTGTTTTGTCCATTTGCTAAAATGCAGCTTTTCAATCAGGTCTGAATTAGGCCCAGAGACATGACATAGCCATTACCTCCTTCCTTGGAGCAGAGCTTCACCAGATTATGTACCGTGTCCATCAGCTCCAGCTGCTGCTTCTGGAGGATGCTGTTATTGTTGGTGGCCTTCGTCAGCTGCTTCTCCAGCTCTTGGATGATGTAGTTCTGCCGGGACACAAGTCCCTGTAGCGTTTCCTTCTCCGTCTTCAGCGTTTCCAGCTCCACTTTATGTCTCCCTTCCATTTCCAGGATTTTCTTCTCCAGCAGACTGTACAAGAGGGGGGAGAGGAATAACGGGGTTATAACGCAGGATACAGAGAATGTCAATGTAATATACTATGCGTCCGAGCCTGGGCTTATAGAACTGTGATAACAATTCCAGGCGCTTACAGCTATCAGGGGCCTTACGCAACTATCCGACCTTATTCTGAGCTTGATTCAGACCCAGCCGCTGTTTGCAAAGTTGCAGATGACTGCGAGTAGAATTGTGAAAATATCGCTATCCGCTATCCACCTGCGACACAATTCTCAAAACATCAAATAATATTTCCAGTCTGTGCAAATGTAAATAACTCTGACACTTCCACAACTCTGCGACAGAGACAGGCTGGGCACGCCTATATATTTTTCTGACCCTCTCAGAAAACAGGCGGTTACCACCCCCAAACACAATGGCCCTTATTCTGATTGACGCGGACTTTACCGCATTCTTACGGATCGCGTCTTTTCGGCGTCTGCGCATGCGTGGAGAACGCAACGCGCATGTGCCACGCCTTGACTCCGTACCAGTTCGGCCAAATCCCGTACAAAACTGTTCCCCGCAATCAGTCGGGAAATATGGGCGTATTATGGGCGTCATGCGGAATGTCACATGGGCGTAGTTTCAAAGTGGGCAAAACGGGGCGGAAACATGGGCGGACACGGGGGAGTACACTTATGTTGGGGGGCGTACATTCGGATAGCACTCCGAATGCACGCGATCAAAAGGGGAAGAAATGTGCGGTGTCCACAAGTGTACTATTGCTTTGCGGACACCACTCGTTCATGCGGTAGGCGAACGTACGCCTAATGACTACAAGCATTAACACCTGAACCCAATAGAATCTACTCCTTTACTCATTACTCACTAATAGGCCGCTTGTCAGTGCTTTAATTGAAACCATTGCACTTCAATTGCTGTAAGGGTTAATGTGTGCAATGCATGTGTTAGGCATGCTTGTAAGGATATATTGGCATCTAATTGATTCCAATTCCAAATAAGCAGTTTTTTATGAGGATAGGTAATTGAATAAGTGGGTCATGTGATGTCTTGCAGAAGATACTTAATAGTGGGTTGTTTGGCGTAAATACTCCGCTTACGTGCGGTAGCACCGCTTGGCTCCCGTTCGGATGCGGTATTCCCGAGCATACTCTGTAATACTCTGTAATACCGTGCAGAATCTGAGTGTTTCTCCCGCACACGCATGGTTTGTATGTCGTCCGTAAACACGCCCTGTTCTTAAAGAGTGAGTCCGTCCGAATGCGGAGGACACGTGGGCGTTTCTACGGACGATGGCCGCATGCGGCAAAACACCGTAGCGTGCGGACCGCTCCGTAAGAATGCGGGAATATCTGCACCGATCAGAATAAGGGCCATTGACTATTGCAAGGGAATTATGATTTGATCCTTACACTATTTCTGTTGCTATTTGGGTTCCTGCATGTGCGCTATGAATGGTATTCAAACAAATTTAGAAATTGCACAACAGTGGTCAATCTGAACCGGGCCTCTGTCTCATCTTCTGCACTTAGAATAGGATAGGTTTACAGTAAGTGGTGTTACTAGTGGTGACAACGGGGTGGATGTACTGTATGAAGCAGTGATAAGGGAGGAGAAGTGATAAAGTGCCTGGTACTTTATCACTGACTGGCACTTGTTTCCTAGCACAGCGCCCGTCGGGTCCCATCGCATACCATGTGCGCTCGACACACTTCGGGCTCCGTGGCTCGCTGCGCTCGCCACATATATAAAATCAACTCCACGCTGACGTGGATAGTGGGGGTATGAATAGGTCGGAGGACGCGTACCGCCGCCCCTCGCGGGCTCGCTGCGCTCGCCACGCTTCGGGTTGGCGTTGATGGTGGCATGGCGTTAACAATGGGGAGGCATTCTACATCATAATTAACCATTAGGGTGGGTATACAATTAAAAATCGGGTCTGGGGGGCATTTAACATTGGATCCAATGTAAAATTGGGTGTCAGGTACAATTTAACATTGGATCCAATGTAAAAATCGGGTCGGTTGCGTCGCATCGCATGCGATTTGGTCGCATACGATGCGATCCGACCGATTTTTCAGACCCGATGTCATACAACTAAAATCGTGGGCGCCGTGCTAGGAAACAAGTACTCACTGACCAATCAGCTCCCTTATCCATTATCACTGCTTTATACGTCTACGCCAACATCACTTATGGAGGTGGTGAGATCACACATATAATAGCACAGGGTGACCACCAGACAAGGGGGTAGATGTATCAAAGCAGAGAGAGATAAAGTACCATCCAATCAGTTTTTGTCACATAAAAACTGTCCAATTAGGTGCAAGTTGCGAGTTGTTTCATGAAACTCGCAGGCATTCGCTTAAATGCTCTGTCCTGTGAAAGAATTTTCCAGTCCAATGAAAAACGACTATTATAGGTACTCGTTGTGAGGGTCAGTCATATGTGATGTGGGGGGGGGGGGGGGTTGTATTAAATGGCTGATTTGTGCATTTATAAAAAAAAATTACTTGATGCAATAAAAACAATGAATGAAAAAAAAAAGAGTAGGAAAAAACTAGCTTTGGGGATGCTTTTAGGTGACTGAAAAAAGCAAAAAAAAATTATAAATAGAATAACTCTAACTCTAATTTAATATGGGTTGCACAACAAAGCAAGGAAAAAGTTGATTTGGGGATAAACTGAAGCCATTTTTACCCCCCCCCCCCCCCCCCAAAAAAAACAAAACACAAACTATGTAAGTATTGGACTATTTAAGCTAATTGGGAACTTCCAATTGCCTAATTAGTCATGAGGGGGGGGGGGGGGGGGGGGGGGGGTGTTAAGAGGCTCTGCATGCTGTACTGAAAATATAACTGGAATTGTAGTAAAGGTCAGCTGTAAACCGATCAAAATCACTGTTGTCATTTCCAGGCACCAAACTCACATTTATTAATATTTAAAAACGAATATAAAGAAATCACCTGTTGGGTCTTGTCCTCTGCAGTCTTAAGGTATATATGGAGGACAAGTCCCTCTCATTCCTTGGCAGTAAAGGGGTTAACAGAGTTTCCAAACTTTTTTATTTTATTTAGTAATGTTACGTCTCAATTCCAAAAAAGAATATGGACAAACCATAATTACAAAAAAGTGTCTTGTATCGCTTTCACACTGCCAAAACGTTTCAAAAACCGGTATTTTGAAACGGTATTTAAAACGGGTCTGAGCCTTCACATTGCAGTACATTACCGTTTTAAATACCATTTAAGTACCCGTTTAATCCTTGGAACACGTTTCAAGGCAGAATGCAGGGGACAGCCTATCACAGGTCTGTATTCTGTTGTTTTTACTAAATACCGTCTCAGAGCCATTCTCACTGCATAACAAACGGCTCTGAAACGTGTAGGACTCTGCTTTTTAAAAATTTTGAAATACTGGTTATCTTTAACCGGTAAATCAACTCTGGCGCTTTCCCACTGCAGCCTGAAACATTTTAAAATGGAAAAAAAACCAGAAATATACCGTTTAACAAGTGCGGTGTGAAAGGGGAGTAAAACAGCAATTATTAACAATTGTATATACAGTAAGTACCTGGTGTGTTTAAATCTACAGTGTTGACCATACAGGACAGTTACCTGCAGGCTCATACTGTACAATAACTATACACATTTGCATCATTATAATTTGCATATCTACTGTATGCTCATCGAAGGAGAGAGGCCTCTGATCACAAGAACTTACATTCTAGAGGGACTACCAGACAGATTCTGCTATGTAGACAATGTTGAGGTTTCTGTAAATTGCCGATGTTTTGCCGCTGCAGACAATATCCTCAGAAACCCTTACTACGCACATGCGAACTGCATTTGCGAATTTTGCACCAATTTAACTAAAATTTAACAGAAAAATAGGCTGAGCTGTGGGCGTGTAATGGGAGTGTTATGGAGGTGCTTTTACACATGGACGAATACTCTCATACTATACTTCTTGTCTTCCTGGAAGCTGCGGGAGGCTCCAGAATTTCCAGGAAGTCACCAGCAGTCCTGTAATCGTAATTGGCTCTCCCAAATCTTGCCCACTTCCTAGAGAAGTGGCCTGGAGGGAAAAATCCACTGTAATCCCAGAAGGGGGTGGGGCTAAAATATGCAAATTGCATCATTAAGCCTCATCCCCTACACACAGACCCATGAATCCTGGGCATTTTCCCATCTTGCTGGGCGGGACTAATGCTATAACAGCCTAACCCGCACCCTAGAAGCGGCCAATAGCATCATCAAAACAAAATAACTAAATAGAATTGTGCTTAATAATGACAAATGTCACCATGGCAACCTAGTGCAACTTAATTTCGCAGAAGCCCCATTAAAACGACACATATTTTCCGTAAACGGCGATTTCCCCAAGAATAACATGTCCGAGCCTTTATCTTTCTGGTTGGTATTTGTGAATAATAAATTACGGGATGTGCAACATATTTATTATTGGAATGTTAGTGGCATTTTTCTTCTCCGTGACCCTGAACTTGCTCCTGGAGCTGGAAGCTGCTTTTCCTCTGTTAAGATAAATGGCTGCGGCTACCCCAGAGCCCTATTAGGTTTCTGTATTGCTATTATCTCCCGTTATCTTCTCTAGAGTATAACAAACAGCAGTGCGATCCACGCTAGTACCGCGGGCTGCGGTTAGACCCACCGACTGCTACTCATTAGAACGGATTTGCCGCCAATTCCAGCGGCATCACTCAGAGGCCTGTCACCAGTGATGAGACACCCGTGCCCCTGTCTCGATGCTCTCTTTCCACTGTTCCCATATCAAAACCAGCTGCTGTGCTCCTGGATCCGCACCGATGGGTCATAGGCCTTTCAGCCTGTTTGCTTAAGCTGTAATGGATCCTGTATTCCAAGGCCGCACATAGAGAGGAACATCAGAGGAGGAAATGGTCATCAGTGATCCATCAGTGATCATCCGTGAACCTGATCTATTCAATACCTGTTCTGCAAATAAAATCTTTCCTTGTACTGTAGTTTTTAACAGTGGCGGATCCAGAGGAGGGGCTACAGAACAGTTCAAGATTCAAACAGGGGAGCCGTACCCAGTGCCAGTGAGTCAGTTTGGAATGGCAGTTGGTGGCAGTTGCTGTGCCTCCCTTATTTGAATTTTGAACTATGATGCACCCCCACCTCTGGTACGGCCACTCTGGTTGTTAATGTAGAATCCCGGAACACTTAGCGGTCCTTGCATATGGCCGCTGGAGGGTGAGCTGTGCAGTGACAACAGAATCCCAGCTTATTGTCTGCTCCGTTGGCCCAAGTCTTATTCGTCTTACAAGTACAAGAGGAAAGGAGTAGGAGTATCAGGAGCTACGAGGGATAGTATAGGAGATGGAGAGGGAGGGTTAAGCTGCATGGTGCGGGAGTTAGGGATAGGCACAAAAAAAAAGGGGTTAGGGTTAGACTGTAGGGCAATGGAGTTAGGTTTAGGCAGAGGTTAAGGGGAAGGAGGAGGGTTATTATACTTACCTAAGACCCTGTTGGGGTTCCCTCCTTCGGCATGTTGGTGTTTGTATTCTGCCGGGCCATCATCCCTACTGCCGATTACCATCAGGTCAGCAGTGATTCATTACTTTGTTCAGACAATGACCCACTAGGAAGATGAGGGAAGAACGATAGTATGTGTCTCATGGTCTGAGGGTGGTTTATTATACTGAAAGCAAAACCATTCATATCGTTCTTCTTATTTTACACTCCCAGCAGGAGGCTGACGTCTGTACATAAACTTACCCACAGGTTTAATGTCCTTACATAACAAAACCAAGGTGTACTCAGCAATATACAACTGTCCTGTCCTCCAGGGTAGCCCTATAGCGGTGATGGCTACAAATCGCCCATTATACAGAACACTTATACCGCAGCGCCCTGCTGTGAGGAGTTCCCTATCCACTCCACAGCAAAGACTTAGGAAGCCATAAAACATAAGATAAAAAGGACATATGGTTACTGTGGAAATCTAAATTCTGTATGGAGTCAAATTTAAAGCAAATCACTTTAATTCCTCAGTAATTTTGGTGACGTGGTAGAAGAATGATTACCCCTTACATAAAGGGTCTATGAGCATTCAGTATAAGTACCGCTGTGTCCTCCATCATCATTGCTGCAGCTGCGCCAAACAGCCAATCTTGGCGGATCCGGTTCTGTAAGAGGAAGCTCACACTCGGTCATTTTTTGGCGTCCTTTTTGATGGAAATGCATCCTAGTCGCAACAAGGATCAGGGCCGGTGCGAGGCACCGGAGCGCCCCAGGCGAGGTGTGATGGGGCACCCCAATGCCCACCGGCTACACGAGGGGTGTCCGCGCCGTCTGGGGGGTACCTGTGTTGCCCACAGCAACTTACAGAGCCCCGTCGGGTGCCGCCATCCGGCCAGGAGAGAGGGAGCCACCCACTGTACCGCCCAGCCGGAGTGAAGTGCTCAGCCAATCAGCGAGCAGACAGTGTTTTCAAACCCAGAAGCGCTTCCCGCGCCGCCGCCCGGTGGATGATGATGGACGGCAGTGGGCAGCACTTCACTCTAGTTGGGCGGTACAGCGGGCGGCTCCCTCTCTCCTGGCCGGATGACGGCACCCTGTAGGTTGTGGTGGGGGCACCGCAGGTACCCTTCAGAGCGCACGGACCCTCCTGCTGCATATAGCCCCCACGCCGGATAGCGCCGCAGGGACCCCTCAGATAGCACGGACCACGCTGCTGCATATAGGGGGAGGGGAGTTCACCTCTGATCACCTTCGCTCACCTCTGCTCAGCTCCATCGGGGGGGGGACCTGGCTGCTCCGAACTGCCGCCCTCCAGTGGCCGGCGCCCTATTCAAATGCCTAAAGCTGCCTAGTGGTGGCGCCGGCCCTGACTAGGATGCACATGGAGAATTAATCTGATTGGTGACACTTGTATATCTGTGTGCGACTGAGTCTCTGAGTCTGTGCACAAAGTGCTACAATGTAGCACCCTGCAAATTTTTCCAATTCATGTTGTTATGCTCCGTATATTGTCACACACAATATACAAGTGTCATTTATCACATTAATCAACACAATCACGTTGTGCTTCCTAGTCGCCACTAAGATGCCTTTTCCGCAAAAAGCCCGATGTTACTAGATCTGCACCGGAACTGATGAGTCACTCACCCCAGGCATCTCGCGCTGCGTGGCGTATTGAGGCTGGATGGATGAGGACGCATCTGTACAATACACACATCAGTAGAAGGACCTTTTATTACTCGTCATATGAGACACATTCAATAGACACACATTGAAAATTTTTCTCCGTTTGTTATTATCTACATGTTGGGCCTAATTTAGCTTGGGTTGTAGTTTACAAAACTTTCCGGCGCAGGCCGGATCGCACCCCCTTCCCCCCTAAACATTCCTGCGTTGTCTGGACTGCTCCCACAAAAAACGCCCAGTCCTGTCCCAAAAGTGCTAAGTCGCCTTCCCAATGCCACCACCACCCCCCGTTACTATTTACATTTTAAGAGTTTATGCATGCACAGATATACAGTAATTGCAGATAACCAATTTTTGGATTTTTTACTAAATAAGGCCCATTGGGTGTCATTCTACATAAACTCTCCTATCCAATCACATCTCCTCTATACTGTCCACACATATCCTCACTTACTTTCTCTCTCCCCTGTCCCATCCTCCTGACCCTGGGCCAACATTGCTGGGTCAACCTATCATACCAAGAGCCTCTGCAATATGGTGGCAATAGATAACACCTATGCTTGTGTATTACTACCTATTCCCCAGTATAGTCTAAGCTTGCGAGCAGGGCCCTCGTACCACTATGACTGTCTGTAACAACCCAGGTTATTATACAACTGTGTTTCAAATTGTTAAAGTGCAACATAATTTGTTGCACTACATAAGTAACTGTTAATAAATCCATCAATTCAATTATCGCCCTCGATCTCCCATCTAAACGGACAGGAGATCAGGAAGGAGGTTGATATTCAATTGTTCTTTCTTATTGGTAACATAGACGTCGGACGGCACTGAAAACACTTGAATTCTTCCCATTATATTATATTGTCTGTATATTGTGTGCAGCGCTGTAGTTCTGTATGTGTGCTATGAATGGGTGCTATGAATGGGTGTTCATGCAGAATATCCATTTGAATGCGCGCAGGGATATTCGGCGGGCGGCGTATGGTTGGCTCACGGAGCTGCGAAATTTGCAGCTTTGTGAGTCAACCAGAATGAGGACCTAAATCTCCCCCCCCGTCCACATGGTTTCGTTTCTGATGTATACCCAGCCAGGTGTCTGTCCTGTCCGCGGCTAGATACGGTGAGCGCTGCCAATTGACAAAGTAGAGTTTAGACAATTTCCTTCTATTGGTGTCTCATTATAAGCACCAGCAGGAGCCTTTTGGGCTGTTTTCTCTATGTCTATAGTAACTGTCCAGAGGGCACCAGGAAACGCTTTATTGCTTTTTTTTTTTATGTTTAAGTTTAACCCTTTACTATATGGTCTGAGCAACCTACTTGTTAACTTATTCTCTTGAAACCAAACCGGAGGATTTGTGAATTGGGGTAAAGCCCTCGTGCCCTTTATAATACCTCAGATGATGAAATGATGGAGTACGTGCGAGGTGCAGTAGATCACACCGAAATGCATCGGTCATGTTCCTCGCCCCTTCTGGGTTATCATTTCTCCATCTATTTGAGCGCAGACAATGTGCAGAGCTCATATTGAGATTTACATTCCTGTGCTGTGCGCTGACTTCCATGAAGAATGACGGATTTTACGCTCTTCATGTTGATTTAGAGTCCTGTCCCACGATGAGCGCTTACATGTGTAAGAGTTTCCTGTACACAGATGGAGGAATGGTCCTGGCCTATTCACATACTACAGAGGACACGGAACACTTACACGCAGCTTCTGTACCTATGTACATGTGTTATGTTAGATGCAGGATATAGTACAGGTGCGCCAGTCTCTGGATATTGATGTCATTGGTAATCTGCATAAGATGAAACAGATTCTCAGGACACACAGGTTGCTATGGACCCAGAGAGTTTTGTGGAACGCATTGTAGGTAAGGCAAAACACTGGGGAGGTTTCAACACCGCTCGGTCAGTAGTGGTTGTCCGCCGCTTACCCAGCGACTTAACGCCGACCCGCAGAACCCCCCGGTACCATGCCTGTATTCACTACTTTTGCAAAACTCCAATCTATGGCATCATTGCTGCTACCAAGATCCAGTTTAAAATTTATGAAAACCAAAAAACTGATCATGTCCGTTGGGTGTGACGTCTTTAATGAAATTGAGGTGACACTGTTATTAAGTTACATTTTACAATATGTTCCAGAAACGCATCTACCAGAATTCCTTCCCAAAAGGACAGAAGTCAGACTTGGGGGCCTAGAATTCCTCAAAATTTTGTCCCCTTTTTTAAAGATCATTTTATTGAATGCACTTGCCGAATGTTCTAACAGAGGTTCCCCAAAGCCCCGTTATGGTCCAGGTTTTAAGGTTAAGCATGCTTGGGCTGGGGTGACCTCATTAGTACATCAGCCTATTTAATTTACCCATCTGTGCTATCGTTAGGATGCCTTGTGGTCTCAGATTGGAAACGGCTGTGCTATAGTACTGTATGCAGAAACCAATTGGTTGCTATTGGCAACTTCCTCACTCTTTAGAAGGCTATACTGTAGCTCATTCATATGCTGGTACCTCATCGTCTTATTATTACTGAGACATTACAGAACCCCCAAACTTCCATGGAAGCAGGACCAGATTTCTTAAACACTGGGGAGAGATAAAGTACCTACCAACCCACTCCGTGGAGATAAAGTAACAGACAATCAGCCCTTAACTGTCATGGTACATCCTGTTTTAAAAAATGATGGTTAGGAGCTGGTTGGTACTGTGTATATGTCCACTTTATCTCTCTCCAAGGTTTAGTACATAGACCCCTATATCTCTCCACATTTTATCTCTCACCAGGGATTAATAGATCTCCCCTTATATACAATTTTTTTGTTAAATGCTTGAAAACAATTGTTGGGATTGGACGAGCGATCTTCCGCTTTTCAGCTTCCGTCTGATTAGCTTTTTACAAATTTCCATGATGAATCTTACGTTCCTTTGCCAGCGCCCCACAGTTTATGATCTCCTATATGTTCGTGTTTAGCTCTGGTTGCTGTTATTCCCAGGGGGGCTGCTGACATGTTGGATGAAATTGGTACAGCGTGTGCAGACTTTAGAATATATTTTTACATCTCCCTATTGGTCTGTGTCTATGAGATAATACACTTTCCCAGTGTACAGAGCCGGCTTCAGCGTTTCCCTCAGCTGATTAAACTTTACCCCAATTCAAACCTTATAGCTGCTTTCTGCATCTGAGGAACTCTGTTATCTGCCAGTCCATCATTCCCAGTCCTGGGTGCAGAGTTTTAGGTCTACTACACTGGTGGGCCCAACATGACCCATTCCATTAGGAACAGAATGCTCTGTTCCAGGACTTCCCTCTGACTTATATGATTGCCATCACCTGTGGTGAGACACCTTTCTTATAAATGAACTAGTTCAACTCAGGTGACGGCAATCATAAATGAAGAGGGAAGGGTACTTGTTTCCTATCTGGGCGCCCAGGTTTTCTACGTACGGCACCGTAATGAAATCGGATCGCATCGCATCGGATTCAGTACTCGATGATGTACGATGGCATACGATGCTATCCGATCCGATTTCATTTTAAATCGGATCGCATCGCATGCGGTGCACAATGCTGTACGATGGCGTCCGATCCGATCCGATCCGACTACATTTTGTATCGGATCGGAGTGGATGGAAGGGTGGCACAATACAATTTTAAGAAAAAATTCAGTCGACACATTTATTTCATTCAAATATTTTATTTGAATAAAAAAATTTTTTTTTTTAAATAACCATTTCAGGCCCTGGTCACCACCACTATCCACGTGATCCCGAAGCGAGGCGAGCGCAGCGAGCCCCGCGAAGGGCGGCGGTACGCGTCCTCCGACTTTTTCATACCCCCACTATCCACGTCGGCGTGGAGTTGAGAATAGAAAGTGTAGCGAGCGCAGCGAGCCACCGAGCCCGAAGCGTGGCGAGGGGCCGCGGATACCTGTGAAGCCAGCGAGGGGACACGGATACCTCGCTGCGCTCGCTACACTTTCTATTCTCAACTCCACGCCGACGTGGATAGTGGGGGTAAGAAAAAGTCAGAGGACGCGTACCGCCGCCGCTCGCCACGCTTCGGGATCACGTGGATAGTGGTGGTGTCGTTGGTAATGGGGCGGTAAATTGCCATTATCAGTCCACTAAAATTTGCAATCAACTTTTTTGGTCCTTATACCAGACTGCACACACTATTTTCTTCTACAATAACGTCCTATAAAAGCGGGAACAAAATCGGATCGCATCGCATCGCATCGTTCAATATCGTGTATGTGCATTTGTGGTATCCGATGCGATCCGATTTTTATACGGAGAATAGCATGGTGCGCAATTAACGTAGCGGGCGCCCAGATAGGAAACAAGTACCGAGGGAAGTCCTGGAACGGAGCATTGTGTCTCTCCTGGAGGGGGTCATGTTGGAGGGTATGTGCTCAATTACTGTCGCTGGGGTAAAATCTTATTATAAATAATGGTCACAATCTATATTCCCTGCCACATGTGCACGCACACAAATACGGGTATATTTTTGGATTGTGGGGGGAAACCGGAGTACCCGGAGGAAACCAACGCAAGCACGGGGAGAATATACAAACTCTGCACAGATAGGGCCATGGTGAGAATCGAACTCATGACCTCAGTGCTGCCCATATATAACTGGTAATAAATAAATAATAAAGTAGTATCTGTTTGGTTGCTACGGGCAACATACCAACATTAGATCTTAGTAGTAAATTGACCCCAATGCGCCTTCTTACCACACAATTCATATTGGAGCCAGGTGGAAGGGATACGGTCTTTGGGTCTACAGTATGTTGGTCAAGAAGCATTGGGTCGACACCGTTAGGTCAACATGGGTATAGGTCGACATGGTTCTAGGTCAACATGGGTCAAGGTTGATATGTGTCTAGGTCGACATGGGTTTAGGTCGACATGTCATTAGTTCAACACAAGTATTAGGTCGGCAGTGTCTAGGTCGACAGTCAAAGGGTTGACATGGGGTTTTTCACTGTTTTGAGCCGACATGTGCCGACAGGTGGTATTTCATGCCCTACCATCCACTAGGGCGTGGCGGGAGAATAAAATAGTGTGCTGAGCACAGCGAGATATGCGAGGGGATGCGGTGCACTGGAAACTGTGTCCATGTCGACTGTGTTGACATTCGGGTAAAAAAACAGTGAAAAACCCCATGTCAACCTTTTGACTGTCCACCTAGTAATTGTGTAGATCTAGTGACCTGTCGACCTAAACCCATGTTGACCTAGACCTATGCCGACCTTGTCCCATGCCGACCTAGAACCATGTCGACCTAGAACCATGTCGACCTAATGCTTGTCGACCAGCATGCTGTAGGCCAAACAATCCCAACCCAGTTGGAATGGGCATCCGGTCGATAGACTGACAGTAATTATCTCGACAGTCAATAGGTCGACCACTATTAGTCAACCTGTTGTCGACATGCAGTAAGTCGATATTGACAAAAGGTTAACACAAGCAGTCAACATGCCAATGGTCGACACAAGAAAAGGTCGGCATGCGTTTTCATGTTTTTTCCTTGTAATTGACTTCATATTTTACACGTAACACTAATTCGGTTGACACACATCGCTGTAGACAACAAAACGCATCAAAAAACCTGTATCGGCTTTTCCTGTGTCATCAATTTTCATGTCAAACTTTTGTCCATGTTAATCTAGTACATGTTGACTTTTTCTCTGTGTCGACATTTTTTACTGTACAGGTCGACCAATAATCCACATCCGTCGGAATGATGTGATTGCCCTGCCCAAATAATCACAGTTCGCAGGTTCGCTAAAGATAAATATTGAAAGTTCCATCTCCAAAGTCAATAGTTTCAGGAACACCATTTATTTTCTTATAGTCTGACAATATAATTATGCGGAGAGTATTATAACTAGATCTCGTTGGAACAATCATTTTTCGCAAACACAAATATATCGGACACTTCGCAGCCACTGATCTCTCTTATCTGCCAGACCTCTCTCTGTGTGACTCACGGTGATCTGGAAGCGGATGAAGGCGCTCTCCTAAGTTATCACTGATAACAGAAATCATTTTTTGTTCATAGACTCAGAACTATATTTTTATTGGCCCCAAATGTTTGAACTCCCCAAAAATTCCAGATCTTTATGTTGTTCAGCTATAGACGTTTGTAAATTTGACAAAGAACAGGGAACAATTTAAAACCGGTTATTCATTTATTGGAATTTAACCCTTGGAGTGGCATTGTCTCTGTGAGAAATGTTCAAAGTATCCGCTAAAAATTCCAGCGTCGCTCACATTTGTTATATCAATTCAAATTAAAAAAAAAGATGCGCAAAAATTGATTCAATTTCCTATATAAAGTTACAGGTCATTATGATGAATTAAAAATGTTTGATTGGCAATTTTCACACCGATTCTTACAAATTCACTTGGCACTCAAAGGGTTAAGGGAAAAAAAAAACAATAATAAAGACATTTAAATAATAATCAGATACCAATTAACCCATGGCTGATTATCACATATTTTAGTACTGTTCATTGCTTTTATTACAATACGTTTTTGAAGCTCTTTCTAGAGTGTATTGTAATTATCACAGAACACATGTGCGTCTGTCTGGGAATCCTTTCTCTCTTCTGTCGGACCTGTCTGTCTGTCCATTAGGAGTGTTGTGAGGATACGATGCAACATCCAAAGTGGTTGACATACTGCAGAACCAGGGGTAAATTTACTTAAGCATCTAAAATTGAAAAGTGGGGATGTTGCTTATACTGTAGCAACCAATCAGATTGTATCATCATGTTCTAGAATGCAATAGAGTTTCAGTTATGTTATAGAGCTGTAGCAGTCACAGTTATAGAGCTGTAGCAGTCACAGTTATAGAGCTGCAGCAGTCACAGTTATAGAGCTGTAGCAGTCACAGTTATAGAGCTGTAGCAGTCACAGTTATAGAGCTGTAGCAGTCACAGTTATAGAGCTGTAGCAGTCAGTTATAGACCTGTAACAGGCAGATTTATAGAGCTGTATCAGTCACAGTTATAGAGCTGTAGCAGTCACAGCTATGGAGCTGTAGCAGTCACAGTTATAGAGCTGTAGCAGTCACAGTTATAGAGCTGTAGCAGTCACAGTTATAGAGCTGTAGCAGTCACAGTTATAGAGCAGTAGCAGTTAGTTATAGACCTGTATCAGGCAGATTTATAGAGCTGTATCAGTCACAGTTATAGAGCTGTAGCAGTCACAGCTATGGAGCTGTAGCAGTCACAGTTATAGTCCTGTAACAGGCACAGTTATAGAGCTGTAGCAGCCACAGTTATAGAGCTGTAGCAGTTACAGTTATAGAGCTGTAGCAGTCACAGTTATAGAGCTGTAGCAGTCACAGTTATAGAGCGGTAGCAGTCAAAGTTATAGAGTGGTAGCAGCCATAGTTATAGAGCTGTAGCAGTCACAGTTACAGAGCTGCAGCAGTAACGGTTATAGAGCTGTAGCAGTCAAAGTTATAGAGCTGTAGCAGTAAAGGTTATAGAGCTAACAGTCACAGTTATAGAGCTGTAACAGTCACAGTTATAGAGCTGTAGCAGTCACAGTTATATAGCTGTAGCAGTCACAGTTATAGAGCTGTAGCAGTCACAGTTATAGAGCTGTAGCAGTCACAGTTATAGTCCTGTAACAGGCACAGGTATAGAACTGTAGCAGCCACAGTTATAGAGCTGTAGCAGTTACAGTTATAGAGCTGTAGCAGTCACAGGTATAGAGCTGTAGCAGTCACAGTTATAGAGCTGTAGCAGTTACAGTTATAGAGCTGTAGCAGTCACAGTTATAGAACTGTAGCGGTCACAGTTATAGAGATGTAGCAGTCACAGTTATAGAGTTGTAGCAGTCACAGTTATAGAGCTGTAGCACTCACAGTTATAGTACTGTAACATGCACAGTTATAGAGCTGTATCAGTCACAGTTATAGAGCTGTAGCAGTCACAGTTATAGAGCTGTAGCAGTCACAGTTATAGAGCTGTAGCAGTCACAGTTATAGTCCTGTAACAGGCACAGTTATAGAGATGTAGCAGTCACAGTTATAGAGCTGTACCAGTCACAGTTATAGAGCTGTAACAGTCACAGTTATAGATCTGTAGCAGTCACAGTTATAGACTTGTAGCAGTCACAGTTATAGAGCTGTAGCAGTCACAGTTGTACAGCTGTAGCAGTCACAGTTATAGATCTGTAGCAGTCACAGTTATAGAGCTGTAGCAGTCACAGTTATAGAGCTGTAGCAGTCACAGTTATAGAGCTGTAACAGTCACAGTTATAGATCTGTAGCAGTCACAGTTATAGAGCTGTAGCAGTCACAGTTATAGAGCTGTAGCGGTCACAGTTATAGAGATGTAGCAGTCACAGTTATAGAGTTGTAGCAGTCACAGTTATAGAGCTGTAGCACTCACAGTTATAGAGCTGTAACAGTCACAGTTATAGATCTGTAGCAGTCACAGTTATAGAGATGTAACAGTCACAGTTATAGATCTGTAGCAGTCACAGTTATAGAGCTGTAGCAGTCACAGTTATAGAGCTATAACAGTCAGTTTTAGATCTGTAGCAGTCACAGTTATAGAGTTGTAGCAGTCACAGTTATAGTCCTGTAACAGGCACAGTTATAGAGCTGTAGCAGCCACAGTTATAGAGCTGTAGCAGTTACAGTTATAGAGCTGTAGCAGTCACAGTTATAGAGATGTAGCAGTCACAGTTATAGAGCTGTATCAGTCACAGTTATAGAGCTGTAACAGTCACAGTTATAGACCTGTAGAAGTCACAGTTATAGATCTGTAGAAGTCACAGTTATAGAGCTGTAGCAGTCACAGTTATAGAGCTGTAGCAGTCACAGTTATAGAGCTGTACCAGTCACAGTTATATAGCTGTATCAGTCACAGTTATAGAGCTGTAACAGTCACAGTTATAGAGCTGTATCAGTCACAGTTATAGAGCTGTAACAGTCACAGTTATAGACCTGTAGAAATCACAGTTATAGATCTGTAGAAGTCACAGTTATAGAGCTGTAGCAGTCACAGTTATAGAGCTGTAGCACTCACAGTTATAGAGCTGTAACAGTCACAGTTATAGATCTGTAGCAGTCACAGTTATAGAGATGTAACAGTCACAGTTATAGATCTGTAGCAGTCACAGTATATAGCTGTAGCAGTCACAGTTATAGAGCTGTAGCAGTCACAGTTATAGATCTGTAGCAGTAACAGTTATAGAGCTGTAGCAGTCACAGTTATAGAGCTGTAACAGTCACAGTTATAGAGATGTAACAGTCACAGTTATAGATCTGTAGCAGTCACAGTTATAGAGCTGTAGCAGTCACAGTTATAGAGCTGTAACAGTCACAGTTATAGAGATGTAACAGTCACAGTTCTAGAGCTGTAAAAGTCACAGTTATAGATCTGTAGCAGTCACAGTTATAGAGCTGTAACAGTCACAGTTATAGATCTGTAGCAGTCACAGTTATAGAGATGTAACAGTCACAGTTCTAGAGCTGTAACAGTCACAGTTATAGATCTGTAGCAGTCACAGTTATAGAGATGTAACAGTCACAGTTCTAGAGCTGTAACAGTCACAGTTATAGAGCTGTAGCAGCCACAGTTATAGAGCTGTAGCAGTTACAGTTATAGAGCTGTAGCAGTCACAGTTATAGAGATGTAGCAGTCACAGTTATAGAGCTGTATCAGTCACAGTTATAGAGCTGTAACAGTCACAGTTATAGACCTGTAGAAGTCACAGTTATAGATCTGTAGAAGTCACAGTTATAGAGCTGTAGCAGTCACAGTTATAGAGCTGTAGCAGTCACAGTTATAGAGCTGTACCAGTCACAGTTATAGAGCTGTATCAGTCACAGTTATAGAGCTGTAACAGTCACAGTTATAGAGCTGTATCAGTCACAGTTATAGAGCTGTAACAGTCACAGTTATAGACCTGTAGAAGTCACAGTTATAGATCTGTAGAAGTCACAGTTATAGAGCTGTAGCAGTCACAGTTATAGAGCTGTAGCACTCACAGTTATAGAGCTGTAACAGTCACAGTTATAGATCTGTAGCAGTCACAGTTATAGAGATGTAACAGTCACAGTTATAGATCTGTAGCAGTCACAGTATATAGCTGTAGCAGTCACAGTTATAGAGCTGTAGCAGTCACAGTTATAGATCTGTAGCAGTAACAGTTATAGAGCTGTAGCAGTCACAGTTATAGAGCTGTAACAGTCACAGTTATAGAGATGTAACAGTCACAGTTATAGATCTGTAGCAGTCACAGTTATAGAGCTGTAGCAGTCACAGTTATAGAGCTGTAACAGTCACAGTTATAGAGATGTAACAGTCACAGTTCTAGAGCTGTAACAGTCACAGTTATAGATCTGTAGCAGTCACAGTTATAGAGCTGTAGCAGTCACAGTTATAGAGCTATAACAGTCAGTTTTAGATCTGTAGCAGTCACAGTTATAGAGTTGTAGCAGTCACAGTTATAGTCCTGTAACAGGCACAGTTATAGAGCTGTAGCAGCCACAGTTATAGAGCTGTAGCAGTTACAGTTATAGAGCTGTAGCAGTCACAGTTATAGAGATGTAGCAGTCACAGTTATAGAGCTGTATCAGTCACAGTTATAGAGCTGTAACAGTCACAGTTATAGACCTGTAGAAGTCACAGTTATAGATCTGTAGAAGTCACAGTTATAGAGCTGTAGCAGTCACAGTTATAGAGCTGTAGCAGTCACAGTTATAGAGCTGTACCAGTCACAGTTATAGAGCTGTATCAGTCACAGTTATAGAGCTGTAACAGTCACAGTTATAGAGCTGTATCAGTCACAGTTATAGAGCTGTAACAGTCACAGTTATAGACCTGTAGAAGTCACAGTTATAGATCTGTAGAAGTCACAGTTATAGAGCTGTAGCAGTCACAGTTATAGAGCTGTAGCACTCACAGTTATAGAGCTGTAACAGTCACAGTTATAGATCTGTAGCAGTCACAGTTATAGAGATGTAACAGTCACAGTTATAGATCTGTAGCAGTCACAGTATATAGCTGTAGCAGTCACAGTTATAGAGCTGTAGCAGTCACAGTTATAGATCTGTAGCAGTAACAGTTATAGAGCTGTAGCAGTCACAGTTATAGAGCTGTAACAGTCACAGTTATAGAGATGTAACAGTCACAGTTATAGATCTGTAGCAGTCACAGCTATAGAGCTGTAGCAGTCACAGTTATAGAGCTGTATCAGTCACAGTTATAGAGATGTAACAGTCACAGTTCTAGAGCTGTAACAGTCACAGTTATAGATCTGTAGCAGTCACAGTTATAGAGATGTAACAGTCACAGTTCTAGAGCTGTAACAGTCACAGTTATAGATCTGTAGCAGTCACAGTTATAGAGATGTAACAGTCACAGTTCTAGAGCTGTAACAGTCACAGAGCTGTAGCAGCCACAGTTATAGAGCTGTAGCAGTTACAGTTATAGAGCTGTAGCAGTCACAGTTATAGAGATGTAGCAGTCACAGTTATAGAGCTGTATCAGTCACAGTTATAGAGCTGTAACAGTCACAGTTATAGACCTGTAGAAGTCACAGTTATAGATCTGTAGAAGTCACAGTTATAGAGCTGTAGCAGTCACAGTTATAGAGCTGTAGCAGTCACAGTTATAGAGCTGTACCAGTCACAGTTATAGAGCTGTATCAGTCACAGTTATAGAGCTGTAACAGTCACAGTTATAGAGCTGTATCAGTCACAGTTATAGAGCTGTAACAGTCACAGTTATAGACCTGTAGAAGTCACAGTTATAGATCTGTAGAAGTCACAGTTATAGAGCTGTAGCAGTCACAGTTATAGAGCTGTAGCACTCACAGTTATAGAGCTGTAACAGTCACAGTTATAGATCTGTAGCAGTCACAGTTATAGAGATGTAACAGTCACAGTTATAGATCTGTAGCAGTCACAGTATATAGCTGTAGCAGTCACAGTTATAGAGCTGTAGCAGTCACAGTTATAGATCTGTAGCAGTAACAGTTATAGAGCTGTAGCAGTCACAGTTATAGAGCTGTAACAGTCACAGTTATAGAGATGTAACAGTCACAGTTATAGATCTGTAGCAGTCACAGTTATAGAGCTGTAGCAGTCACAGTTATAGAGCTGTAACAGTCACAGTTATAGAGATGTAACAGTCACAGTTCTAGAGCTGTAACAGTCACAGTTATAGATCTGTAGCAGTCACAGTTATAGAGCTGTAACAGTCACAGTTATAGATCTGTAGCAGTCACAGTTATAGAGATGTAACAGTCACAGTTCTAGAGCTGTAACAGTTACAGTTATAGATCTGTAGCAGTCACAGTTATAGAGATGTAACAGTCACAGTTATAGATCTGTAGCAGTCACAGTTATAGAGCTGTACCAGTCACAGTTATAGAGCTGTACCAGTCACAGTTATAGATCTCTAACAGTCACAGTTATAGAGCTGTAACAGTCACAGTTATAGATCTGTAGCAGTCACAGTTATAGAGCTGTAGCAGTCACAGTTATAGAGATGTAACAGTCACAGTTCTAGAGCTGTAACAGTCACAGTTATAGATCTGTAGCAGTCACAGTTATAGAGATGTAACAGTCACAGTTATAGATCTGTAGCAGTCACAGTTATAGAGCTGTACCAGTCACAGTTATAGAGCTGTACCAGTCACAGTTATAGATCTCTAACAGTCACAGTTATAGAGCTGTAACAGTCACAGTTATAGATCTGTAGCAGTCACAGTTATAGAGCTGTAACAGTCACAGTTATAGATCTGTAGCAGTCACAGTTATAGATCTGTAACAGTCACAGTTATAGAGCTGTAGCAGTCACAGTTATAGATCAGTAGCAGTCACAGTTATAGAGCTGTAACAGTCAGTTTTAGAGTTTGTATGAGAGAAAAATGTAGCGATATTTTTATTAATCTGAAATATAGAAATGTATCACTCTGCATCTACAGGGACACAAAATAGCTAAAAGATGAAATAATACTGAATACACAAAGGTAAACATCGGACTGGATAATACAATGGGCAGCGCAATCCTCGGCCAAGGCACTTATCATCCCGTGCTGATATCTTCTATTGTGTTACCCGCCCGTCATTTCGTGTTACACTATTTCCTCATGAGAAACTAATTAGGATCCCATTATTCCTGCCAATAACGCTTAGAACAACATCACTTCATCACGGATTTATTATATTAATCTAGCACTGTCCTCACATTTGTCAGTCACTTGTACTAACTTCAATAATACAGACTTACTTGGGGAATATTAAGCAAAATAGATCAAAGTGTGTAATGGATTCGTGTGGGAAAACCTCCAAATTACACAATGCGCTGTAGTAATGTAATAAGGTAATAATAATAAACTTTTATTCTGTGATCGACGTATAAGATCAAACAATGTTCTTACTAAATCTTTCACTAAGACGCGACAATAGCAGCGAGACAAATAAGAAATCGAGAATTTAAGCCTAATTTATTTTCAAAAATCAATATAATATTAAGTTATAATTTTCCATTGGTCAGTTGGGTGTGTGCTCATCGAACCTGGCTGACAGTGAGCATTGTACAATTACACAGCCCAATCCCAGACTACCCAGTATATACAGCCCTGCGTTATTGGATTAAGATACTGCTACAAAGATTGAACAAAGGAGAGCTCATTCTGAGGGCTATAATAGCAACACAGGCACAATCTCAGTGCTTAATACCCAATGAATAGCCCATTAACAGGTGACTAGAAGACGAGGCAGAGACATCTGAAGTGTACGGGCGCTAGGACCTTATTTTAGCTTCTATGGGTTGCTGGGGGCCAACACATGTGCAGTACCAGAGTCTGGACCAGCGGCAGGCAGCAACGGGGACCAGCGGCAGCCAAGGCGGTGGTATCTCAGCCAGCGAATTCCCCCTTTCTCAGACAAGATAAGAGCCACCACTGGTCCTTGGTCTTTTGTAGGCAGGCCGCAGCCCAGGACCACCACTATTGTTGCAGCACGGGGTAGGGGTCATCCTCGGGTGTCTCGGGAGGGTTTCCTGGAAGCAGCAGCAGGGGAGCATGAGGGGGAAGGAAGGGTGCATTGGGCACAGTCTTCATTTGATGTGCCTGTGAATGGGGGACAGGGGAACACACAGTGTAGGATGTGGAGCGGGACAGGGAAAAACTCATTAATTAAACACCCCTTGTTTCTCCCTCTGCCACCCATTGCGTGATTCCAAAACATGCAGCCTAGTGAGCAGTTTAATGCCGCGCCGCCACCCTGCCGGATATTCACCCTCAATGGCCAAGCCCAAGTGCAGGGCTGCGATCGGATGCGTACGGAACAGTACACATCCGTTCACTATCGTTGGCCACAGAAGGAGAAATCAATCGATGGTTACTTACCTCCTGTGGCTGATGCTCTCAGACCCAGGAGTCACTCAGTGGCAGCATGTATGGTTGTGATTTCAGGGCGTGCGCCAACGTCAGGAAGGGGAATGTCTGCGTTCGCTGGAGCTAGCCCAGCGTTACTATGGGTGCGCCCAACATTTTTTGTGGGCACACCCACGATGCCCCCTGCCCGTCACTCAGGCTGTGGGCACCTCCGCGAAGGTAAAAGTAGCCAAAGGCGCTCGCAGCAGGAGCCAGCACATTGGTGTGGATACCCTAACCATCGCTGGAGGGGCCGAATTCAGACCTGTGCGTACAAGTCTGAACCGGCCCTTTGGTACTTAATACCTACACTTTCCGGCCTCTTACTATAGTGTATCATTGCTTCCAGGGTGCGCATCGCCCTAGGCCCCAGGTGTATGAGATGTGTACTGTTGGCCGTCCTTTCTGCGCACAGTGGAGCCTCACCACATCGTATTAATAGCGCACCCGGGGTGGGGGGGGCAGAGAGGGGTGTGGCGGGTGGTCCATTAGCATATGTGAGCGCTGAGCGTTTTATGGGCGCTCTAATGAGAACGCTGGGCGTTCTCATGCTAATGAGGCTGTGACGTGGGCGCCGGGGGTGGGCAGGTGACATCACCAGAAGTCAGCTGCCCGCCCACTTCCTTCTGAGCGTGCACACATATGTAAGGGTGCCTCAGAGCATCCTTACATATGCATGCTTGTTCCACATCATTCGATGGTCGCCCACCATCGAATGATGTGGGTGTTCCCCCCCACAAGCTGCGAATGAATATTGGTGTAAAACATTGGTTCGCAGCTAGTGTGAAGGAACCGGCCTTAGGTGCAAATTCGCATCCGAGCACATTAACCAGAATAACCCCCATTGTCAGAACATTTGAATATTTGTAATCTTGCAATTTGTTGGTCTGTTAATAGCCATGATAACTTTAGCACTATATAAATAAATGTTCATGAAAAGTCCTTAATGAAAGTTCAGTACCCCTGAGCGCTGTATAATTCTGTGTACTATACAACCAATAGGACAGAATCTGATTATTTTCCCTGTCTACCTCTTTCCGTACAGTATACAGCATATTGCATATATTTCCTTGCGCCATATCTTCTCACCCTGAGAGCATGCACTCAGAACAATAACCGCAACCTTTGCAAAAGTTAATTGAGTCAGCGTGCGGTCTGTGTGTCCTGCTGGGCCAAAGCTTAACCCCAGAATTAGCAGTCAAACGAAAACTCAGCACCTTTCCTTAACACCATTAAAATTATTTTCTTAACACCCGTGAGATTAAAGCGGAATTGTTTTAATTTTTCTGCTAAAAAAGGACATTTCTTTCTTCCCACCGGGCTAGACAAATATTTAGCAATACCTTTCCCTCCCCTAATGCAATGTTAGGTGTAAATGTCACAGCGTTTTTCTTTGTTTGCGCAGACGGAAAGATTCCAACGTTCCCAGTACCTGTTTTTTTCGTGGATTTTTATGATTTCGTGAGTCTGCTGAATGAGCTGCTTTTCCAACTTGTACGTCGACAGCGAGTTCTCCAAAAGCTGGATCTCCAGGCGGGACGTCTGATTGAGGACCTTTAAATGAAGGGAAACAAAAATGTTTCAAACTGTCGCATTCAATTAGTAGCGGGACACAAAAATATAATCTAGGGTAAAATAAATAAATGACTAGGTGAGAAAAAGCAAACACGCTCAATGCGATAATGTGAGGGCGTATTATGACAGTGCCGGGCAATGAATGTCCGTCATGGAATCATAAGTAAATGTTATTGCAAACCTGCAGCTAAAAGATCTCCCCCGATATTTGCATGGTGGTCCGACGGAACGACTTATTTCATGACATTGTGAGTTCTCGTTTGCCCGTGGGATGCTCTTCGAGGTCTGACAGCCATTTTTATTACACATACGGGTTCAGCAATGATAACTCAACAACATCATAGCAGCTTAGGGATTGTGGGAGCTAAAAACAACTGGAGCGGCTCCTGTTTAAATGACGATAACGTTCAAGGCTGTGATTTCTGATTTAACTATAATTCCGGATGAACCACAAACTCCTGTTTAAGCTGGGAATGGGATACTTTGTCTTGGCGTCGTACTCATTCTGTGCTCTATAAATAGTTTAATTGGTTAAACAACGCTTATCTATTTTATTTGGAAACCGCTGAAATTGGTAAGCTGAAAAACAGTAATTTAGGAACCGTAGATGGGTTTCTGGGTCTTCTCTGAGTCTTTGGCAGCGCGGATTAGAGCGCTATTTAAGATCACAGCTCTGTGTAGAGAATAGATGTACTGTACAGTAAATGTATGTTCTGAATAAAGGATAATTAAATCCACTGGTGCCTTTTGCAGGGTCACGCCAGGTTGGCAAACTGGGACACTTAAGGTTATTACACAGCGATGATCCACAGCGGGAGATAAGCACAGCATGGAGGGCTATAGATCTCTGCTGATGGAACGTGGTGACAATACCAGCTGGCTGCAGATACTGGAACCGGCAGATTTTTCAGGATGGGTCAATGATTCTTAAATCACTATTAATGTTACATTTGAAATTTGAATTTTGAATAACCAATCTGTATAAAGCATTTCTGTTACATAGTAGCCTGCAAACAAATCAGCTGTGATCTTCAGCCTACATTTCTACACCAAGAGAATAGAGGAAAAAAATATAGGGGTAAATCTACTAAAACCAGAGTTTTTTGAAGATGAGCTGTTACACATAGCAACCAATTATTATCCTCAACAATGCATGGCCACAGTAACCAATTATTATCTTCTATTATCTTCTAGAAGGTGCTAAATAAATAATAAGTAGAATCTGATTGGTTGTTATTGGGCAACATCCCATCTTCAATAGAAATCCCATCTTAATAATTGAACCCCATTGAAGGATTCATTGCATGGCGGGAAAAGAACAACCATACTAAACATACTGGGTGAGATAATAGCATGAAAGATTCAGAAAGTGAGAGATTTGGTAAGAAATCTCCAGGTTTTTAAAGCGGCAATCATTTACACTGCAAAATCAGACTGGTTTAGCAGTTTAAATGATTGCCGCTTTAAAAAAACTGGAGATTTCTCACCAAATCTCTCACTTTCTGAATCTCTCATCCAATTAAATCTCACCCACAGTATCAAAATCATGCAACATCTAGGACATGCTAACAACTCACGTCCTAGACAGCGGCCAACTGCCAGCCCATCACCAACAACACATGTCCTAGACAGCGGCCAACTGCCAGCCCATCACATACAATGCATGTCCTAGACAGCGGCCAACTGCCAGCCATCACCAACAACGCATGTCCTAGACAGCAGCCAACTGCCAGCCCATCACCAACAACGCATGTCCTAGATAGGAGCCAACTGCCAGCACATCACATACAATTCATGTCCTAGACAGCGGCCAACTGCCAGCCCATCACCAACAATGCATGTCCTAGATAGCGACCAACTGCCAGCACATCACCAACAATTCATGTCCTAGATAGGGGCCAACTGCCAGCCCATCACTAACAACCTATGTCCTAGATAGGGGCCAACTGCTAACCATCACTAACAACCTATGTCCTAGATAGGGGCCAACTGCCAGCCATCACCAACAATGCATGTCCTAGACAGCGGCCAACTGCCAGCCATCACCAACAATGCATGTCCTAGACAGCAGCCAACTGCCAGCACATCACCAACAATGCATGTCCTAGATAGGGGCCAACTGCCAGCCATCACCAACAATGCATGTCCTAGACAGCGGCCAACTGCCAGCACATCACCAACAATGCATGTCCTAGATAGGGGCCAACTGCCAGCACATCACCAACAATGCATGTCCTAGATAGGGGCCAAATGCCAGCCCATCACCAACAATTCATGTCCTAGATAGGGGCCAACTGCCAGCCCATCACCAACAATTCATGTCCTAGATAGGGGCCAACTGCCAGCCCATCACTAACAACCTATGTCCTAGATAGGGACCAACTGCCAGCCATCACCAACAATGCATGTCCTAGACAGCGGCCAACTGCCAGCCATCACCAACAATGCATGTCCTAGACAGCGGCCAACTGCCAGCACATCACCAACAATGCATGTCCTAGATAGGGGCCAAATGCCAGCACATCACCAACAATGCATGTCCTAGATAGGGGCCAACTGCCAGCACATCACCAACAATGCATGTCCTAGATAGGGGCCAACTGCCAGCACATCACGAACAATGTATGTCCTAGACAGCGGCCAACTGCCAGCCCATCACCAACAACCTATGTCCTAGATAGGGGCCAACTGCCAGCACATCACCAACAACGCATGTCCTAGATAGCGGCCAACTGCCAGCCCATCACCAACAATGCATGTCCTAGATAGGGGCCAACTGCCAGCCCATCACCAACAATGCATGTCCTAGATAGGGGCCAACTGCCAGCCCATCACCAACAATGAATGTCCTAGACAGCGGCCAACTGCCAGCCATCACCAACAATGCATGTCCTAGACAGCGGCCAACTGCCAGCCATCACCAACAATGCATGTCCTAGACAGCGGCCAACTGCCAGCCCATCACCAACAATGCATGTCCTAGACAGTGGCCAACTGCCAGCCCATCACCAACAACGCATGTCCTAGACAGTGGCCAACTGCCAGCACATCACCAACAACCTATGTCCTAGATAGGGGCCAACTGCCAGCACATCACCAACAATGCATGTCCTAGATAGGGACCAACTGCCAGCCCATCACCAACAATGAATGTCCTAGACAGCGGCTAACTGCCAGCCATCACCAACAATGCATGTCCTAGACAGCGGCCAACTGCCAGCCCATCATATACAATGCATGTCCTAGACAGCGGCCAACTGCCAGCCCATCATCAACAACACATGTCCTAGATAGCGGTCAACTGCCAGCCCATCACTAACAATGCAGGTCCTAGATAGGGGCCAACTGCCAGCCCATCACTAAAAACTCACAGACTAGATGGGGGCCAACTGCATGCCGGTCACCAAAAACTCGGATTAGATGGGGGGCCAGCACCCTGCCAACAACTCATGATGGGGCCAACTGCCAGATCGCTGCCAATAAAAAAGGCATCCAAACTTCTCTGCCAATGACACACAAAGGCCCAGCTGATCAGATATTACCACTGACCCCCATAAGGTAATATTACTCTAAACCCATGTATTGGAGGGGAGAGCACCTCAATATGCTTGGCAAAGTAACCATTGTTACCATTCGTTTTTTAAAATATTTGACAATCAAAATAAGCAGGAAGGACCTTTGACCCTTTGGGGTACCTTGAGGACCGCGTTTGGGAACCTCTGTTTTAGATAAACCTATATGATGTGTAATATACTGCAGGATACATACAGTATACAGATGTGTCCACATAGATCTATTCTCCATGCCCTACAAGTTGCGTTATACTTTACGCCTGAGTTACGTGTGACTTATTAGCTCCTTAGCATCTTTTTTGTGCAACTTTTCCCATTAAAAAAGTGTACCGTATCATTTCATTATGAAGATACAGGCACAGTCGTACAAAGACCTGTCGCATATCACTTTAATCAGCAAAAGCTGCTTGTGCATCCTATTAATTCTGTTTTGCAAATACTGTAAGATGCATTTTAATGTAAAAGTCTCAAAAAAGATGCCTAGCACTACCGCTAGAAAGGCTTTTAAACTGAAAGGAGGCTAGATGTATGTAAACAAATCTGTATTGCCATTTTAAGCAGCATTTATTAAAATAAATACTGTTTTTTTTACTATTCAGGTTCCATTTTTATTGGATTTCTTGTCAATTTAAGCATCCAGCTGCCCTATTTCATATTGAACCACAAAAGCCTAAAATACAGCAGATTATATGAAAAGTTATTTAATGCTTAGTCCATTATATTAATCAGTCCATTATATTTAATAAACAGAAAATCCCCCACTTAGCAGACGGCTTGCACATGTGCATAATGGCCAGAGCCTCAGTCCTGGTTTCTGGCCATTCAGTAGCCGTGACGTAGTCCCAGGTGCGGTTCTTCTGTAGCCTACAAACATGCACTGGTAGGAGCCCGATACACAGGAAATTAATCATCCGCTTCAAATAGGAATTAATGGAACTGGTGTATTTACCCGAACATATGTATCACTTCCAGCTATTAGTTCAAGTGTTTATTTGAACTTAAATGTTGTTTAGTTTCCTTTGTGACGTTAACCTAGAAATGATTGATGTTCGCAATGCATTCATTTAATACAGTCAACAATAAAACAAGGATCTTTTTTACTACAGGCCCCTTCCATAACGACTTTCCACCTTCAATGCAATGGCCAATTGTGAGATTATTACCACTCAAATAGCAATGCATTTATTTTTCAAAAAGTGCATATTAAATAAAGTTAACAGCCTCTGTTTAAGATGTATTTTATTGTAAATATATACACCATGGGGTACCAAGCCTCTCCCTCCCCCCACACACACACCACATCCTAAGGACCATACAACCCCCATTGTCATGTCCCCCAGTAGAATTACCCCTTATCTTCCTAGTGGTAATCTTTTCCCAGTGGCTGAGTTCCTCACCCCCAGTGCCCAAAGACTCCCATTGTGATGATGGTTGCCGGACGGGGTCCCGACAGGCATTTACTCGACGTTGGGATCCCGACGGCCACCAGCTATTTTCCCTCGTGGGGGTCCACGACCCCCATAGAGGGAGAATAGAATAGCGAGCCACCGTGCCCGTAGCGTGGTGAGCGCAGCGAGCCCGCAAGGGGCTTAGTTGTGCTCACCATGCTGTCTGGGTCCGGCCCATCGGGATCCCGACGTCGGGCTAATGACTGTCGGAATCCCGACTGTCGGACCCCTGTACCACACCCCATTGTGATACTACCGCCCCCCACCCTGCATGCAATATCACCTCCCCAAAGTGCCATGTATCACCTTTGAATCGCACAGCATTCTGGGGCACAACAAGGGGGCCGGACAATCATAAGGAAATGTGTTTTGCGTGGATCTCCAGTAGTGCAGGTAGATTTTGACACAGGGGGGATTCAATTTGGAAATCCAGGCCGCCCAGACTGCCCACATGCCTTCCCACCTGTACATACAGTATAGTACCCCCGTACCCTGACCTGATTCACCTACAATATGGGCATGATTCAGATTGACTCGCTATGCAGCGTACATGCGGTTTCTGTCATTTCAAAATCCACGCTAGATAAATGACAATTAGTAGCTGATTGGTTGCCACGGGTAACCTCCACTTTATCTCTCTCCAGAACTTGATACTCGCCTCCCTAAAAACACTGAAGACATTGCGGGTTCCGGAGGAGCGTTCTCACCTACCTGCGTTTCCACGTCGGTGAGTTTTCTCGTCTGCTCGGCCGTTTGGCTCAGCAGGCTCGTCCCTATCTCCAGCATAGTGGCCGTCTGGTTCTGCACTGCATTCTGCTGCATCTGCACCATCTCCGTCTTCATGTTGTCCACAATGTAGTTCTCCAACTGTATAAGAGATAATATATAAATCTGAGTAGGTCTGACAGCGATGACAATGCATTGTACATACACAGTCATCACTAACATCACACTAACATCACACTAACATCACAATCATGTTTCTCCTGTGTCCTCTGTATGTTCCGCTAATGCTAAAATACAATATAATATACACACAGTCATCACTAAAATCACACGCGTGTTCCTCGTGTGTCCTCTGTATGTTCCGCTAACATACAATATAATATACACACACAGTCATCACTAACATCACACTAACATCACACGCGTGTTCCTCGTGTGACCTCTATACTGTATGTTCCGCTAACGCTAAAATACAATATGAAACACACACAGTCATCACTAACATCACACGCGTGTTCCTCCTATGTCCTCTATATGTTTCGCTAACACTAAAATACAATATAATATACATACACATTCATCACTAACATCACACGTGTGTTCCTCCTGTGTTCTCTATACGTTCCGCTAAGGCTAAAATACAATATAATATATACACACAGACATCACTAACATCATTCGTGTGTTCCTCATGTGTTCTCTGTAAGTTCCACTAACGCTAAAATACAATATAATATACACAGGTATCACTAACATCACACGGTGTTCCTCCATGTCCTCTATACGTTCCGCTAACGCTAAAATACAATATAATATAAACACACAGTCATCACTAACATCACACTAACATCACACGCGTGTTTCTCGTGTGTCCTCTATATGTTCCGTTGACGCTAAAATAGAATATAATATACAATATACACACACAATCATCACTAACATCCCACTAACATCACGCTTGTGTTCCTCCTATCTCCTCTATATGTTCCGTTAACCCTAAAATACAATATAATACACACAGTCATCACTAACATCACACTAACATCACACACATGTTCCTCGTGTCCTCTATATGTTCCGTTAGCGCTAAAATACAATATAATACACACAGACATTACTAACATCACATGTGTGTTCCTCCTGTGTCCTCTGTACGTTCCGTTAACGCTAAAATACAATATAATATACATATACTCCAATAGGCAGCACACCTGGTAAATGACATAAGCTGGTACTGGTGCCCTCCAAAAGAACCCAGTTGGGTCAATATGTAGTAAGCAGCGCACGGCGGCACTCAGTGAATAAATGAATAACACAACGCAGGTAAATGTCCAAACGTTGTCGATGTATTAGAATCACATCTTCATCAGGAACCATATAATATACATACACATTCATCACTAACATCACACGTGTGTTCCTCCTGTGTCCTCTGTACGTTCTGCTAATGCTAAAATACAATATAATACACATACACATTCATCACTAACATCACACGCGTGTTCCTCCTGTGTCCTCTGTACATTCCGCTAATGCTAAAATACAATATAATATACACACAGTCATCACTAACATCACACGCGTGTTCCTCCTGTGTCCTCTATACATTCCACTAACGCTAAAATGCAATATAATATACACACACAGTCATTACTAACATCACACTAACATCACACGCGTGTTCCTCCTATGTCCTCTATACGTTCTGCTAACGCTAAAATACAAGTCACATTATAATATACAGATACAGTCTATGGGGTGAATTTGCTAAGATGGGAGTTCTGTTGAACATAGGATGTTGCCCATAGCAACCAGATTCTACTACACATTTATTTAGCGCCTTCTAGTTCAGGGATGGGGAACCTTCGGCTCTCCAGCTGCTTTTGAGCTACACATCCCAGCATGCCCTGCTACAGTTTTGCTATTTGGTCATGCTCAAACTGTTGCAGGGCATGCTGGGATAAGTAGTTCAACAACAGCTGAAGGGCCGAAGGTTCCGAATCCCTGTTCTAGATGATAATAGATATAATCTGGTTGCTATGGGCAACATCCCATCTTCAATAGAACTCTATACATATGTGCGTCAGCATTATGGTATCTGGTTCATACAGTAGGTCTACAGTGTCGTCAGTGAGAATGTCGACACCAAAAGATAAACATGCAAAATGTTGACATTGACAGCATGTCAACATGCAACATGCATAAAGTCAACATTGACAATAGGTTGATACATGCAAAGATCGACATGAAATGGTTGACATGATTTTTCTGTGTTTTTTTCATTATTTTTCCGACTTACAGAGGTTATTTCCCACTCGTGGGGGTCCACGACCCCCATAGAGGGAAAATAGAACTGGTAGTGAGCGAAGCGAGCCCCCGAGCCCATACCGGCAGTCGGAACTCCGATGACGGTATACTTACCATCGGAATCCCAACTGTCGGGCCGCTATACCACACCCTGTAGACCGTCCCACCCACACCCATTACCTAAGGTAAATGGGCACTATGTTATTTTCAATGTACTGTTGCTCTAGGTTAATCATTACAACCAGCCCAGACAGTATAACTTCATCATTTGATTTATTACAGAGAGGTCACCAAGAGACAAAGGTTAAAGGTGAAGCCAACTTTATTTGCAATTTGTTGGAATTAATTAGAACAGGCATGAGCATCTATGTCCTTCCCCAGAGAGAGAGTTCTGCTTTCTGTTCTCTGCAGATGATTCATCGCCCAGTCAGACGTCTAGTGCCTATCACTCGTGTGCAATGTTTACTAGTGAGTTCACCACGGTCCGCTGCCTGACACTATTATGTGGAATCATTTATATTTTATATTTCTGTTCCAATCAAAAGGTCCCCTGATAAATCGAAATCACCACAAACAAAGCGCGAAGAGTTATGGCCCCCACATACAGCACGATATTCAGGCATTTTCTGAGCGATTCTAACAAATCGCTCAGAAAATGCCTGAAGATGCATGTAAATCGCTGTGTATATAGCCCACACAGCGATTTACATGCGCGCACCCGCCGTTCTGAATCTGTCCAAGATTCAGAACGGACGGGCTGTACAATTCAGAGCAGTCGCTCAGAAAGCTCCTGCTCATCTCCCGCATGTGTGGCTGCGGGCAGATGAGCAGGACTGAGCGACTGCGGACGCCGCAGACCCGCCGCACCCCGCACCGCAGAACCGCCGCACCCCGCACCGCCGCCACCCCTGACCTCCCTCCCCCACCAGCAGGAGCACCCATCGCCACCCCCACCTCACCTCTCCTCTCGGCGGCAGCGCGGCGGCATCGGGACGGGTCCCGGAGATGTTTAAAAAAAAAAAAAAAAAAAAATTCAAATTTCAAAATGGCCGCGGCCAGCCAATCACGGCTCGCCGCGTCATTGCCCCGCCCCCTAGAGCTGGCTATATTAGCCAGCTTGAGAGAGGGTCGGGGCAGTCAGTCCGACGGCGGAGGAGGAGTGAAGAGCTCCTGAAGTCCTGGGAGGCGCGGCCAATGCAAAAGAGCTTAAAAGGCCGCCGCCCCCCAGGTGAAGAACACAGATGAAGAGGCAGAAGCCCTGGGAGGCGGCGGCCATGCAAAAGAGCTTAAAAGGCCGCCGCCCCCCAGGTGAAGAACACAGATGAAGAGGCAGAAGCCCTGGGAGGCAGCGGCCATGCAAAAGAGCTTAGGGGGCCGCTGCCCCCAGGTGAAGACCAGATGCAGTTTAATAAAATACTAAAAACTCTGTGTTTGTGTTTTTATTAAATAAAACATTTAAAACCAGTGTTTGTTGTTTTATTTTAATATTTCCTTTACAGGGGGGCTATAGGTACCGGCGGGCCTTTAATGCCCCACATGCTGGTACCTGTGGTTCTCCCAAGTGCCAGCATGTGGGGCAGGCTTGCTGGGACCTGTAGTCCTACTGTAAAAGACAATATTACTGTTAAATAAGCTATCAACCCTGCACCCACCGCCCAGGGGTGCAGGGGATAGCCCCGGGCTGCAGCCCAGGCCTGGGGTGCCCTGGAGAGGGGGGACCCCCTTATTTGGGGGGTCCCCACCTCCCCAAAAACTCCCGGCCTGGGCTGACTAGTTAGGGTGGGTAATGCTTTGGCCACGGGACACCATCAAGCGTGTCCCCTGGCTATGGCATTACACCCCCTGCTAGTTGAGCCTGGTGCTGGTCTCCAAAATATGGGGGACCCCTATTCATTTTGTCCCCCGTATTTTGGAAACCAGGGCCAGCTCAAGAGCCTGGTGCTGGTCCCCAAAATCTGGGGGACCCCACGCACTTTGTCCTCTGGATTTTGGGAACCAGGACCACTCAAAAAGCCCGGGGCTGGTCATGTCTGGGGGGGGGGACCCCATGCCATTTTTTTTTACAAAATTATTGTCTGTATGACAGAGGATGAGACGCTGGACCCCGGACTTGGTAAGTATTTTTTTGTCAGCTCCCACTGTACCACCAACGTTTAATAGTTTGCATATGGGTTTGCATTCGGTTCAGGGGGAACCACTAGCCACCATGATTAAATTTTTTTTTTTTGGGGGGGTAGCATATTAGGGGAAGTGAAAGAATACTTATTAAAGAAGACGTGTTCAGTAATAATAACATTTTTGTGATGAAGAGCAGTGTTTCACTTTCTGTGACAGATTTGAAATCTCCCGTGCTGAATCTCCCATTATGAATCTCTGACACAAATCTCTCTGTATGTGGCTCATTGTCTGAAATGAGTCACAAGAGTGAAATCTCTTGTGCTGAATCTCCCGTTATGTATCTCTGGCACACATCTCTGCGTATGTAGGGGCCTTTAACCGTACGTGTTTATTTATTCTTGTACATTCGATGTGATTTGTTTATACTGGATATAATTGCGCGTGGCCTCGCTGCTGATTTAATGCCGTGAACAATGTATACAATGTAAGTGTTTAGGATGCAATACATGATTGGTGACACTGTACACCCAAGCCCCGGGCGAATCTTGTAATCAAGTATATTTATTAGATTTTTAAATGATACATATACCATAGACAGAAAAAAAATAATGAGAAAAGACATTGGGCGAAATGTAATAGGGTGCGATTTTTAGACTAAAAAAAAATCGCACCAAATCGCACCTTTAAAAATCGCGTTTTTTGCCGCGAATTCGCATATGTAATGAGATGCGAATTAGCGGCAAAAAATGCGATTTGCCGCGATTTTCCGCGATTTTTAGTCATGAAAATGTGCGCATTTTCAGTCATGAAAATGTGCGCATTTTCATAAATGCGATTTTGTTCCAAAAAAAAAAAGTTAAAAAAAAAACGGCGTGGGGTCCCCCCTCCTAAGCATAACCAGCCCCGGGCTCATTGAGCCGGACCTGGTTCCAAAAATACGGGGGGACAAAAAGCATAGGGGTCCCCCGTATTTCTGAAACCAGCCCCGGACTCTTGGACCGGTCCTGGTTCCAAAAATACGGGGGACAAAAAATCTGGGGGTCCCCCGTATTTTGAAACCAGCACCGGGTTTTCAACAGCCCGCGGTGTCATGCCACAGCCGGGGGACACTTTTTATACAAGGTCCCCCGGCCAAAACATGAGCACCGTGGCTGGTCAGCCTTGGACGGGGTACCTGGAGGAGTGGGGACCCCCCCAATAAAGGGGTCCCCCCCCCCCCAGGCTTCACCCGTCCAGGGCTGAAGCCCGGGGCTGTCACCGGCGTCCGTGGCCAGTGGACGCCGGCCTGATAGGGTTAAATTCATCATACATATCATTACATTGCTTTTTACCGGCGAACTACAAGTGCCAGCAGACCTCCCCCGCATGCTGGGACTTGGAGAACCACAAGTCCCAGCATGCGGGGCATTAATGGGCCCGCTGGGACTTGTAGTCCACCTGTAAAAAGAATGTTTATAAAAAACACACACACAGAGAAGTACAAGTTTATTACACACACACACCTCAATTTTACACCAGCGTTACTTACCATTCCTGGATCCAGCGCTGGTCTGGCTGCTTTACAGCCGGCTCCCCCCGAACTGACAGGCAGCGGGGAGAAGCGGCTGTCTCCGTCGCTTCTAACAGCCTCTGTAGCGCTGTCCGAGTGCTACAGAGGCTGAGAGCGTGATTGGCTGAGCTACAGTATGCGTCTCCATGGAGACGCATAGCTCAGTCCTGATTGGCTGAGCTATGCGTCTCCATGGAGACGCATACTGTAGCTCAGCCAATCACGCTCTCAGCCTCTGTAGCACTCGGACAGCGCTACAGAGGCTGTTAGAAGCGACGGAGACAGCCGCTTCTCCCCGCTGCCTGTCAGTTCGGGGGGAGCCGGCTGTAAAGCAGCCAGACCAGCGCTGGATCCAGGAATGGTAAGTAACGCTGGTGTAAAATTGAGGTGTGTGTGTGTAATAAACTTGTACTTCTCTGTGTGTGTGTTTTTTATAAACATTCTTTTTACAGGTGGACTACAAGTCCCAGCGGGCCCATTAATGCCCCGCATGCTGGGACTTGTGGTTCTCCAAGTCCCAGCATGCGGGGGAGGTCTGCTGGCACTTGTAGTTCGCCGGTAAAAAGCAATGTAATGATATGTATGATGAATTTAACCCTATCAGGCCGGCGTCCACTGGCCACGGACGCCGGTGACAGCCCCGGGCTTCAGCCCTGGACGGGTGAAGCCTGGGGGGGGGGGACCCCTTTATTGGGGGGGTCCCCACTCCTCCAGGTACCCCGTCCAAGGCTGACCAGCCACGGTGCTCATGTTTTGGCCGGGGGACCTTGTATAAAAAGTGTCCCCCGGCTGTGGCATGACACCGCGGGCTGTTGGAGCCCGGTGCTGGTTTCAAAATACGGGGGACCCCCAGATTTTTTGTCCCCCGTATTTTTGGAACCAGGACCGGTCCAAGAGTCCGGGGCTGGTTTCAGAAATACGGGGGACCCCTATGCTTTTTGTCCCCCCGTATTTTTGGAACCAGGTCCGGCTCAATGAGCCCGGGGCTGGTTATGCTTAGGAGGGGGGACCCCACGCCGTTTTTTTTTTATAAAAACACTTTTACACATTTTTATTAACAGAACCATGCACAGATCTCAATGATCTGTGCATGGTTCTGTCAAAATCGCCTGTCAGAACCTGGTCTATTTTTTTTGCGATTTTTGGTAACATTGACCAAAAATCGCACCCTATTACATTTGCGAGTTGTATACTTTATAATGGGAAAACATCTGGATGCGAATTGAAATGTGACTAAAAATCGCACTTAGAAAAGTGCGATTTCGCGGTAAAAAGTGCGATTTTTTACCGCGATTTTCAACCTATTAAATGTGCGATTTTCGGAAAATGTGCGATTTCGGCCGTTTTTGACCAAAAATCGCACATGTCTAAAAAATCACACCCTATTACATTTCGCCCATAAACAATACTGGTAAAAGAAGAGAAGTGCGCTGGGACTATCGGTCAGACTCAGCATGAAAATATAGCAATAGACATAAAAAGCAAAAAGTACTGTATGTTGCATGCACAGGCGAACCTGTGTATAGCATCAATCAGAATAAAATACAGGACGACATATAGACAATGCGGCAAAGGGAACAGAGATAAAAGAAGAACAGATTTAGGTAGCGGAGTCCGAAACATAACGGTGGACATATGGACCAAATTCTAAAAAGCTATAAAGCCCCACGTACACTAGACAATATGGTCAGAAACTAGATCTTAAACGATTTCCAACTGACCTCCCACCAAACGATACCGTGCTTACACATTGAAAGATATCGTTCAGTGACGTAATTGGGTAATAACTTACTGAGTTTCAAAGCCCTTTATGACCAAGGCCCAAGGTACCTGAAGCCGCTTCTGATTCCATACTGTCCCACCCGATTACTGCAATCTGTAGATGGACTCTTAGCGGTACCTAGAATCTCCCATAATTCATCTGGGGGCCGAGCATGTAGCCACTCTATGGAGATCACCCCCCCCGCACAGTTCGAGAGGCCCCCCACTCTAGAATCCTTCAAAAACAGGCTCAAGACTTTCCTGTTTACTCAAGCATTTCCGTAATTCCCTTAAGTATGGTTTTTGTCCTTTACTGTTCCTGTACTGTATTACATGCTTTCTATCTGTTAGCGGCCTTGAGTACTATTGGTGAAAGAACAATATAAAAATACAATTATTATTATTACGATTATGGGAACAAAATGGGCAATATAGTTTGAAATATTAAATAAAGTATATGGGGCTTAACAGACACTGGCAAGCATTTCTCCATCTTGGAGGCGGGGCTTCTTATCTCTGTGCAACCATCCCAACAGACATCCATTACATCTTTAGATTTTGGATACAGAAATGTTTTCCCATAATACATGTAGATGTGAGTAATATCACGCACAGAACGTATATGCTTTCTCAGCTCAGACCTCGGTACTATGTTCCAAGGGATCACAGAGCTGCACAGAAGACGTCAAATGTTACAGAAAATATCTGACTCCGTCGTTGGCGTAAGTGCTGATCTTACTAATCAGGGTTACAAGCAGTGTTCCCTCTAAGCTGTGCGCTCGTGCGCGCGCACACAACTCGACGAGCGTGCGCACAGACATTACAACAATGCGCACAAAGCAGCAGTGGTCCCTTTTTGCAGTTGTGGACTCAATTATTGTGCGTTTCACCCATTAACTACATTGTGGGCTGTGTTTTAAATGTTTAATACCATTTTGAAGTAAAGTTAACACAGATTCTGAATGTCATTTTCCAGTTATATATAAATGACGCACAAAAATTAAAATTTCCTTCCAAAGTTGCACAAACAAAATCTTTTGCCGCACACAGCCTTCGTAAAATTAGAGGGAACATTGGTTACAAGGGTCTGCCAGGTAATGGGCTCGTGGAGGTTCTACGATTACATCTCTGTCCTCATGGTTTATATTACAGAATTTCTCTGAGCAAAGTCAACAGCCTACAATGCTTCGAGCAATCATTTGTCAATGACGCAGATAAAATATTACCCACAGTCATTTCTACTCCGTTTTATAACCATTGCGTCTTGTTTTACCTTGTTAATGTTGTCCTCTGTAGGAACCCTAGTATGATATATTGGAGATGTATATTTATAGGACTGTTATACTGCTGAGTAAGAACGAGAACCACATATTAGTACAGATGAGTAAGTGTGCTGTATCATTATTGTATGACCATAGATTCAACAATGCAAGTCATTACCGTTAGTGACCAAGAGGAGGCACTAATCCATACACAGGGCCAGAATCTGTGGGGTAATTTATGAAGCTCAGATAACTGGTATATATCCACATAAAGAACATTATGTGCAAGTAAACATTGCTCCAGTCAATAAGCTCCTAACTGTCAATTTACATACTGGAGCTGAATGGCTGGATCATTATTGTGTGCACACAATCGTGCAATGCACGGTCCTGCGAGTTGGATGGTTGGTCCTCTGATCAGTGCTACATGTCTATTACCACATCTGATCAGTGGTGATTGGGACCAAGTTGTATGTGTATATAAGCACATGCAATCTGTCGTTCAACGCGTCTGCTGCCTTCCCCCACCACCGCCGCCTTCCACCGCACTCCTCCGCCTCACCGGCACCGTGCTCCCTCTTAGATGCTAGAGGTGAAATATGACCTCTACCGTCTGTCCCCCCAGAGCTTCGAGACCCCTTGGCAATGAGCATTAGCACTTGGCAATGACTATTAAACCTATGGCAATGAGCATTAACCTCTGGCAACGACCAGCTGGATTGTGCAACGGATTGTGTGCTTATTGTGAGTACATTGTGAGTCTGATGTATAACCAGCTTTAGGGAAAGGGTTTGTTGGAGTTTTAAGGACAGAGGATGGACAGTTGCCACAAATCTTCAAAAAAGATAACATGGAGAGAGATAAACTACCACTCCTCAAAATTAGATATATTGTAACATATATTCAAGGTAGGAATAACCATGTATACATTCTAGTTTCGCCTCTCTCATGTTGCCATTGTGACTGTTTAACATATTGTATAAACCTATTCCCCGCAGGAAGCCTATGGGCCAGTGGCGGTTTTTACCTATGGGCTGTAACCATCAATACAATTCTATGGGTCTGTTCCCGAAGCAGCCCCACAGAGGCTGGGGCCAGCACATGTGCAGTACCGAAGAGGCTATTGCGCATGCACCGGTCACTTGGCGGTTAACCGGGACAAGAAGATGCAGGCGGCGGTGGCGGGGACCAGCAGCAGTGGCACAGGAGGGGGAGGGGGGGTGGGGGGGGCTGGCTTCTTGGCAGAGGTAAGAGTCGCCACTGCTATGGATGAAAGCCGTCTCAGATTTCAGAAACATGGCCAAGAACCGTTACTGCCCGTCTAATCCCTATACATGGAATTCTGTAGCTGGTGATGTATGAGGCAGTGGAAAGAGAGGAGTGTGTTATGACAACCAATCAGCTGCTACCAACAATATTATAGAATACACTAGGTAAATGTTACTTCAAAGCTGACTGGTTGCCAGGGGCAATGTCTCCAATGGCTCACTTCTCCACTCTTATCGCTGCTTCATACTGTACATCCACCCCTGAGTGATCTAAGCTATTGCAGGCAGGGGATATATGATATTCCAGTAGTGGGGATACCGACTGTCATAAGATTGACCCCGGGATCCCGATAACGAGGTTCCCAAAAGGGGTTCCATAAGGGAACTAACCCTCTCCTCCTACCCTCTAATCCTACCACCCCCTCTAGGTGCCTAAATCTAAACCCTCTCCACCTGCAGGATAATTCTAAACACACACACACACCTGCAGCCTAACCGTAAGTTCCCCCCTAGTGCCTAAACCTAGACACCCCCATCCCTGCCCTGACCATAACCAGCACCGGGTTCGGGTTCACAGCATCGGTATGCTATCCATGTCGAAGTTCCGGTACTGGTGTTCTGATGGCAGGCAGGTTTCCGCCGCCGGTATGCCGTCAGACCATATCCCGGTAATCTAACTTTAACTCCTGTTTATTTCACTGAATGCAGTTTTCTGTATCGCGACACCATCAATGCATTGCGCTGTATCATACTTGGTGTTTAACATTTTTTGTCTAAAGTGGAAAAACTATATATACAGACGGAGCCGCTGTCATTCACCCAGGGTCTGGCGGTCGGATCACCAACCGCCAGAAGGGGACGCGTGCATAAGACACTAGTGTGTCCCCTTCCGACAGAGTTACCCAACGGTCCCCGCTGATTTCCGCCGGTCCCCGCCCCCTCCTCGCAACCCCCTAACCCTGAAGCGGAGACTGGCAGGGTTCGCGTCCCCCTCCGCCCGAAAACTGGGATGCGCGTGCTTGTGAGACGCTCATGCGTCCCAGTCAGAAGGAGCTCCTCTCTGCCGGCGCTCGCCAGCGGAGGCATTCTGGCGAGTGCCGCTGCTGGCTGAGAGGTGATCCATCTGCAAAACCATAAAATCTTACTTGATGTCTATTCCCAACACTCTGCACGACTGTCCATTATACTCAGGGCAACTAGTTGATTGATTTTTGATAATTTCTACACCAACAAGACATACATGACTAATGGAACAAACAGAGACATTTTCTTTGCACATTTTGCCTATCCGCAAATAAAGCCCTTAAATAAAAATGTTCTTGACGTCACATTGCCACAGATTTCTATTGAACAATGATGTGAAATCTACTAGCGGCACAGACAAACAATGCATCATTCTAACCGGAACCATCGCGTAGCAAAATCTGCAATTTGTTCTGGTCATATAAAGCGGCTGGAGAGGGCTAAATACCTCGGGCTTCCATGTGGCCACATCACAGGCAATGACCATGTACTTTCCCAATTCTTATGGTTTACCAGGACACGAAGAATTCACAGAATTCCAAACACTCATCCGCAGCTATTCCCCCCCCCCCCCCCACACACACACTTTATAATGTGTATCAGAATATTTACCAAGGGGCCTATTCAGACTTGTTCATACAGGCCCGAATTCGTACTCATCTCCGAAGGTGGGGGTACGCAAATGCGCAAACCCCGGAGTTAGCACCTTCGGTGAGTTTTCCAGTTCACTCGCAAGGAGGTGAATTCGCATCCGAGCGTATGAACCATAAAAACCCCCACAAGAAAAATCTTTTTTCTCTGTGCGGTCACATGTGAACGGCGGATGTGTTAGCGTAAACATCCATTTGCATTCGCATCATAATATACGCAGCCTAGTGGTCCGAATTACCCCCCAAGTGTACAGCGTAACTAAAGTGTATTAAATGTGTTACGTTTCTGTCTGGGTTACGTTGAACATGTTATAATATTATCATTTTACAATAAAAAAAAATTGTAATTACTGAACAACTTTATACAAACTTTTTACTAATTTAAACTGCCAGATCAGAATTTACCCGTGGGAAGAATAAACATTTACTTTCGCCCCTCGCCGATGTGCGCTGATTCTCTCATTGAAGTATAACCTTACTTTCATAACATTTTTATACACGCGGTTACTTAAACTTTATTAGTAAATGCTGATTTTTTTTAAATAAACAAAACTTTTTTTTGTTTCAAAGCGTTGACGGATTAAACGTACAGAAGGGGATATTAGCGAATAGGCGTTTGTCAGCGCAAACCGCTTTTATTATTTCACAAAACAGCCGTGTCATCGCGTGTAAGCGAGGGGAGGAAGTTTGCAGCTGCTTAATGTTTAAGAGGGAAAACAAAATCTAATTAAAAGTCCAACTTTTCCTATGATTAAGTATTTTTTTTTCATCAATTAGTAAAACATCTGTCAGGAGACTCGCAAACCAATAAAAAAAATTAAAAAGAAATGTAATTTGTAGTCCAGTGTTTTTCAACCACTGTGCCGTGGCACACTAGTGTGCCTTGAGACGTTCTCAAGTGTGCCCCCAGATCTAGAGATGCCCAAACCAGTTTACAGCCACCACCGGTTCAACTGTTATTTACTGGTCTCTTCTTTTTATGTGAAGGGCCAATGTACTTTATTTGTGTTACCTGTGGGGACCAGTGTGATTGTTTTTTCCTGTGGGGGCCAATGTGTTTTGCCATATGGGATCTCATGGTGTGGCAATTTTAAAATCTTATTTAGTGTGCCACGAGGTAAAAAGGATGAAAATCACTGTTGTAGTCGATAGTTTCGAAAGTTTTGAATAATGTATTTATTTATTACCAGTCTCTTATATAGCGCACACATATCCCGCAGCACTTTACAGAGAATATTTCACCATTCACATCAGTCCCTGCCCCAGTGGAGCTTACAATCTATATTCCCTACCACATTTACACGCACACACAGACATTCTAGGGTTAATTTTGTTGGGAGCCAAATAACCTACCAGTATGTTTTTGGAATGTGGGAAGAAACCGGAGCACTCGGAGGAAACCCATGCAAGTACAGGGAGAATATACAAACTCCACACAGTTAGAGCCATGGTGGGAATAGAACCCATGAGCTCAGTGCTGTGAGGCGGTAAACTCATGGTCGACTTTTTCATGTGTTTACCTTATGAATGTCATCATTTTGCACGTGTCGACTTTTTATCACTGTCGACTTATTGACTGTCCATTTAGACACCATATCATTTGTAATCCGGAACCGGCTTTTTTAAATACAAATGTGTACCTTCCCGATGGTATCTAGGCTTATGTCTGCCAGCCTGGTCTAGGTCACACTAAAGCTCTGTCATCTGCCCTGTCCTAACAATGCGGAGAGGTTTATGGCTGTTGCAATAATAGGGAGCTTTGCTGAGTACTGTCTGGGCTCCTGGTTTTCACTTTCTGTAACTATTTGGAAAGAGATTTCCGTTGTTAATACTTTGAGATGCAATTGGAAAGGAACGGACATGTTAATATTACAGATATTTATGGAAAACGCATGTTCGGCTTCTGACACACGCAACAATTGTAGCCCAGATGCCACCACACAGATGAGATCTTACAATAATGACAACACGTGAAGAACATTTGTTTTCTGTCTTTCTAAAGAATCAAAAAGAATGTTAAGAAAATAATAAGTAATAATGCCACTGTATAGGTCATTGGTACGACCTCATCTAGAGTTCTGTGTCCAGTTCTGGAGGCCATATCTCCAGAAGGATATAAATACATTAGAGACTGTACAAAGAAGAGCAACTAAAATGGTGCATAATGTAGAGAATAAGTGTCAGACACTAAAGAGTATCTGTCACTTTAAGAAGCGCGGTCCTGCTCAGTAATTGAATGTCCATACATTTTTAGTAAAGAATATAAAGCAGTTTATTAAAACAATATACAATGATACTTCCCCCCAATATCAATTCATGAATTGTATATACAAGACAACATAACAAACAAGACATACAACAATAAACATATATTAAAAGCTGGATTAGCTGGGATTGCCGATTGGTTCAGTCAATTCGATTGGAATAATGAATGAGGCTTTGTGCAAATATAGCTAGAGGCAATTAGGTATTTTATATAGTTACCAGTCCTGTACACCTGGTTCCATAGATAATGCGCTGCTTTATGTGGTTATTTAACCTCAGGTCAGTCTCTCCAAGAATTTACCAGAGATGTACTCCGGAATAGCTGTAATGGGGACCTTCTCCTGCTGGACCAGCCAGCTGGGTAGTTGTTTGTTTGTAATCCACGTGTAGTTGCGCTGAACAGGAACAATGCACAGTGAGGACCAGCGGTGGGTATGGGCTCAAAAAACGTGTTTCTCCGCCTGTCACTGGAATCAGCGGCTTCCTCAGTCTGAGTCAGACTGAGGAAGCCGCCGATTCCAGTGACAGGCGGAGAAACGCGTTTTGAGCCCATACCCACCGCTGGTCCTCACTGTGCATTGTTCCTGTTCAGCGCAACTACACGTGGATTACAAACAAACAACTACCCAGCTGGCTGGTCCAGCAGGAGAAGGTCCCCATTACAGCTATTCCGGAGTACATCTCTGGTAAATTCTTGGAGAGACTGACCTGAGGTTAAATAACCACATAAAGCAGCGCATTATCTATGGAACCAGGTGTACAGGACTGGTAACTATATAAAATACCTAATTGCCTCTAGCTATATTTGCACAAAGCCTCATTCATTATTCCAATCGAATTGACTGAACCAATCGGCAATCCCAGCTAATCCAGCTTTTAATATATGTTTATTGTTGTATGTCTTGTTTGTTATGTTGTCTTGTATATACAATTCATGAATTGATATTGGGGGGAAGTATCATTGTATATTGTTTTAATAAACTGCTTTATATTCTTTACTAAAAATGTATGGACATTCAATTACTGAGCAGGACCGCGCTTCTTAAAGTGACAGATACTCTTTAGTGTCTGACACTTACAGTATTCTCTACATTTTGCACTTTTAAAAGGGATCAGCACTCCCTGTATAAGAAGTAGTGACAATCCTGCACAGTCAATTAATCATTATATTATCATTCACATCAAGTGACGGATTTACATATATTTTTCACACTGTTGATATATGCCGGTGGGGAAATTGCCATTAAATTTTTTTGGGGAATTAGAGATCTAGCAGGACTAGCGCTACGGAGTGGCCCTAGGGTCACTAATTTTTCTGGTGTAAAATGGTGCATGGCCTACATCACAAAACGTACCAGGAAAGACTAAAAGATCTTAATATGTATACTTTAGATGATAGAAACTTTCACATATACCAAGGGTTATAACAAGGTACAGGTGGGAGACATTAGTCACAGGAAGAGGAGCAGCAGAACAGGGGGACATGCACTGACACTAGAGGGAGGAAGGTACAGGTGGGAGACATTCCTCACAGGAAGAGGAGCAACAGAACACGAGGACACGCACTGACACTAGAGGGAGGAAGGTACAGGTGGGAGACATTAGTCACAGGAAGAGGAGCAGCAGAACAGGGGGACATGCACTGACACTAGAGGGAGGAAGGTACAGGTGGGAGACATTCTTCACAAGAAGAGGAGCAACAGAACACGAGGACATGCACTGACACTAGGGGAGGAAGGTACAGGTGGGAGACATTCCTCACAGGAAGAGGAGCAACAGAACACAAGGACATGCACTGACACTAGGGGGAGGAAGGTACAGGTGGGAGACATTCGTCACAGGAAGAGGAGCAGCAGAACACGAGGACATGCACTGACACTAGAGGGAGGAAGGTACAGGTGGGAGACATTAGTCACAGGAAGCGGAGCAACAGAACACAAGGACATGCACTGACACTAGGGGGAGGAAGGTACAGGTGGGAGACATTCGTCACAGGAAGAGGAGCAGCAGTACACGAGGACATGCACTGACACTAGGGGGAGGAAGGTACAGGTGGGAGACATTAGTCACAGGAAGCGGAGCAACAGAACACGAGGACATGCACTGACACTAGAGGGAGGAAGATTCAGGGGAAATGTGAGGAAGAATTACTTCACAGAAAGAGTAGTAGATAAGTGGATTAGCCTCCCATCAGAGGTGGTAGAGGCAAATACAGTAGTACAATGTAAACATGCTTGGGATAGGCATATTGATATCCTTACACAGAAATAAGGATCAACTATGGTTTGAGGTAACATGTTTAAAAAAGGGGCAGACTAGATGGGCCAAGTGGTTCTTATCTGCCGTCAAATTCTATGTTTCTAAGTGTCTGTCCGGAATTTTTGACCATCCAGAACTGTGAGTCCTGACCCCAAAAGTGGGTCCCGACCTTCTCAGCATGGGGTCGCGACTCCATATTACTGACCATCAGGCTGATGATTTTTCTAATCTCAGTCAGTGAGTCAAGGAGTCTAAAAAATCTGTTGAATTGTCTGTTATATTAGACTCCTCCCATCATTTTGTGCCTTCACAATGCTGCCATGTATGTGCTGTCTGCTGACTACACATGTGATGTGAAGGCCTTCTGCAGTAACTTGCTGGGGTCCTGTAATTAATTTTATTGTTTGATGGGGTCCCAGATCAAAATAGTTTGAGGACCCCTGAGTTAGACAATGGGCGAGGATTAACGGGACCTGAGATTAGCATCCGCGAAAAAGTTGCTCAAAGTCCAATATTACAATGTCTGACTTTTTTCTTGAACTTGGCCAATGTAACGGCGTGCGTCTTTAATGGTCTAAATGCAAATCGGACCCAAATTCTCATGGGATTTTTAGACTAGCAACTCTCCAAATTTTTCATACCATCCATAATTCGCCATACACTAAAAGATTTGCGAAGTGTGAGAAAAAGTTACCCATTGGCATCCAAATGTACTGTGCATCATATACATAAGCCCTATATACAGTTTAGATTTTTAAATTAAGGGGGTTATTTTGGTTCACTCTTTCTGACAAATTCCTTCTCAAATGGACAAAACCATGTGCATTGCAGGTGGGGCAGATGTAACATGTGCAGAGAGAATTAGATTTGGGTGGGGTTTTACTTCAAAGTGAGATCTATATTGCAGTGTAAGAATAATGCAGCCAGTACTTACCCTGCACAGAAACAAAATAACTCACCCAAATCTAATTCTCTCTGCACATGTTACATCTGCCCCCCCACCCCCCCCCCTGCAGTGCACATGGTTTTGTCCATCAGAGAAGGAATTTGTCAGAAAGAGTGAACCAAAATAACCCTAAGTTATGTTTTTAAAAACAAACCACAAACATATTTTTGGGGAAACCACTTTTTCCAAGTTAGAAATTCTAAGTTCAGCAATATAAAGTTGTATATAATTACAGATATTTTTTTTTTTTTTGAGGGTGAGTTGTATTTATCAATGTTGAAAAGTAATCACAAGTACACCATTACAGCACATTTACAACAAATAAACATTATAAAAATTATTTCTAACCTTAATAACAGTCACATATATACTATCAAAATAGCTCATGTAGTGTTCATGTAATTTTGAACTTTTTAGCCACATAATGCATAATAAGATGCACAAGCAGCTTCTGCTGATTAAAATATGCAGCATACCTATATTCTGTGTGTAATTGCAACAGGATCTGCATACAAAATGTTTTGCTCTCTGATCACAATCTCATTACCCTCTCGCTCTCTTCCATTACCCCTAGCTCACTGACACAAGAATCATGCAAGCCTACTCTAACCAGCAGAAATACTAATGCTATTAATTTTCCACAACTTTCCACCTCCCTGCAATAACAGCTCTCACAGATTCCTACACTTACCTCTCCTGACTCTGCTGTTTCCCACCTCTACCAGACTTTTGAAACAGCCCTTAATGAAGTGGCTCCACCTACCCATTACACCCCCCGCAGGCTTAGATGCCAGCTGTGGCACACCAAAATGACAAGACAACTACGAACTTGGTCACGAAAAGTAGAACGCCAATGGCGCAAATTTCGTAATCTGACTGATTTCCTCACATATAAGTCTATCTACCACACCTACTGCAATGCTTTGGACACTGCCAAACAAACATACTTCCAATCTCTCATCTCTTCACATGCCACCAACCCTAAACGACTTTTTAACACATTTAAGTCTCTTCTGTACCATCCCTCTCCTCCCCCACCGGCTACCATCAGTGCACAAGAACTTGCATCTTACTTTAAGGACAAGATTGATAACATCCGAGATGAAATGGTATGCTCTTCCACAACCTCTAACCCACTTTTTTCCCCTGCTGAACCCTCTGGCACTTTCTCTTCATTTAAGTTCACAAATGGAAAGGAAGTATCCGCACTCTTCTTATCCTCCTACTCTACTACCTCTCCTCTTGATTCTATAACTGCACAAGTCATTAAAACTCTGTCTCCTGTTCTTATCCCAACCTTAACTACAATCTGCAATCTCTCTCTTGCTACTGGTACTTTTCCTTCTTTGCTCAAACATGCAGTGATTACTCCCATTCTAAAAAAACACAATTCTGACCTTAACTCTCTCTCTATCGTCCCATCTCTCAGCTCCCATGCCTCCCCAAGCTACTGGAGAGACTTGTCTACTCTCGCCTCACACACTTTCTTAAGTCTCACACCCTATTAGACCCGCTTCAGTCAGGCTTTCGTCCCCAACACTCCAATGAGACAGCACTGACTAAAGTGGTGAATGATCAGGTAACTGCCTAGTCTAAAGGCCAGTACTCACTACTTACTCTCCTTGATCTCTGCGTTTGACACTGTTGACCATACTCTTCTCATACAAACACTGCACTCCCTAGGTCTTAATGATATAGCCCTTTCTGGTTCACATCTTACCTATCTGATCGCTCTTTTAGTGTTCGCTTCTCTAACTCTACTTCCTCTTCACTACCTCTGTCAGTCAGAGTTCCGCAAGGCTCAGTCTTAGGTCCTCTGCTTTTCTCAATCTATACCTCCTCTCTTGGCAAACTCATCAGCTCTTTCGGATTTCAGTATCATTTATATGCAGATTATACTCAAATCTATCTATCGACCCCAGAGTTGTCACCAGTGGTTTTGGGTTGAGTCTCTGATTGTCTCTCTGCCATCTCATCTTGGATGTCTTCTCGCCAGCTCAAACTCAATATTTCCAAAACGGAATTACTTATATTCCCACCAACCCAGAACAGTTACCATCTTGATATCTCCATCACTGTTGACAACTTGACAATCTACCCTACCCCACAAGCTCTTTGCCTAGGGGTCACCCTTGACTCTGAACTGTCCTTTGTTCACCACATTCAATCTGTCACCAAATCATGTTACATGCATCTAAAAAACATATCCAAAATACTACCCTATCTCACTCAAGACACTACCAAATCTCTTATCCATGCACTCATTATATCCCGCATTGATTATTGCAATAGTCGCCTAACTGGTCTTCCCAAGAACAGACTCTCACCACTACAATCCATTCTAAATGCTGCTGCCAGGCTGATCTTCCTTGCAAGATGCTCATCGTCTGCTGATCCGCTCTGCCAGTCCATCCATTGGTTGCCTGTATCTTACTGTATTCAATATAAAACCCTTCTACTTGCATATAAAGCTACTAACCATACTGCACCAGCATATATCTCTCTACTTATCACAAAATATCTCCCATCTCGACCACTCCGCTCTGCACAAGATCTGTGTCTCTCTTCTGCACGGATCAATGTTCCCATTCACTATTACAGGACTTTCATTGGGCTGCTCCCATCCTATGGAATGCCCTTCCACGCACAATAAGACTCTCCGCTAGCCTCCAAACTTTAAAGTGTTCCCTGAAAACTCACCTCTTCAGGCAAGCCTATTATATTTATATACCACACACATAACCCTCTGAGGCACTTATGTATTATATAGCTTCCCTTCTGGACCTGTAACTTGGTGGGACTGCTATACTATTCTGATGCCTGTCCTTGTGTTTCCCTCCTATGTCCCTATAGATTGTAAGCTTGCAGCAGGGCCCTCCTACCTCCAAGTCTGTCTGTTGTTACCCAGTTTGTTTTATATCTGTTTACAATTGTAAAGCGCAACGGAATCTGCTGCTCTATATAAGAAACTGTAACGGAATCTGCTGCTCTATATAAGAAACTGTAACGGAATCTGCCGCGCTATATAAGACACTGTAACGGAATCTGCTGCGCTATATAAGACACTGTAATGGAATCTGCTGCGCTATATAAGACACTGTAACGGAATCTGCTGCGCTATATAAGAAACTGTAAATAAATAAAATAAACAAATTGTGCTACAGTGTTTTCCTGCCAAACAATGTAACATAATTTGGTTTGCCGATAAGTTTGACTTGCCGATGCCAGCTCTTGCCGCAGGCGATGTCACTGCGAACACACATTGTGTAGTATGTATCCAACTTTCGACAACTGCGTCAAACAAATGGAAAATTAACCAACAAGCCCCTGTCACTTCAAAGCCTGTGCTAGATAAATTGCAGAATCTGACTGTTTGCTTTGCGCAACTTTTTAACTTTATCTTACTCTGAGGCTTGAAGCATCCCCCCCCCCCCCCCCCCGTGTCTTTGTCTTGCCGGTATTGCTTGATAACTCTTCTTACCCAGCAGACTAGCTAGTCGTGATTTATCGCTGTGCTTTAGGGTGACAGCCACATGGGTGACTGGTGGACAGTAAAACATGGGCTAACTAATGTATAAATAAATAGGACATTTGTTTAAGTTACATGAACTTGTCTGAATTCAGTTTAATAGCTAGGGGAAAGCCTATTCCAAATATCATGACAAGTCTGAGCCCCTGAAAAGTGAGATTTCTCACAACAGTTTATTTATCAGATTGGATCCATGGTTTGGGATTGTAACAATCTGAAATAAAATTGCTTAATATGCTTAATCCTGAGTATTATATTGCGTAGCGTTTGATGTGGGGAGAATCAGGAAAGCGGGACAATCTCTCTCATTTCATTGAGAATATTAACGTCAGGAAACGTCTAACTTTAGTAACTGATCTTTGTAGTAACATACGGTAGGTATTAGGTATATTTATTTGGCAGCACATACAGTATGTCCAATTTCTCCGGTATTTTTACCCTGGGATATTAAAAATTCAAAAAATTAAAAAAAATATTGTATTGGAAAAATGCACATAACAGAGAAATAAAGACACCTGTAAAAGACAAGAGAACGCAAATTTGTGATAGAGAGAAAAATACAATTGTGAACATATTGGGGTACATGTAATAGGGTCTGAGAAGTCGGAGGGGCCGAGTTTGTCCGAGAATGGCCATTTTTTTAAAGCGGCAATCATTTGCAAGGCAAGACTAGGGTTTTGCCCTATAAATTATTGCCACATTAATAACGCGGCCCTTATTAGAAAAACTCCTGAACCTCCGGCTTTTCAGACGCTATTACATTGGGATGCGTTCGGCATCATGGCGGTCAGAATACCGAGGTTCACTATACCCACCAGTGCTGGAATCCCCAAAACAATTAGGATGCAGTAGCCGGCATCCTCACTGCCCGGATGCCGAATGTAAGTATACCTGAGCGGATTATGGTCAGATTGGGAAAGGGGGGGGATTAGGTTTAGGCACTAGTAGGGGGACATTGGGTCAGGCTGTATGGGAAGAGGTTAGGGTTAGGCTGTTGGGGGTAGATTTAGGTGGCGAGGTATGGATGTTCGGGTTAGGCAATAGTGGAGAGGGATAGAGTCAGGCTGTGGGGGTAGGGGGTAGCAATGGAGGCTCTAGAGGGAGGGGGCCTGCAGCACACTTCAAAATGCAAATAGGGGAGCCGCACCTACTGCCACAAACTTTCATTCCAAACTGAGTCACTGGCAGTTGGTGTTTCTCTCCTATTTAAATTCTGAACTGTGCTGCAGCCCATCCACTGGAGCCACCACCGGTGGTTAGGGTTAGACAGCGGGTAGTAAGAGTTTGGGTTGAAGGAGGGTAAGAATACCTACCTGAATCCTTTCGATATTCCCTTCTTTGGTATTCTGAAAGATGGCATCCTGATTTTCAGTCCACCGTATGTATACCATTACATTTACCCCCTGGAGTTAGAGAACCACAAGTGTGACCAGGATAGACTCAACAACGGGCTGTATAATGGAATCAGCAACTTTTAAAATGGTGTCCATCCCAATGGGAGCATCTCTAAGTGATACTATAAGGATAAAGCAATATCTTTATGGAGTGAGTCCTTCACAGGCACAGTAAGAGTTTGGGCCTATAGCAACCAAACATGGGACTATGTAAAATCCGAACCTGGACAAGACCCCGGACCGCCGGGTCCAGTTTTTACCCATACCCACCAAACAACAAAAAACATTTCCAACTTGCTTTCTGTATTAATTGTCATTTCTAACCAGTTCATATAAAATAAGTACGCTATTTGAGGTAACAATAAAGAAAAAGGTGTCTTAGATATCCGTGGTGATAGGGTGGTCTTTTTGTCCACTGCAACAAGCAGACGTGTATCCTTGTAGCCAGATGCGGTCTGAACCGCACTGAGCTCCAATGTATGTCCCACACAACCCATCATGGGGTAATTGTGAAACTATGCCGTCAAATACGACTGCATAAGAAACTAGAATCGATTAACTTCTGGATCCTCAGCCATGATGCCAATAAAGGCGACCCCGCAGTAACAGATTCCGCTTCTGCCTCCCGCGTGTCCAAGTTTTGTGCAATGTTCACTTTGTCAAGGGTCCTTGGGGCGAAGAAGCGACGGCTCTCATTTGCAGCATACAAAACATTTGAGTTGCCGAGTAAAATCCTCTGTATTGTAGTGGGGTGACTCGATTGCACGGGTGGTTCATCTTCATTCTACCAAACCCCATGGTTTTATGGGGAAAAATTTGTGCCATAGAAAAGTTCATCAACAGTGGAATTTGGCAGCAGAATGATGCCATAAAGTTGCAATTTTGCATAATAATTAAATGACCTGTCTGACTAATGTGAATAAAAGTCCATGCCCACGTCATAGAGCGTAAAATCAATGGGCTCCTAGATTTCATAACTAGTGAAGCCAAGTCTGTCCTTATTCCCTAAACACTGACAGCCAATGATTGATGGACTGTTGAGTCTTCTTGGAATTCAGTGCGAGCATTAATTAATTTCAGACACAAAATGAGGCACACTGTTATTGGAGGCAGTATAGACAGAGAGCAGAGGAGGTTAGGGCAATCCAACAATGGCAGGTATTCAACTGCATGGTGAGCGCACGGCAGCGAATCCTGTTTTGGATTCACCGTGCACTCGCTGTGCTTCCGCCGTCCTACCTGTCTGCTGCAAGCCCTCCCTCTCACCCTATTTAACTCGCCAGGGGCTCGCTGCCCCTGAAGGCGAAACGAGTGCAATACGGTGCACACAGGCAGCAAGGGGGACGGTGGCAGGCAGGATACTGCCCCCTACACTTCCCACAGACCTCCGGCTCCTTAACCCCCTGGCAGAGAGTTGCCACAGCCGCCAGCATCCCTGATACTAGCCGCTGTGAGTTGACGCCCCCCGCATCCCCCCTCCCCCCCCCCTTGCACTGCTCAGCTGGCTGTAGACACAGCAGTTCGCAGGGGGGAAAAATAAAACAAAAAATTTAAAATATATTATTGTGGTGCTTGTAACGAAAAAACAAAATAAGCAAGTTCCTTCAAATAAAAAAACAAACTGACTCGTAGACACCAAAAAAATGAATAAGAAACATTTATTTTATAAGTACATATTTCAGTTCACCGAAAAAAGATGTTGAAAGCAGAAAGGAGAACTTCAACAAAAAAAACTAGTGAACACAGTTCTTCCTTTCGGCGAACTGTACTGATTTTCCCATTGAAAACCAAAAGCGAATTGCAGCGACTAAGAAACGGAGAACTGGCCGGCATTCGCTGTTCGCTTCGGCAAACAGTGATCATTGAATACGGCGGATATCATTTTCGGAGAAAAAATTCACAGCTTCGCCGAAAAACAGCCCTGTTCACCGAAAAAAATCGGTGAATCAAGAGCATTGACTACTGCCCTATGACTTTGACTGGGCACTGCATTTCCCCAGAAAAGTCCATAGACCATTTATGAGATGTCTTCCAAACCAGGAGACCACACTTGTAGATCATGCTGAGATCTAGAGGTCCATGACACCCTGGAAAGTTTTTAGTTTTCTAAATTCAGCTGGTAACGAGCATTCAACCAAGTGCGAGGGAAGCGCGCGAGCAGTTTTCCTCGTCTGGATCATTTCGCTGTGAGAAGAGCTGTCTAGGGGATTAAAGTGCAAAGGTTTGGAAAGTTGGGGGCTTTTACAGTTGTACAGGCTCTTATCCAAGGAAGCAATTACAATGACATTTAAACAAAATAATATTTATTTATATGGACAAAGGGATCATTTGCAACACGATACTTACATATGTTCAGGATCTTTTTTTTTCTAATCAAATTTTATTTTTTTAATGTTGAGCAGATCCATTAACATTAGTGAGCGGCCCTGTATATCTTTGTCACCGCACAGCAATTTATGGAAGACAAATCGCTTGTCAGGTCACAATGGATAAGTGTTGTCATTAATAAAGTTGATGACCAAAAAATGATTATTATGTTTCCAATTCTCGTTTTTTTTTTTTTTTTTTTCCCAAACGTCTTGGGAGACGGTACAAAAGCACTAATTGCTTTTTCCATCCAGTGGGATTGTTTACTGAGCATATCATATGCTTTACCGAGGATTTGGCAATCCCTCAGCTCTCCAGATGCTGCTGAACTAAAAGTCTCAGCATTCAAAAACAGCTGTAAGGTCTCAGATTACCTGGACCTGTGTTAATGGAACTATTTATGTAAGTATATAAATGCAGACGTCCCATGATAGAATTAGTTATGTTTTCAACATAAGTCACTTTGGCAGGGGCTAAAGGTAGAAAGAATGTTAATGTTATATGTTTTACCAGTCACTATTGATTATACCTTGACTTCCATAGCAACCATAGTCACATGACACATAGGGGTCGATTTTGGATCGCTCGAAGTGATCCGAATTCGACCCCTGTCCTGATGGTTGGGGTTTGCGCATTTAATGTGCAAATCCTGACATGTAACGGCCACTGCAAATTACACACTCGCCGGCTGTTCGCAAAGGGGAGGGAGGGATGGGGGTGTGCCCATGAAAACGCTGGGTGATCCCATTGGTATGCGGGTGGGCGGCTGATGTCACAGGATGTTACCCGCCCACTCCGTCTAGTTCAGACTGACTTTTATTTGCGATTCCTGGAGATATCATTAGATGGACGAAGACCATTAAATGATTTCTCAAGCAGCAGAGGCATGTGAGGGGAGGTGTCTTCGTTACGCATCCACTCGAGGGGAATCGGCGGCGGTGGGGGGGTATCTGGCGGGGCAGCCGGCAGTGTCTCTGGTACTAAGTAAGCTGAGAACTGAGCAACTTACTGAGCAAACCAGAATCACCATTATGATGAAGAGAGCAGAGAGGCTTTGAAATGTCCCTCTGGGCACTCAGTGGATCATAACCTGCTCCCGCTCCTTTTACGCCCTCTCCCATTATATGACATGTTGGGAGCTTGGAGTCGGGACTTTGTAACTTCTTTAAATAATTTGAAAATGAAATTGCTTAAAAGCTTAAAAGATACTTGCTTAAGAAAAAAAAAGGAAAATTGAGTTTATGGGGGAAATGTACAGTAATAAGCCATCCGCATACTCCCTACTAATCTTTCCAATACTGTCAACATTAAGAAAATTGTTTTTAAACATGATCCTTAAAAGATGTCATAAGTTGGCTCTTTTTCGCTCAAAAAATACCCTCAAAGCTTTTCTTAATCAAAGTTACTGTAAACCAAGCAAATACTTGTAATTCAGCTATATAGTATCTTTTATCAGCACGAGAATCCCTTAAGAACACAAAAACAGACTGTTATTAAATGTCCTGTAGTTTAATGATGAAAAAAATGTCACAATGCTTGAGCGAAAAACATATAATTAACTGTCATTCCCATGGAACGGCGAAATAGTTCTAAAACAAACATAAAGCAACAGAGAAGTAACACTCAAATATATGCAGATAATCTGTTTGCCAGGGAAAGTCAGACATTTGAACAGGACATCAATAGATGATTAATCCCCCCCCCCCCCAGAGCTGACAAATTCAAACATTACAGTCAACCGTTCTACAACATTTGATTCCCCACAATGCTGCTGCCTGGAAAGGTCACTGGCGGAACGCCGTGTGTATGCTAATGAGGTGTCGAACCTTGTTTTAGGACTTTGTATTCACACACGCTTTTAACTTCTTAAATAACTATTCACCAGAACATCACAGGAGTATTATGCACTAGAACTGAGCGTGGTTTCCTGCACAAAAATATCCGTATAAGACCTAATGATCAATCCCCATATGTGATATTTCCGATTTCCTTTTTGCCTGGTCACTACTGTGCAGAGAACGTATTTTATCTTATTGTCCCGAATATAAATAGATGCGGAAATCTTCTCAAATATGATTGATGACATAAACAGCTTTGATGTTCCCTGCTTAGCTATAATAATATGGCGCCAGACTGCCCCACTGTCCTTTTGTGACTGAGCCCATTAAAATGCTTGCCGTTCCCTTGTGCCAATGTCTGCTAGGGGTGGGTGGCTAGCGTCTAATGATGTCATCACCCGCCCCAAAATCGGCCAACTCTGGCCAAGATAACAGTCCATCTAAAACTTTTAGTCCACGTTGATGGTAAAATATGAAACATTCAAACACAAAAATAATGCCCCCCCCCCCCCAAAAAAAAAAGATGACATTTTCCTGTGTTGACCATTGCAATGTTGGTATTTTGCTTGTATTGTCTGTGTCAACTTTGTATATGTCAACCATATGCTGTTGACCTAATAGCTGTCGACCTATTGAATGTTTCCCCCAGAAAAAGGATCATTTTCTGGCAGGGGGGACGCAGGATTCATAGTTATGCCACTGGAGCGATTGCCTCTATAGTTTATACTGTGCGCCGCGTGACTCATGACGCTGTGTCCTTCTCTGGAACGACTATGACTATTCAAAGAACACTTCGGGTGAGTACAAGTTATTTCTCCTACTCTCCCCCCTCCCCCCTCTAACTCTCTCTCCCCCTCGCTCTACCTCCTTCTCCTTCCTCTCTCATTCCTCTCTTTCTTTCTTGCTCATCCCTCTCAATCTCTTTCTATCTCACTTCGCTTTTACTCTCCCTCTCCCCCCCTTTTCCCCTCTCTTTCTCCCTCTCTCTCCTCCCTCCCCTTTTTTCTTCCCTCTATATCTCTCTCACTCCCCCTCTCTCTCTCTACCTCTCACCCTTTTCTCTCCCTCTCTCCCCTTTCTATCTCTTTCCCTCCCTCCCCTCCCTCTCTACCTCCCTCCCCTTTTTCTCTTCTGCTCTCTCCCACTCTCTTTCTCTCTCTCTCCATCTCTCTCTACCTCCCTGACATTTTCTCTCCCTCTTTTCCCCTCTCTCTCCCACTTTCTCCCCCTCTCATTTTCTCTCTTTCCCCCTCCCTCTCTACCTCCCTCCGCTTTTTCTCTTCTGCTCTCTCCCACTCTCTCTACCTCCCTGACATTTTCTCTCCCTCTTTTCCCCTCTCTCTCCCACTTTCTCCCCCCTCTCATTTTCTCTCTTTCCCCCTCCCTCTCTACCTCCCTCCCCTTTTTCTCTTCTGCTCTCTCCCACTCTCTCTACCTCCCTGACATTTTCTCTCCCTCTTTTCCCCTCTCTCTCCCACTTTCTCCCCCCTCTCATTTTCTCTCTTTCCCCCTCCCTCTCTACCTCCCTCCCCTTTTTCTCTTCTGCTCTCTCCCACTCTCTCTACCTCCCTGACATTTTCTCTCCTCCTCTCTCTCTCTCGCTCTCCCACTTTCTCCCCCCTCTCATTTTCTCTCTTTCCCCTCCCTCTCTACCTCCCTCCCCTTTTTCTCTTCTGCTCTCTCCCACTCTCTCTACCTCCCTGACATTTTCTCTCCTTCTCTCTCTCTCGCTCTCCCACTTTCTCCCCCCTCTCATTTTCTCTCTTTCCCCCTCCCTCTCTACCTCCCTCTGCTTTTTCTCTTCTGCTCTCTCCCACTCTCTCTACCTCCCTGACATTTTCTCTCCCTCTTTTCCCCTCTCTCTCCCACTTTCTTCCCCCTCTCATTTTCTCTTTCCCCCTCCCTCTCTACCTCCCTCCCCTTTTTCTCTTCTGCTCTCTCACACTCTCTCTACCTCCCTGACATTTTCTCTCCTCCTCTCTCTCTCGCTCTCCCACTTTCTCCCCCCTCTCCTTTTCTCTCTCTGCCCTCTCCTTCTCTCTCTCTACCTCCCTGACATCTTCTCTCCCTCTGTCTCCCCCCACTTTTACCTCTCTCTACCTATCCTACTTATTACTTAATGTTTGACAAAATCTATAAAAAAAAGATATGAAAATATGATACATTGTATTTGTGTATAATATTTAGGAGACACAAACATCTATTTCCCTTATAACTGTTTATCCGATACTGAATGCAAGTTAGACGATTGTTGCCCAGATGTTAGACATATGTTTATGTATTTATAGAGTGTGTGGGACAAAATATAACTGCAGAGATTTTCTCTATATCCGCGTAATACATTGAATAAACATTACTTGAAGTTAAATACAAATTTTGATGCCAATGTGGAAATGCTGTATAAGTGACTGGATCATATCGAAATGAATATCCCTTCGGATAATAATAATAATAATGATTCAACAAAACATTAATCAGGAAAAGCAACAGTCACTAATCTTTTGTTTTAAAAGGAAGAAAAGAACATTATACAGGAATGTGGTAGAGATGGACAAAGTATATATCTAAAACAGGAGCATGTATTAAAGTAGACATTTTTAGAGCAAATGTATTCTAGGATACATGCGACTGCTCGCCTCTTAGCACTTCATCCCGGAAGTTGCAGGAGGCTCCAGATTTTTCACAGAGCCCCCTGCAAGAGCAGGAGTATCTTCCACATCCTGCCCACACCCTAGTCAAGCAGGCAAGATTGTGAGATAACCACGGGTATTTGTGCATCCCCTGCGGGGGCGGGGCAAAAATGGTGTGATTCGCTTCCTGCGGACCAGTGAATTGTGCCATTTTGCTGATGTGGGGGTCGGGTTTGATAATGTCAGAGGTCAGGAACCGCCCCCGAAGTTCCTGCAAGTTTCTCCTGGAAGGGAGAACTCCAAAGTAGGCAAGTATGATTTTACATAACATATATGGAAACTAGTAAGCCCGCTCAAAGCAAATGCTTCAAAAGATAGTCTGCTACCTTGTGATAGCCTCTGTGTTTGTGCATGTGTGAGAGAAAAAGATGTAGTTTCACTTTCTGTCAACATGTGCAGAATGGGTCCTGTGATCGCAGCCCAGATATGTGATCACCTCTGTCTGATTGATAGGCATAGGCATTTGCCAGGAGGGATTGGGGTAGCCAGCCTTTGGAAAAAGGGGGGGAGGAGAGAGACTGCTGTCTCTGCAAAGAGGCTAGCGGTCTCTGTTTGTGCAGGGGGTGGAAGCAATCACACTGATCATGGCTGAGGGGCTCACAGCACCCCATGTCCACAAATATTTTTTCTTCTGAAGTGGGTGTGGCCACGCCTACTGTAATTATGTCAATCCGCCAAAACTATCTAAAGCACCGGGAGGAACCCTGAGTCTGCACTGGGAGAGCCAAACAATAACTCTCTCAGCCACAGATGCAATCCAATATAGATTCATAACCAACAGGTTCCAACCCACAACTAGTCACATCAGAACGTGGACAGTGCCAGAGCAATGCCAAAGCCTACAGTACAGCCGCGGATCACGAGCATTTCCTCATCTTGGGGAGGGGCCTAATGACATGCCATTGCAGTCCCACCCACCCCCTTTAGGTGGAAACCCTGTCCTCGTGTCTCAATGCCTATTTCACTAGGTTTTATGGGGTACCATGTTTACTGTTATTTGAGCGATCTCGTATCCTTAATAGAAAACGATGACCATTCAGTACAAGTTATCCCGATGTGGGGCATCTAAAGCCTACACATAGTTTTGGTCGCAACCGTGAAATCGTTGCGGCGTAATCCATGTCCGGGCTTTCAGCGTCATGTCATGTTGTTACCACATATTGGTTTCATCCAATTCTTTTTCACCAACTCACCGACAAATCCATTGGATTCGGTCCGTGCAGTGTCAGTACAGCTAAATCTCACAAGGACACTGTATTTAAACAAAACATTATGTGTTTAATAATGTTACTTTATCATCCAATATGGTCTTACAGAAACAGTCATAAGCTGATCTGAGACTTAAATGCACTGTGACAAAACGAAACCAGTTCCATATTACCAGCAGGTGGGTTCTATTACAGCGTAGAGAATCAAATGCAGGCGCGAGCAGTGGCTGGTTCCACCAGAGACACGAGCCCCGGGAATATGCAGATTGTCTGTTGTTAAAGTAGAGAAAAAGTGGAAGGAGATGCTGTCAAATTTATCCACAGGGGGCTAGTGACAAATTATAGGAGAAGAATGACACAGGTAACATAGAGGTAGGGTTTGACTCTGTATGGCATTGTGTGTTACTATGTGCATTGATAAAGATGATGGGACTATGCTAGCAAGCATATGCATAGGAGCCATCTGGTCAAAGAGGTGTCTACATCTCTGTTTAATACTTGCCTACCTTCTCAGAAGCGGGAGACTCACAATGTATAAAGCAGTCTCCCGTTGCCCAAGAAGGGTAGATGACTCTCCCGAATCCCTCCCACATCCTGATTGGTTCCTTTTGAAGTGGGAAGGATGATGATAGTTCAGGGCTTAAAGATGGGGATCATTTCCTTACCTGAGGATCCGTGGATCACGAGCATTTCCCCATCTTGGGGAGTGGCCTAATGACATGCCATTGCAGTCCCACCCACCCCCTAAGTGACATGTTTAATTTCCTCCCCATATGCAGATGTGTACTCAGAAACCTAGCGTCTATACGCAAAAGATGACCAGCAATTGCTGTACTGAAGCCCATTCTTCCACATATCAAATTGATACCTAGTAAAGTAGTTTGGCAGATCCCAGTTGCTGTATTTATGTGAAGAAGACTCACATTTTGAGCGTGAAGAGTGCTCAGCACAGCATGAAACTGAAACGTTGTCATCAGAGTCGCAAGCTTCTAGCCGTTTATATGTGACCGAGTACCCATTTGTTATATAAATTCAACTAAAAAAATGTTGAGTCAAAAAAAATTATATTTCATAAAAACTGTAAGGTAAACAGGTCATTATGATGAATGAAAAAGTGTGCTTGGCAATTATCACACCAATTTTGACAAATTCACTTGGCACTCAAAGGGATAATTAACACAATATGCCAAAAGTAACTGCGATAGTTGATATGACGCGTTTCAGCTTTCAATTTCATCAGAGCTATAAAAAAAATGAGCACTTACTGTACAGTATTTAGGTATTTATATTTTTGGCCGGACAAGAGATCTACTACACTGGATTACTTTTGCTTGTGTTTCCTTACTTGACTTCGGGATTGAGACTGACAAGGTTCCTTACTCCTGTTTTACGTAATTCGTGGGTAAACACAGGCAAACTCCTTTCTCTAAATTGACAGCGCCACGCAGAAGCTGAAATCATTGCAGGAAACTTGCTTCAAAGCTTTGAGCTCAACTGCATTTCATTTGCTAAATTCTGTATTATAGTGTATATGACGGGGCTCCTGCTATGGTGAGGAGATTACTGGCTGAGGACCTGAAAGTACTCATTCCTCATTGATCTCTTACCACAAAGTTATACACAATGCAATCTTGGTGTTAACCTTAGTAAATATGCATGTTAAGAAGCTGATTAATGCCTGATGCGTTTTAAGACCATCTGCGGAAAGACTGTAACTGAAGAATGTTTGAAGAAGGTCTACTTGTTCCTCGTTTTAGTAGGAGCAGCATTCTAGATGTCTGGGGCATTCCATAAAAGATGAAGATGTTTTTATCTGAACAGAAAACAAGGAATGCGAATGTGTGTTTGGCATTACAATGAATACTGGAATCGTTGGCTTCTTGGCTGGTATCAACCGTTATTTAAATGAATTAACTTTGAAACTGTAAAAAAAAAAAAAGTATCTCTGACATGATTTCGAGCAAGGAAAACTTTTTAGAAGAAACGAGATTTGAGACTGATTTGCAGGCGGCATTCCTACACAATTTAGTTTATCTGGATGGTTGACAAACAATGGGCACTTAAACAGTCAATACTGTACGTTGATGCCATATAGTCTACATAATTTGGTGGACATGGTCAAAAGGTTTTTTTGGACCAAGTAAATGACTTCCGGAACACGAGAGACTGATCACAGGTCACAGTTAAAAACAGGTACAATCGGTACTGGGGTATTTAGCCGATGCAGACCGTTAAAAAAAATGGAGGGTATGTTCTTAAATAACAATACGTTGGTGTACTGTCCCCTAATCACAGCAATTAATCAGATGGAACCATAGAGTTGGATGAACACATCTCCCTGTAGGTCTCTGGGCCGGATACAGGTAAGGCCTTATTGGTAACATACATGCCAAATCGGAACATTTGGAACTCTTCTAAGATTTGTTTTTTTAAGCTTCAAAACAATTTGGAGCGGCTCCATGTTATTCGCTGTGATCTATGGATCGGCAATAAAGCCTTTCTCTACTTGCATCTTGAAGACATCTGTTTTAACAAACGAGAACCATCTAAAGTGAAAGGGAGATTAGCCAAACTATTGTAAGTGTAGCAAACAAATGAAGGATGGAATCTCAGCATTCCCTATAGTCAGACGATGATTTGTGTAAGCAAACACACTGAGTTGCAGAAGCCGCCAACTCTGGGTACATATTTGTTCACTGTACTCAGCCGCAATCGCCGCAGAACACAAACATTCACAAGTAAGAATATATTGTCATATAGAATGTAGGTGTCAATGGAAGTTTATTGCTGTATGTAAAGGGAAAATGAATGGACCTAAATTATTTTTCAAAATAGAAAAAATATATATAACATGGTCATTAGGAGCCGATTGGCTGGTACTTTATCTCTCTCAATAGACGTACGCCAAGATTTAGTACATTGGTACCTACATAATATTTTCTTCCCACAATGTTTAGTTTGCTTATGATACACCCTTACCCAGAGACGGTATACCCAGTTTCAGATGCTAGGAAGATGGCTAAGGTTAGTCATTAACCCTAGCCAGATCCTTCATCGCGATGGAAACAATGCAGGATCTGCCGAACGTCATCCCAATGTCACCGTCAGACACTGCGGGAGCTCACTGGACACACAGTACCAGGTAAGTTACAAATAGAGCACTAGGGATGTATTATTGACATGCCAATCATGTCTACATTGCATCATTTCATCAATGTCCACGTGATGAATTTCATCATGATAAATGTTAACATACTGTAATATTCCACCGACTACTTAGCAATGCCCGTAACTGCACCTCTGGAAATGCAATGCAGTTATACAGTAGGCCAATAAATCTGATTGGACAACTGCTGTGATTTGTCCAATGAAATGTATAGACAGTTTGTGATGAGCAACGAATTGCAAGTTTGCTTTCGTTAAAAAAAAAAAAATGATTTGGTTGAACAGCACTAACAAAGCAATGATCAAGCAGTAAAACCAAGTAATACATTTCCTGTCCTTAAGCACACAGTTTAAGAACCACTGATCTAGTCACTATGGCAGTCTTTTATCCAATAGATATCAAATGAGTCCCTCTAACTAGCAGGATGGTTGGTGTATGGCCATCATTAGCCTGCTGTCAGAGCCCCTAATGGAATTTCCACAATCGGCGTGCCGGGTGATTGCTGAGATGCCATATGTATCCCCCTCAAATATATTTAAATGTATGCATAATAGTAACTTAATATGCCAACCAGAGAATTATAAAGATCCCCATTCAAAATAATATACATTAAAAAAAATGTAATATCTAAGTAAATAGTAAATGATAAATAAATATATATATCTAAAAAAAAATCACAAAACTTCTCCGCAGTAGAGTTTGTTATAAACGCAGACAAAGCTCTGTTGTGTGAGAATCGTGATTAATACATTTAGCTTCTGTCTGAGCAGCTCTGCACAGACACCACAGGAATCTAATAATCAGGACAAAAACGTGATGAAAGTAAATAGCGCTGTATTATTCCACATCACTGAGATGTAAAGTGGCTAGGTGCAAAGAAGCAAGTCGCCATTAAATGAGCAATCTTCCCATGTCAATCTCTTTCTCTCCCATAAATGAATCATCAAAGTTCAGCTGACTCATTTCCAGAGGCAGTATTTTTTTTTTCAACTACTTATTAGTAATGTGAAACTCTCATTTGACTCTATAATGGCCATTTGTTTTAATTAGATTTTTTTTTTTTTTTTAACCATGCTGCTGGGCAAAGCTGCATCACACAAATTTTATACAAGTTAAAATGGAAATAATTCAAAAATAGATGGTAACAAACTAAATAAATTCACCACATCAACATGAAAATTGCTGTTTTTTTATATATTTATACATTTTAAAAAATTATAATTATATACAAAAAAAAAGTTGTTTTTTTTTTCCTTCTAAATTCGCACCACAATTTCTTCAGTTTCTGGTTTAAAATCTTTTTTTCTAGTAATTATTATTTTTTAAAGCAACATAATTAATATGGATAAATTAAGGATGCTAAATATATTTTTAGAAATACAGTACTTAAATTACTTAAATTATTTATATGGTAACTAAGTCTTATTTATACTTTGTAACTAACTGTCTATATGAAATTTTATTTTTTACAAGTGAAATAAATTGAGCTAACTTTTTGTAATTTTTTGCATGTTTGTGTAGAATCGATCATCAAATATATAAACCTCCGCCCATAAAAAAAATTCAAAAATATTATTAAAACTCACTTTAATCCACAACTTTTACAGGAGGACATGAAATGAAAACAATGTAATCATCATGATATACTGTATTACTGTACTTGTTATCAATGGGCAATATTGCATGTATGGTACATATCAATTATTTAATTTTATATTTTTAGTTTAATTTTTAAAACAGAAATTCTGAAAATAAAAGCGATGAAAACTTAATTTATGAAGCGCATCTGCCCCATACCGGAATGTCCAGTATCTACTGTATGTACATTTTAGAGAGAGAGAATAGGCACAATATATGATATTGGTATATTAGTGCATAACAAATACTGCTGTGTTTGTCTACAAAATTTTTTTACTGGTGTATTTAGAATGGACAACAAACCAAATAACATATATAGCAGACGGGGTCAGAAAGAGTCCAGGAAAGACAAGAAGATTTGCGCAAAGTAGCAGATGGACGACACTAAGTTGTCTAACAGCTGAGTACAATAGAGTTCCTGAGTGAGGAATTTGAGAATGTGTTTTATCTTGTCATGGATGTACAGTGGCATCTCAGCCAACTAGCAAATATGGCCGGTCGAAGACAAGAAGGTCCAACACTATCATACATACACGACACTGGACGACTAGAGAATTTGCTGTCTGAGCAAGTTATTTCCATTTTATTTAAATGATTCTGGGATGCAAAAGGGTCAATTGATGCTTTACTGGAATGCCAAGTGTTACCTGAACATTGTTACTAATGAGGTGTATATAACCCTACATGATGTCGGTGTAACCCATATGAGAACAGAGGTTTTAGTAAGCTGGTGATCCATAAACACACCTAAGACCTTCTAAGCTTAATTCCAAGGAAATAAAAATCTATTGATAATGATATTAATTATAATGATATTGAAATAATTCACTTTTTCCCCTTTACTAAACCCCCACCTCCATCCCCTACTCCAGAATGCAGCCTTGACCAAGGCTAGATGAAGCTATCAGACCTGGAAGACACTTTACAATCTTGCCCAGATGGCCAGGGTCGCTGAGAGAAATACTGGACACAGGTATAAAGGAGGCATGGCCATATTCTATGGAGGTGTGGTAACATTGTGAATTCTGTGTGACATCATAATTAGTTGTTAAAGTAGGCACCACCATGATATGTTGGGTACGGCCCTTGGGACTTCATACCCCATGACAGTCAGGCAGATGGTGCTGTAAATAGGTGGATTGGACAACAGTTTATTCGTCTTACCAGGCACCACAGAGTGCACAATGGATCCACATGCCTGAATATATTTGCTACACCAATGTAACTTTAAATATAAATACAGCAGCCTCCGTATACACCATAGCACTATCCAGTGGATGTGGGATGAGCTAGAACAAGATATTTAGAATAATGATCCACGCCCAGAATATTATTGGCCGCTATAAGGAAACAAGGGTTGACATGGTTTTTGGGGGCTTTTTCAATTTTGGAACTTTTTCATACATTACCATCCATGGTGGACTCTGATTGGGAACGGTAAAGCACTGAGAGCATCAGTAGCAAAGTGAGGCACCGATCTTGTATTGGCTCCACATGCCAGAGTATATGGAACACTAATTTGGGGTCCACCTGCTCAGATGTCGACATTGACACCATAAAACAACCTGAAAAACTCATGTAGACCTTTTCATGTGTCAACCTTTTGTCAATGTCAACACTATGGTCCATAACCCATTCACACCACCTTGAAGTCAAATTGTTCTGCGGTAAACGGCAAGTTATTTATTATTGCACAAATAAACAAAATGTCTACGCAGGCATTTCGGACACTAAGGGGTTAATTTACAAAAGCGGTGAGGTTTCCCATAGCAACCAATCAGATTCTGTCCATCATTTGATGAGGTCATGGGTTTGATTCCCACCATGGCCCTAATTGTGTGGAGTTTGTATATTCTCCCCGTGCTTGCGCGGGCTTCCTCCGAGTACTCCGGTTTCCTCCAACACTATATACTGGTACAGTATCTCAGCCAGCGCTGGAAATCGCCAGAATCGCTGGTGCAGGCCGGTGGAGGGGCACTTTATCCGACGGGGAAGTGCGGCGATTGTATCGCCAGGAGCAGCTCCGACAGGAGCTGCTCCATCTTTAGGTTAATTGGCTCCCAACACAATTACCCCTAGAATGTCTGTGTACATGTACATGTGGTAGGGAATATAGATTGTAAGCTCCACCGGGGCAGGGACTGATGTGAATGTTCAAATATTCTCTGTAAAGCGCTGCAGAATACGTGTGCGCTATATAAGAAACTGTTAATAAATAAATAAATAAAAGCTTTAGTAAATTTATCCATAGGGCTCCAAAAACAACCCATACCCGTCTGATGTATTTATAACTAAGAAATTATATGAGGATTTAGTCTAAAATGACCCTTACAACAGTGCCAAATAGAGACCATTAAAAAAAAAAGTTTTATTTAAAGCCAGAGACATTCTTATCCGTAGAAAGATTCCAGATGTATATACAAACACGCTCTCTTACACATTACGCACACATTTACATTCACATTTTTCTAATTAAGGTTAAATGAATGTAAGCAGCTTTCCGCGACACCGTATCTTTAGGTTTAAGTGGCAATAACCCCGCTCGCGGCTTGATTAGTTACATTTCCGAACATGTCAACTGTCACTCGTAAACCCATCAAAAACCCATCACAAGTCATCACTGGTAACAAATTGAGGGAACGAATTAATGCCACAGTTTTTATGAAAAACGTTCCATGCACAATAGATGTATTTCCACCTTTTATTTAGGCCTTATATGACTTTACGCCCTGATGTTTGACTCCAAAAAATGCGGTCACACTGATCACAATGATACACGCTGGATCCGGCTTACCAAACCGTTATTATTGAAATCTTGTTTGGCTCATTTCTCATTATCCTCTGACACATAGCCAGTATGGGGGTGGAAGCTCTACATTTCCTTCAAACCCTGATTTCCCCAAACCGAACCAGCAGCCAAACGCTCAATGCACATGGGGGATACTCAGTAAAGGTAATCTAAAAAGCAAACAGTGTTTATTTTGATTTTCTGCACAACGTAATCTGGAGGCTTCCATCAGATCCAAGCACTGACCTGGGTTAGCACAGCGGCTTGGCAGGCACGGCACAGCCATATCAGATGTAAACAGAACCAGGTACAGCTACTTAGAGATAAAGAGAAGCTAATATCCATAAAGAAATTCCAAATCTTACTAGACAAGTAACGTAAGAAATACAACAACAAAGGGAAGACAATTGGGCACGCCAATAACCAGTAAGACCCCCATTTACAAAAAACTCAAACTCCCGTACCAACAATATATGTCCCAGATTCACGGTGGTCAAGCGATAGCCACAACTTCGGCATTATATCAGACACTATCCCAACACATACTGTACTAGAGAGATAAGACTCAGAAACAGAGTAAGAGGTCTCTATTAACACCACATTCTCTACTTACAGTATAGAAGACGAAGAACACAAAATACAGCATGAGCAACTAGCTAGGATATTATTAAAACAACCACTAACGCATTTCACTGTCAAGTAACATAGAAACATAGAAACATAGAATTTGACGGCAGATAAGAACCACTTGGTCCATCTAGTCTGCCCCTTTTTTTAAACATGTTACCTCAAACCATATTTGATCCTTATTTTTATGTAAGGATATCAATATGCCTATCCCAAGCATGTTTAAATTGTACTACTGTATTTGCGTCTACCACCTCTGTTGGGAGGCTATTCCACTTATCTACTACTCTTTCTGTGAAAAAATTCTTCCTCACATTTCCCCTGAATCTTCCTCCCTCTAGTGTCAGTGCATGTCCTCGTGTTCTGCTGCTCCTCTTCCTGTGAGGAATGTCTCCCACCTGTACCTCTCTCCCCCTAGTGTCAGTGCATGTCCTCGTGTTCTGCTGCTCCTCTTCCTGTGAAGAATGTCTCCCACCTGTACCTTCCTCCCTCTAGTGTCAGTGCATGTCCTCGTGTTCTGCTGCTCCTCTTCCTGTGAAGAATGTCTCCCACCTGTACCTTCCTCTCTCCCCCCAGTGTCAGTGCATGTCCTCGTGTTCTGTTGCTCCTCTTCCTGTGACTAATGTCTCCCACCTTTACCTTCCTCCCTCTAGTGTTAGTGCATGTCTTCGTGTTCTGCTGCTCCTCTTCCTGTGAAGAATGTCTCCCACCTGTACCTTCCTCCCTCTAGTGTCAGTGCATGTCCTCGTGTTCTGTTGCTCCTCTTCCTGTGAAGAATGTCTCCCACCTGTACCTTGTTAAAGCCCTTGATATATTTGAAAGTTTCTACAGACTAGACCCACCGAGGCAACCAACTTCATGCCACAAGACAAATTTTAGACAACAGCAGAGATCGGTACCTGCAGATTAAACATAACAATCCCGAACACAAGGAAATTAGACTGAAACTCAACAGGACATAGACACAGAAAAGAAAAGCAGGATTATCAGAAGGGAGAAACACGTAGAACTGCATAGAGAACACGACACAACCAGACAGTACAGCAGTGTTCAAACTTATTGATATGGCATTAGAAAAAAGGGTACTTATGTAATATCTGGGCTCCCGTTTTTCTTATGAGACCGCGTCCCCTCGCGGGGCGCGCTGCGCTCACCATACTATATAGAATCAACTATATGCGTAGTTGGATAGTAGTGGTATGAAAAAATGGGGTGCATTTAACATGGGAGCCCAGATAATACATAAGTACCGAAAAAAGAGACACATCTCAGTACTCAACAAAGGGTTGAAATACGCCCCTACAGCACAGGACATATATATATATATATATATATATATATATATCGATTTACATAAATTGATATAGAAACTCACACTAGAAAACACCACTGTATCAGTCACAGAACCAAGTCACTGCAAATTAATATTAACACTCACAATCAGTATGAAAGGACATTTAGTTGATACTTTTAAAACCCTAGTCATTCATGACTTAGAGAACCTGAACATTAAACCAAATTAGAATTAGAAACTATTGGTCCACCTCAACAGATATGATTATTTACAAGAAACAACAAGAATCATTTCTGACACCAAGACTTATGTTAAACTCACTACAACTTACTGATTCCTACCAACAGAAATTTTGAAACCGTCTAAATTAAGGAAAATGCAAACACCTACTCGTAATGACAAAGAATAGGAATTCCTAGATAACAAGAACTTGTATTATTTAGCTAAAATGCACAAAAACACAGTTAGACCACCCGGACGCCTGATAGTATCATGGATCAATTCACTTACAACGGATCTATCACAGTACATTGACACATGTCTTCAGTCCTACTTTAAGACACAGAAGTCATACATACAGAAGATGACAGACATTATCAGGACTTATCACAAATCAAATGGCATAGAGATTACTGGATATGCACAAGTGAGAGTGACATCAATTCACTTTACGCAGTAATAGACCACCACCAAAGAACAGAAGCAGTCAGATGCAATCTAGAGACAGACACGAACATACCACAAGAACAGATCAACTTCCTCGCCAAGTGCATAATGTAGATTTTACAACAGAGCTATCTTTGGCTTGAGAACGACTACTTTGACAGATCGCGGGGACAGCGATGGGTACCAGGTCTACCCAAAGTTATGCTAATCTTTTATGAGCCACTGGGAGGATAGCAACATCTGGGCTAGGAGCAACTTGGAAGCAAACCTGTAGATGACTGCGCGCAATATATTGCATGCGGTCCTTTTGCATGATATATTGCATGTAATCCATGTCAAGACTGCCTGGCTCTGACAGATTGGTTCTGCAGTCGGTGTGACTTGCAGGCTTAAGTGCGATGCATCGGACCTGCTGTCAATCACATGCAATTTGGACGCATTGCATGTTATTGATGGCCATAATCGCAGGAAAAGAGCCCAAATTACTTGTGAATCGCAGTAGTGTATGGGGGCCTTTACATTGTAGACAATGTGTTTTTAAGCTTTTTTACTGTATATTTGTGATTGATTTGTATTTGTTCTGCAGCACACAGTCACATACCGATCAATAGGTCAACACCAATGGGTCAACATGCACTAAGCCGATAGTAACAAAATGTTGACATGCATTAGGTCTTCAATGGTGAAAGGTCAACAAAGTCGACAGTAGTTTGCCATGATTTTTACAATTTTTTGGGACTTATGCACGCTTAAACCAGCATGGTGAGCGAAGGGAGGAAGTATGAAGCTTCCAACCCCCAAGCCGCTCCCCCATCCGAGCACTGACCTGGGTTAGCACAGCGGCTTGGCAGGCACGGCACAGCGATATCACATGTAAACAGAACCAGGTACAGCTACTTAGAGATAAAGAGAAGCTAATATCCATAGAGAAATACAAAAATGGCTCTGTGCCAGCTTGGTGCGGGTGGCCGATGTCACATGATGTCAGGGCCTGCCCCCAATTTGGCCAAAATAAAAGTCAGTCCAGACTGACTTTTATCTGCGAACGGGAAAAAAATAATCATTCGATGGTCTGTGACATCGAATGATCTTTTGACCCGGATGGCCGCATTTCAGTGGATGTGTAAGCGTATCCACCCACTGGCATGCAAAATCGGGGGATTCGCTAGGCTGTAAATATACGCAGCATAGCAAACAGATCTGAATCAGGCCCTGAATGGGGATTTTGGCAAACCCTGAAACCTGCATAATCATCCAACCTTATGGCGTACCTGCGCCCTGCTGACTGTGTAATTATAAGGGTAACTGACAATGCAGCCTATCAGGTCCTGAGCATTCACAGAGGGGTGTGCACATTCCAGTACCGTCACCTCGATGGGATCCAATTAGCTACATGAAACTTACTTGTCATAGAAAAGTGTCCAAATATGCAACCGAGTTGTTCTCTATAGTCAGAGACATATGTCAGTGTCAGTAACAGTTCCGTGTCACCTATAAGGAGATAATAGCTATAACAGCACAGGAGGTATTGCTGTAACATTCTATACATACTAAAACACTACAGAGGATGCACACAGTGTCCGCTCATCCCTTATCAGGACAGGAGCCTAAATAACATTTGCTCAGGAATTTTCTTTCATCTTCTCCGAAATCTGTTTGTTTCACCGACTGACGTTATCTTATCGCTTCGATCACAAACACAACACTTCAAATACATGTATTCAGGAGTGAGGAGCAGAACGTATTCCCTTACTGTAAACACAAGAACTTTCCTCTGCTAATCAGATTTGGAAAGGTATCTGGGAAAGGTAATCGGAGCTTATCACGCCAGTCTCGCTGAGATTTACTCATGCACTACAGAGCATGATGGAGGGAATACATCCAACAGAACGGTGGCCCCTGGCATCCCGATACGGAGAATGCCAACCAGGGCTCTTTACGAACCTAACCTATACCTCTTCTCCAGCAGCCTGGGTGTGGTACAGGGGTCCGACATTTGGGATCCCGACAGTCATTAGCCCGACGTTGGGATCCCGACTGGCCGCACCCATACAGCATGGTGAGCGCAACTAAGCCCCTTGCGGTCTCATTGCACTCGCCACGCTGCAGGCACGGTGGCTCGCTACATGACCCACCTATTCTATTCCCCATCTATAGGGGTCGTGGACCCCCACGAGGGAAAATAGCGGGTGGCCGTCGGGAACCCGGCTGTCGGTGTTTTGACAGTCAGGATCCCGACGTCGGGTAAATGCCTGTCGGGATCCCGACTGTCGGAACCCCGTCCAGCACCCCAGCAGCCTGACCCCAACCCTCCCCAATAGTGCCTAACCCCCATACCCAGCCGCCTAAACCTGACTCCCCCACCCCACCGCCTAACTCCTCGCAGCCTAATCCTAGGTCAGCCCACTAGTGCCTAGACCTAACCTCTCTTTCCCCAGCCACAAACTAGCCCGTCCTGCACTGATCGGGGTGCCAGATGTCAGTAATTTGGTGTTGGCATCCTGATACTTTCCGTAGTTCCGGTGCAGTTGTTCTGCTGGCATTCGGTGTGCCGGCATCAGTAGATTGAATGCCTGCATCATGACCGGCGGGAGACTCACTGCATCTCCTCTGTAGAGGTAAGTATTGAAGAATGGGCGCAGGTGCTGGCGCGACTGGACCAGACATCCTTGCGCTCCCTTTCAAACATGAAGATGTAAGGTCAATAAGCATTGACGTTTGCTGCTTTGGTCTTGGCAACAGACTCTATTAAAAGTATATTTTATATACAAGTATATATACACAAGCTTTGGGTCGACAGTCAAAAGATCGACATGTGTTCTTTACGTTTTTTTTGATCAGACATGTGCCGACAGGCGGTATTTCATGCCCTTCCATCCACTATGGCGTTGTGGGAGAACAAAAAAGCGCAGCAAGCTATGCGAGGGCACATGGTACACTAAGACAGTCTCCTTGTGGACATTTGGGACAAAAGAACATGAAAAACTAATGTGGACCCTTTGATTGGGCACCTTCCCATTGTCCTCATAAGGCTTGTGTCAACCTTCCGACCGTGTCGATCTTAGCCATGTCGACCTATTTTAGATGATGACCTATGCATTGTCCACCTTTATGCAGTTGACTCAATGACCCATACTCGTAACAAAAGTCTTCTGTACTCCGCGAAAAGCAAATGAGAAACTAGTTCTATTTCCAGCTACACTGTAATTATTACCCGTTACTGTGCACAGTAACTGGAGTCCCAGGCTTGTAGCATCTCCTGTATTCCTATGCCTTCACCTTGCAGATCCTTGTTGGGACACGTGCTGTTTCCCCTCGTCTGGGCTCTTTGTCCCTGTTCTTGGCATCTATTGTTTTCTTACCATTACACAATGTCACCACTGAAGAGGATTACATAAGAGGTTGCCGGTCCCCGGAGTCTTCTCGCGGTTACATTAAACTTTCCAGCCGCATTGTGCATGCCTGGCTTAGCGAATACAACACATGCAAATATTTACTTTGGTGACCACAAATCGGTCCTGCAACATTTCAGCCCAATTGTGGCAAAAAATTAGCAGATCCTGTGATGTTCTGCAAATAATATGCTGCAGCATTCATTTCAGGAACATTAAATCAATAAATGAGCATAACATACTGTTCTACCTTCTCAAAAACTCCCGGCCAATATCCCACTTTGCATATAGCCCCCCCACACCCCCCTTCCCCCTCTTATCCGCCCACAACAGAGTAGTAGTGGGCGGTCCAAGGGGGACACGAATGCGGTTCAATGGGAATCACGACATTAGTTTGTTCCTCGGACCACCCACTTGCACTCTGTTGAGGAGTGACTGGGGGGGGGGGGCTGCGGGGGGATGGCTGGAAAGTAGAATATTTGCCAGGGTTTTGTGGCAGTGCGTAGCGAGAGTGGAGCCATGACTCTGTTTGCAAGTTGATTGACAGGAAGCCGACATTTGGGGGTGGTAACCGGCCGCTTTATGGGAGTATCTGGGAAAATACAGGTGTGCCCAGGTGTTTGAGAGTGATGTCATCACTGGCCCCGTTCAGCCTGATTCTATCACAGCCGCTGAGTAAGTCCTGGGCTACCTTCCTCCGATAACTGTACCAATATATATTTCGGAGGATGAAATTTGACGGCTCCATTATTATATTTACCGTGATTGGCTAATAACAAGGTCATTTTAGGATTCAGCAAATCATTTTGTTCATTAGTCATTGCCCATAGTAACACCGGTGACCTTCTCTACCAGAGGCTCCTGAGAACGTAACCACAAGACTTGGTCTTTAACAACCTCGTTGCATCGTAGCCTGGATCCGTTCCATAAGAGGCCCATCCTGGTTAGACCCCCGCAGACACTGAAGGGAAGCAGTGTTTCCCATGCTGGGATTGTTATTCGTCTCTTCTTTCCCAAGAAAGAAATGAAAAAGATTCTATCATGTAAAAAATATTTGCGAGAAGCTACGTTGTAAATATAATCCTCGATTCTTCTGTTTAATTTCCAAATATCCAAAGGTAATGAATCTATTGAGTTATCTTAGCTGGCGGACACTTTAATACCTGGCTCTGGAGAGTCTGTGAGCAGTCTGGATATAAGCCCTGATAGCGGATACAGGAGAGCACGTATTTCCTGTAATAACCCAGAGTATGGCGGACAATCAGGGAGTTCATTGGCAGAGATATTGGGCTTTATCTGGACTTCCATCTTTAAAATGTCGCTCGGAAAAATAATTGTTATACGATATATAGCAGGAGAACAGGAATTCCGAAACGGATACTTAAAAAAGACAAACCATTACTTTAATTACTGATAAATAAGCTGCAAATCTACTCTCCGGAAGAACGAGGGACGGAGGACGAGATTCTCCGTGTATTCACTATTTATGATCAAGTGTAGGAACTAGGCAAAGGAAAATAGGATTACCGCCAGCATGGACACCATCTAAGTGTAGAGTCAATCTACCATGAGTCTGGATACCAGGCTGGAGACCCCCCATAAATGCCTGCCGCCACCACCAGTGAGACCCCCCCCCCCTCCCCCCCCCTCAGCCTTTAGGTCACGCTCGTTGCACATCTAAGACTTTGGATGCTCTCAGTGTAGGGCTAGCACTGGAAAGGTTGAGGAGCAATTTCTAACAGACCCACAAGTATTTACCCAGAACCACCGCAAGGCAGGGTGGACATGACTGGCAGGAGTCTTCAGGTCCTTGCCCATTTGAGGTGGCTGGTGGGGGTTCAAGCACAGTACAGGATCAACAGACAGGAGAATGGCTGCAATTTGGCAACTGATGCCCGTTGGTGCAGGAATTCACACCCGTGACCTGCAGCACCATGCTGTGCTGGGTTGGTGGCTAATGTGTTTTTAATGAAATGCAGGTGTGATTTGACCCAAGTGCACAGTGCTGGGGGCACACGTTTCGCCACGCATTTCGCACCTGTGACATGGCTGAGATTGGAGGAGGCTTGATATATCTGTGTGTATATACTGTATGTGTGTGAATATATATATATATATATATATATATATATCAAAGGGTTACAACATTTCAGTGCTATTTAACAAGCATTTTCATCAGGATATAAACGCTTACTACGTAGCACTGAAACATTGTAACCCTTTGTGACTGTTTTATATTGTCCGAATATACTACACGGATTGGAGAGATCGAGGGGCCGATTCGGACCTAGGCAACCCCATCTATCGTTGGTGGGCCACTGTGCATGCACATTATCGCTAAGGCGCATGTGTAGGGACTGCCTGCGAGCACCTTCGGCAAATAGCTTCATTGCTAAGGCACTCGCAGCCTGATTGACAGGCAGACTGCATCCTGGAGTGGACCCCCGGCATTTCATTGGATGTGCCCAGAAAAATGGTGGGCGCGCTCCATAGAAATGTACACAGGCAGTGGGCGCATGACGTCCGTGCCTACCCCGATTTCGCCAAAATACAAGCAGCCGCCGAGTGACTCCTGGGACACGAGGAAGCCGCAAGTGTCGGACAGAGGAGGAGAAGTGGAAAGTAACCATCAAAGAATTTCTCCTCTATGTAGATGCTGCAAATAAACATGCACCAGTACACATCCGCTCATCGCAGCCCTGCACATGGGCTCGGACGGCAGGGTTACCTGTGTTGGATAGGGAGCTGTTAATCTGGTTGCTGGGCTCCAAACACACGCATCCCAGCGTGCATGTCTGAATCAGGCCCATAATGTGGATTGTGGGGGCCTGTGGAGTATATATATATATATATAATTCTATGGGCTGTCTGCAAGCTACACTGTAACTCTAACAGAGCGCTAATGCATTAAGCTATGACAGGACAGTACATGAGCAGGAATAGGCACGATTCATCTCTCCCTGAATCACAGAACTGTCCTTACAGTGCAACGTTGCCCCATTTTCCGGTCAGTGCCCAGCTATAGAATACCAGTGTTATTCCCAGGCCGGCAGCATGGAGACGTGCCAATTAGAGGATGTGATGCTGCTGTGGTAATACTAAGGCAGGGATTCCTGTCTCACTATGCCTTACAGATAAACCTTTCCAGGCACGACAACTGGAACCACTACATGGTTCATATACTTACTGTATATACCACTTGATTCCTTCCAGTTTTATATAAAGTACTTTATTATAAAGAGATTAGTATATAAGATATAGTACAGTACACTGCAGGGGGGGGATAGTACAGTATACTGCAGGGTGTGTGTATGTATAGTGCAGTATACTGCAGGGTGTGTGTATGTATAGTACAGTATACTGCAGGGTGTGTGTATAGTACAGTATACTGCAGGGTGTGTGTGTGTATAGTACAGTATACTGCAGGGTGTGTGTATGTATAGCACAGTGTACTGCAGGGTGTGTGTATGTATAGTACAGGGTGTGTGTATGTATAGTAAAGTATACTGCAGGGGGTATAGTACAGTATACTGCAGGGTGTATGTGTGTAGTACAGTATACTGCAGGGTGTGTGTATAGTACAGTATACTGCAGGGTGTGTGTATGTATAGTACAGTATACTGCAGGGTATGTGTATAGTACAGTATACTGCAGGGTGTGTGTGTGTAGTACAGTATACTGCAGGGTGTGTGTGTATGTATAGTACAGTATACTGCAGGGTGTGTGTGTGTGTGTGTGTGTGTGTATAGTATAGTATACTGCAGGGTGTGTGTATAGTACAGTATACTGCAGGGTGTGTGTATGTATGTATAGTACAGTATACTGCAGGGTGTGTGTATAGTACAGTATACTGCAGGGTGTGTGTATGTATAGTACAGTATACTGCAGGGTGTGTGTATGTATAGTACAGTATACTGCAGGGTGTGTGTATGTATAGTACAGTATACTGCAGGGTGTGTGTATAGTACAGTATACTGCAGGGTGTGTGTATGTATAGTACAGTATACTGCAGGGTATGTGTATAGTACAGTATACTGCAGGTTGTGTGTATGTATAGTACAGTATACTGCAGGGTGTGTGTATAGTACAGTATACTGCAAGGTATGTGTATAGTACAGTATACTGCAGGGTGTGTGTATAGTAAAGTATACTGCAGGGTGTGTGTATGTATAGTACAGTATACTGCAGGGTGTGTGTATAGTACAGTATACTGCAGGGTGTGTGTATATATAGTACAGTATACTGCAGGGTGTGTGTATGTATAGTACAGTATACTGCAGGGGGTGTATAGTACAGTATACTGCAGGCGTTGTGTATAGTACAGTATACTGCAGGGGGTGTATATGTATAGTACAGTATACTGCAGGGTGTATGTATAGTACAGTATACTGCAGGCGTTGTTTACAGTATAGTACACTGCAGGGTGTGTGTATAGTACAGTATACTGCAGGGTGTGTGTATAGTACAGTATACTGCAGGGTGTGTGCATAGTACAGTATACTGCAGGGTGTGTGTATAGTACAGTATACTGAAGGGTGTGTGTATAGTACAGTACACTGCAGGGTATGTGTATAGTACAGTATACTGCAGGGTGTGTGTATAGTACAGTATACTGCAGGGTGTGTGTATAGTACAGTATACTGCAGGGTGTGTGGATAGTACAGTATACTGCGGTGGGGATGCAGTACAGTATACTGCAGGGTGTGTATAGTACAGTATACTGCACGGTGTGTGTGTATGTATAGTACAGTATACTGCAGGGTGTTTGTATGTATAGTACAGTATACCACAGGGTGTGTGTATAGTACAGTATACTGCAGGGTGTGTGTATAGTACAGTATACTGCAGGGTGTGTGTATAGTACAGTACACTGCAGGGTATGTGCATAGTATAGTATACTGCAGGGTGTGTGTATAGTACAGTATACTGCAGGGTGTGTGTATAGTACAGTATACCGCAGGGTGTGTGTATGTATAGTACAGTATACTGCAGGGGGTGCGTATAGTACAGTATACTGCAGGTGTTGTATATAGTACAGTACACTGCAGGGTGTGTGTATAGTACAGTATACTGCAGGTGTTGTGTATAGTACAGTATACTGCAGGGTGTGTGTATGTATAGTATAGTACACTGCAGGGTGTGTGTGCAGTACAGAATACTGCAGGGTGTGTGTATAGTACAGTATACTGCAGGTGTTGTGTATAGTAAAGTATACTGCAGGGTGTGTGTATGTATAGTATAGTACACTACAGGGTGTGTATAATACAGTATACTACAGGGTGTGTGCGCAGTACAGTATACTGCAGGGTGTGTGTATAGTACAGTATACTGCAGGGTGTGTGTATAGTACAGTATACTGCAGGTGTTGTGTATAGTACAGTATACTACAGGATGTGTGTATGTATAGTATAGTACACTGCAGGGTGTGTGTATAGTACAGTATACTGCAGGGTGTGTGTGCAGTACAGTATACTGCAGGGTGTGTGTGCAGTACAGTATACTGCAGGGTGGGTGTGCAGTACAGTGTACTGCAGGGTGTGTGTGCAGTACAGTATACTGCAGGGGGGGTGTATAGTACAGTATACTGCAGGGTGTATGTATAGTACAGTATACTGTAGGGTGTGTGTCTAGTACAGTACACTGCAGGGTATGTTTATAGTACAGTATACTGCAGGGTGTGTGTGCAGTACATTATACTGTAGGGTGTGTGTATAGTACAGTATACTGCAGGGTGTGTGTACAGTACAGTATACTGCAGGGTGTGTGTGCAGTACAGTATACTGCAGGGTATGTGTATAGTACAGTATACTGCAGGGGGTGTGTGCAGTACATTATACTGCAGGGGGGGGTATAGTACAGTATACTGCAGGGTGTGTGTATAGTACTTTATACTGCAGGCGTTGTGTATAGTACAGTATACTGCAGGCATTGTGTATAATACAGTATACTGCAGGGTGTGTGTATAGTACAGTATACTGTAGGGGGTGTATAGTACAGTATACTGCAGGCGTTGTGTATAGTACAGTACACTGCAGGGTGTGTGTACAGTACCGTATACTGCAGGGTGTGTTAGACATCATTATTGTGGTATTACATGTGTACAGTAACTTTCTGCTGTGCGTAATACTGTATACATTACATATTTCCTATTATCATTTTGTTACAGTATATATGATATGTGCCTTGGGGCGTTAGTAGAACTTTGTGGATCCAATAACAACATGCTGAAGGGTACAGCCCCAATGCTGCTAGAGCTATCTCTCTCCACATTGTTTGTTTTATTCCACGTGTTAAATGTTCTCTCATATTATGCTACACTATAGTGTCCTTAGCTCACATTATGCTACATTGTAGTGCAACCAGTTCATATTATGCTACACTGTAGTGCCCCCAGTTCACATTATGCTACATTGTAGTGCAACCAGTTCATATTATGCTACACTGTAGTGCCCCCAGTTCACATTATGCTACATTGTAGTGCCACCAGTTCATATTATGCTACACTGTAGTGCCCCCAGTTCACATTATGCAACATTGTAGTGCCCCCTGTTCACATTATGCCACATTGTAGTGCCGGAGACAGTACACAGCCAACGGCCAGACACAGAGGGACCCGATTCCTGACTGCACACTACTCCTCCACTACCGGAGACAGCACACAGCCAGCGGCCAGACACAGAGGGACCCGATTCCTGACTGCACACTACTCCTCCACTACCAGAGACAGTACACAGCCAGCGGCCAGACACAGAAGGACCCGATTCCTGACCGCACACTACTCCGCTACCAGAGACAGTACACAGCCAGCACAGAGGGACCCGATTCCTGACCGCACACTACTCCTCCACTACCAGAGACAGTACACAGCCAACGGCCAGACACAGAGGGACCCGATTCCTGACCGCACACTCCTCCGCTACCAGAGACAGTACACAGCCAGCACAGAGGGACCCGATTCCTGACCGCACACTACTCCTCCACTACCGGAGACAGTACACAGACAGCGGCCAGACACAGAGGGACCCGATTCCTGACTGCACACTACTCCTCCACTACCGGAGACAGTACACAGCCAGCGGCCAGACACAGAGGGACCCGATTCCTGACCGCACACTACTCCTCCGCTACCGGAGACAGTACACAGCCAGCGGGCAGACACAGAGTGGCCCGATTCCTGACCGCTTACTACTCCTCCGCTACCGGAGACAGTACACAGCCAGCGGCCAGACACAGAGGGACCCGATTCCTGACCGCACACTACTCCTCCGCTACCGGAGACAGTACACAGCCAGCGGCCAGACACAGAGGGACCCGATTCCTGGCCGCACACTACTCCTCCGCTACCGGAGACAGTACACAGCCAGCGGCCTGACACAGAGGGACCCGATTCCTGACAGCAGACTACTCCTCCGCTACCAGAGACAGTACACAGCCAGCAGCCAGACACAGAGGGACCCGATTCCTGACCGCACACTACTCCTCCGCTACCGGAGACAGTACACAGCCAGCGGCCTGACACAGAGGGACCCGATTCCTGACAGCAGACTACACCTCCGCTACTCCTTAAAATAAGGACACACATAGCGCTCACTTCAATTCCACTCATATTTACTGTGGATATATCAAACTGAGAGGAGGGGGTAAATAAAAAGCCGAATCAAAGGGGTACTGGAGAGATAAAAGGTTGGGAACCATTGATGTAGTGCACCAAGTTCATATTATGTCAAACAGTGCATCCAGTCCACATTATGTTGCCAATTTACCATAGATCATATATCCAATGTGATCTTGGTGCGACCTTACTGCCCAGGACTGCATTGCAATATGTGATCTCACTGAGAGGATGTGTTAATCAGCACCAATGGGGACAAGGTATTTGAAAGGAGCCTGTTCCTGCAATGTGCAGTGATGGCTGCCAGGGGAAATGCGCATTTGCTGTCAGTCAGACTGCGCTGCACATCGGTCACTTCTGGGGGAACCCACTGCCAGGCCAGCTACATGTTGTGTAACCCACAGGAGACAATGGGCTACCACCATGGTGGCTGCAGGGTCCAATCCGGGAATGCTTCGCATTGTGAAGTTCCTCATTACACTCACTCACGTTTCTCACTGTAGTTCCAAAGCTTAGCCCCATGTGCAAAGGAAAGAGCTCTGCAAATCATTATGCTAGATAGCTTCAAGATAGCAATTACATATCAATGTCATTAATTAATGTAATTACTGCTTGCCATTGATCCCATGTAGTTATCCATCATGTAGTAAACTAATTTCATGCATGGGGATTTCTAAGGAAATGTTAGGAAATAAGCATCAGGCCTGGTAATTACATGTGAACCCACAAAATGTTCCGCACTAAGAAAGAAAACTCTTCTCACATTGGGTTAAGCAGAGTTGGGGTGAGTCAGTGCATATACAAAATACTTCATTTTGAAGGCGATATATGGGTAACCTATAATGGGCCATAGGACATAGGCAGGCAATGGCTATTGGGCCCCTAGAGGCAGTAATTGTACCCTCCATGTGGAGCGCCAACAGCTGGCATAAAGTTCAAGCCTTATACTGTAGTTCTACCATCAGTTACTGCTTACTGTGGGGTAAATTTACGAAGATGAGAGATTTATTGAAGATGGGATGTTGCCCGTAGCAACCAATCATATTATATTATCTTCTGGATGGTTCTAAATACATAATACGTTTGGGGGTTATTCTGGTTGATTCGCAAGCCTGCAAATTCGCCGCCTTGCAAGTCCACCAAAACCCATCTTGCGAATGGTTGGCTGGTGTATGGATGTTACACAGTAATATAGTAATATGTGTCTCATATTTATAGCTTATTACACAGACATTCCAGAAAACCGGTGACAGAGTACTGACACAACTCTAAATCCCGGAATGCTGGAATCCCAGCCAACATCCCGAATGTAAGTATCAGGGGTAGGATATGGTTAGGCTGTGGGACAGGAGGGTTATGATTTAGATGTGCAGGGGGGGGGGGGCAGGTTAGGATTAGCTGCGGGGGAAGGTTTAGGGTTAGGCGGCAACAGTAAAGGTGAGGGTTAGGCTGTGGGAGGGTAAAGGTTAAGCTGCAGGTGGGGTGGTTGAGGGTTAGACTGTCAGAGTGTAGTCTTAGGGATAGGCTGTGGGGAAGTGTTAGGGTTAGGCTGCGGGAAAGAAGGGTTAAGGTTAGGCTGCACAGGAGGGGAGGATTAGAGTTATGCTGCAAAGGATGGAAGGGTTAGAGTTCGGCTGGTGGGGGAGGGTAAGGGTTAGAATGGTGGGGGAGGATTGGTGGTAGGCTGCGGGCTGGGTGGGGAGGGTAAGGGATAGGCTGCGGGTGAGTGGGTAGGGTTAGGTTGAAGGCAGGGAAGGTTAGGGGAGGGTAAGGATTAGGCTTACCCTCCTTATGAAGAACTTTGGGATTCCCGCCAAATTCACAGTGTAAGTATTTTACTGCCGGTATCCTCAATCTTGTATCACACCCATAGAATCTTCTACTTCTACCTTCATTCATATCGTTTATCCACACAGTTAATCATACAATATAGTGAGGGAATGAGTTTGTATGGAAAGATTTGATATAAAGTACAGCACACTGCCATGATTATAATGTGTGCACACATACTGTAATACAATCACTTAATATCCCTTAACACGACTCACTGCCCTGAATCAGTCGCTGGTCCCTTTACACAAATACTCAGGTTAATAATTACTGTAAATATTGTTTAATAGCTAACAAGCTACAAGTATGGTAGAATTGTATCACATTAACTTGTGTGTTTAGATCTGTCAGTCAAAGCCACACGGGTATGTGTTATAGTGTGCATCACATCAAAGGCTTACTATCAATGTAATAGTGTCAGCCTAATCTGCTGATGTTTGACCGGATATAGCTGTGCATCAACAACATCAATATTGGACTCTGGCCTGCAACATAAGGGGATGACAGTAATTCAAATGCACCGCGCGTAAGGTGCTGCTAACGTACGTTTCGTTCAGAAGCTTAATCATAGGCTATTAAGAGATTGTATGTGTGAATGTCTTGTCAATTGTTTGATTGTCATATGCTCCCATACATTTCCAGGTTTTTGTTCCCACCAGATAGATCAGACAGAAAATATGTACGTGTGTACACACCTTAAGATCCTGTAGTTGGGGTACTATCACCACCTGGATGTAGATGTAATATATCAATAACACTAGTTATTCTTAATCAGATCAGTGTACATCACCTAGCAGTGAGTGCTAAAATGGGCAAATCACATAGTTCTCAGGAAATACACAGTGGATACAGAGCTCAGGACTTTCGATACATCAGCTCCCTCTCTCTTCACCCAAATTCCAGGGCAGCAGCTAAGCAATGGTGTCTCCCTGTTTGTAGACAGACAATTTGGAGCTAGGGTAAAATATAAATAAATAAGCTGAGGCTCCAGACCAGCAATTACTTGGACCTTTGCAGCTTTATTCATCACATTGGTCCAGTGGGAAGTGCAACCACCAGTCAGCCCAACGCTGAAATAATTACCTCTAATCTCCCTTGAGACCCTTATCCATCACGAAACTTAAATACTGTAGGCGCTACAGTTGCCCCAAATATACTATACACTACATGTGTGTAAACAGACTATATAAATTATAGTCTTATTATGAACTAGGTAATTCATCGCGCCCTACGGGCGCTCTACACACCGGCGTGAGGGGCTGCGCCTCCTTAATTTGTGAACATTTGTATTGTGTGAAATATGGGTAGATTTGTATGAAAGATGCCTGTATTGCAACCTTAGTTATAGGTGAAATGTGTTAAATATGTATTGTTTTGTTTAATTAAAAAGCGATTACAGAGTAAGATGTACATTTATAGTGTGGAGGGTACAGTGACATTTGTGGGTGTGTGTGTGGGGGGGGGTGTGCGTGTTGTTTAGGTGTGTGTGTGTGCAATAGTATACTAGGGTGTTTTTGAGTCAGCGGCTCCCCACTGGCGGAGTTCACGACACAGGAAAACAGGAGGCTGGGTAGTGATAGGGGTGTGTGGGCATAAGGGGGACTAAAGAAGAGGGTGGGGGACACTGTGCAGCTTCTGCCAGTGGGTGAGGGTCCAGCGTGGCAGCACAGGAGTACAGGACGGTGCCCCTGAGTCAGTGTCTCCTCCTACTGGGTGGGAGTTAGGGTGCATGAGAGCAGGAGGCTGGGCTATGAGGCATGATAGGGGTATGCGGGCAACACAGCATCAGCGACTCACAAGTGGTGGAAGTTATGGTTCAGGAGAGCAAGAAGCTGGGTAGTGATAGGGGTGTGTGGGCATACGAGGGGGTGCCGCGAATCGCGGGAGGGGCGCGGGGGGTTGCGGCGAATCGCGGGAGGGGGGTAGCGGAGGTGGGGGTTGCCGCAAATCGTGGGAGGAGGGGTCACGGGGGGTGCCGCGAATCGCGCGGGGGGGTCACGGGGTGGGGGGAGGTGCCGCAAATCACGGGAGGGTCAACACATGTAAATGTTGACATAAGTGTGGCACTTCATTGTTGTGTCGACACATGAGAATGAATATGAAAACATTCAAAAAATGAAAAATAAATCTTCAAAAATTCATGTCAACCTTTTTCATTGTCTAGCCATGTCAGTGTTTGGCATGTGCCATTTAATCCTGGGGTTGCCGTGAATCGCGGGGGGGGGGAGTCACGGGGGGGTGCCGCGAATTGAGGGAGGGTGGGTCGCGGGGTGTGGGGGGGTTGGTGCTGCGAATTGCAGGAGGGAGGGTCGCGGGTGTGTGGGAGGGGGGGTGCTGCGAATTACGGGAGGGGCGGTAGAGGGGGTTGCCACGAATCATGGGAGGGGGGGTCACGAGGGGGGGTGCCATGAATCGTGGGGGGGTGCCGCGAATTGCGGGAGGGGGGTCACGGGGGAGCCGCGAATCGCGGGAGGGGGGGAGCCGCAAATCGCGGGAGTCGCGGGGGGGTGCTGCGAATCATGGGAGGGGGATGTTTTGCCGTGAATCGCAGGAGGGGGGGGCGCGGGGGGCGGCAGGGGGCGCTCACCTGGTGGCTGTGGAGCAGCAGTGTCTTTCCTGGGCAACATGTGGAGGCAGACGTTGTCTGGCACTGTGGGCTCACTGGGCTGGTTCTCTGTCATGTTAATCAGTCATGTGAGTCAGAGGCTCCACCCAGCGTTATAGACACACTTTGAGTGACAGATGTAGCCAGTGGTCGAAGTGGAAATTTTGAAGTGGGGGTATGGAAATTTTGAAGTGGGGGTATGGAAAAGTAAAGAGTGAATATAGTGCGCACCTTCGGACACCCCCCTGTCCATCAACGTCCCCTGCCAGACTGCCCCGTTGTACAGGGGTATTACAAAAGCACAATATGCGCTGCTGAGTGATCAGAGAGCACCTTGAGGGGGAAAAAAAGTTTTTTTTTTATCTTCAGATTAAAGTGGCGGTATGGCATACCCCCGTATACCGCCCCACTTCGACCACTGGATGTAGCCAAATATATAAGAGATGGTAATTACATTGGCAAAGGATGAAAGGTAGTCCTGGATCAGGTGTACGTACATTTAATGGTTTCAGCACTCCTTTTAAATAACTTGTGGCATAAATGGGAATTAATGGCTTTTGCAGAGGCTACAAACATTTATAAAAGGGGTAATAACAGAGAAAAGGGTACACTTTACCTAGCACGGCGCCCACGATTTTGATCGTGGGCATCGCAGGTAAAAAAATTGCGGGCATCGCGGCTATTGAATGCACTAAAAATCGGGTGCGACGCGACCGCCACGATGCCCGCGATTTCCCATAGGGATCAATGTTAAATTTCTCATTTGACCCGATTTTACTGTTCAATGCCTCAATTGACCCGATTTTTCCATAGGAAACAATGTTAAATGGCCCACAGAGGGCAAATAGCCACCCTGAAGTGTGAAATGGCCCCCACAATTGTTAACGCCACCCCACGATCAACGTCAACCCGAAGCGTGGCGAGCGCAGCGAGCCTGCGAGGGGAGGCGGGACGCGTCATACGACCTTTTCATACCCCCACTATCCACGTCGGCGTGGAGTTGAGAGTAGAATAGTGTGGCGAGCGCAGCGAGCCATCGAGCCCAAAGCGTGGCGAGCGCAGCGAGCCCCGCGAGGGGACGTGGATACCTTCACAGGTAAACGCGTCCCTTCGCGGGCTTCACAGGTATCCGCGTCCCCTCGATGGGCTCGCTGCGCTCGCCACGCTTCGGGCTCGCCACACTATTCTATTCTCAACTCCACGCCGACGTGGATAGTGGGGGTATGAAAAGGTTGTAGGACGCGTACCGCCGCCCCTCGCGGGCTCGCTGCGCTCGCCACACTTCGGGTTCACGTTGACCGTGGGGTGGCGTTAACAATTGTGGGGGCCATTTCACACTTTAGGGTGCCTATTTGGCCTCTGTGAGCCATTTAACATTGTTTCCTATGGAAAAATCGGGTCAACTGAGGCATTGAACAGAAAAATCGGGTCAATTGAGAAATTTAACATTGGTCCCTATGGGAAATCGCGGGCATCGCGTCGGTCGCGTCGCACCCGATTTTTTAGTGCATTCAATGCCCACGATGGCCGCGATGGGCGCCGTGCTAGGTAAAGAGTACCAAGAAAAGGATACAGCAATTCATGGTGAATCAGATCAGTTATAGATGAAGTGCCAGAGGATTAATTTGGTGGATGCATATGCCACTAAATTATAAAGTGTCCAGAATTCACATTGGCACAATACAGGACCACAAACATACAGAAACTTTGTTCACCCTCTCACAGCCTAGGATTTCGCTTCCTCCTTCCCTCTCTCGGTTCACCATGGTCGGTTGTTCTCAAAATCTCAATTACCAAAATGTTGAATAAGTTGTTCTACTTACTATTCTGCCACAGCATTATCTGTGAGATTGCCAAATGCGTCAGGACTCTTCATCATATCCCTATATCCATAACGCTCCATGATTACCACACTCAAATTAACATGCATGACCTTGTTTCCGGTCTTCAATCTGCTCAGCTCAGGTTCTCATTCCCAACAGAGGTGGGACCTGACTGAGGTGGTCAATAATTACATAATTACATTCCACCTCTGTTCTCCTTGCCAACAGAGGTGGAACCTGACTGAGCTGGTCAATAATTTCATAGAACTCAGGTTCTCCTTTCCAACAGAGGTGGAACCTGACTGAGCTGGTCAATGATTACATAGAACTCAGGTTCTCCTTTCCAACAGAGGTGGAACCTGACTGAGCTGGTCAATGATTACATAGAACTCAGGTTCTCCTTGCCAACAGAGGTGGAACCTGACTGAGATGGTTAATGATTTCATAGAACTCAGGTTCTTATTCCTAACAGAGGTGGAACCTGACTGAGATGGTCAATGATTACATAGAAATCAGGTTCTCCTAGCCAACAGAAGCGGAACCTGACTGAGATGGTAAATGATTTCACAGCACTCAGGTTCTCCTTGCCAACAGAAGTGGAACCTGACTGAGCTGGTCAATGATTTCACAGAACTCAGGTTCTCCTTTCCAACAGAGGAGGAACCTGACTGAGCTGGTCAATGATTACATAGAACTCAGGTTCTCCTTTCCAACAGAGGAGGAACCTGACTGAGCTGGTCAATGATTACATAGAACTCAGGTTCTCCTTGCCAACAGAGGTGGAACCAGACTGAGGTGATCCATGGTTTCATAGAAATCAGGTTCTTACTCCCAACAGAGGTGGAACCTGACTAAGATGGTCAATGATTTCAAAGGCAATGGTGTACGAGGCCACATCTGTAAGTAAATAAATTGTAAAAGAAATAACAGAAGCAATGAATACTTTTCATAAATCTATGTATACTAATTCTTATCTCACCCAAGTTAATGGGTTGGGTCTTCAAACATGGGAATTAACTTTTAGAAACAAATAATAAAAAAAGAAATTCAGTTGTGGACACATCCAGAACACAATGCTCCCGTACATCGGTTCCCATTTGACTATATATTTGCTGTTAATTAGCCTTGATCCTAAAAATGGAACACTGTGTGATCGCACTACTAGGTCATGTTTGTACACTGTCAGCTTGAAGACATTTAACATGCCGTATCATGTAACCTTTCACTCTTATCCACAATTAAACACATTAATCAAGATAAGAGCCAACGAGCTTCTCTGAAAAACTGTTTTCAATTAAATCATAGTTTCAGGAACAAAGTCTTTATCGATGATTGTAAAACTGCCGGCACTTATGGAGTGATTATCGCACTGCTGGATGTGTAAACTCAGACTTTTTTTTGTTATTGTAACATACAGTACTCGTTGGAAAGCCCCAAACTCCCCAATTCCCATGCTACCATCAACTGACCTGGCAAAACACAGTCAACGCTTTCAGTAATTGAAATCACTATACTGACAACAAAGAAATGAAAAGCTCCTATTGACTTTGGATTTCGGTGCCAAATATGTTTCTTCACCCAACTACCAGAACTCAGGGGGTTTCCACTTTGTACTCGGAACCTCAGGTTCGAGAACGTCTCCCCTACAATAACAATGGATCATACTGTAGATTAAGGAATGGATTACTCTCCAGGTTAGGAAGATAATCACCACCTCCAAGAACAATGGTGGCGGGCAAACTGAAGAACTTTCCAAACACTTGGTTAATCAGACTCTGACACTGCTTCAGACTCCCACAGACCATGGGCAGGAAGCACTAACGTGAAAATTCGGTAAAAACCCAGTTTTCGGGGTTTTTACTGCATTTTCAAGTGTACTAAAGCCCCTCCGCTGGGGCACCGCTGCGGAGGGAATGCCCAGAATTCTCTATAGGCTTCTCTCCACAGCACTGTTTGAGGGATACGTCACAGATCCCTCCCAGCATGCCCCACAAATGGTACCGTCACTCTGGGCATGCACAGAGGGACACCTAGGTCTCAGACCCGGAAACTCCAGCTCTTAACACAAGTGCCGTCCTTTACATTAATAATAGCATATGTTAGTGCATATTAATAATGCAGTAGCCGGTAATGTGAGGCAGCGGATGTTAGTGCACACCCCACATCCGTAGTTAACATAGGAATTGGATTTCCCCAACCTTATTTGGCACTCAAATTAACTACACAGTGTGGAGTGGAATTCCCATGGGTATGGGGGCGGGACTAAGTGTCCCGGGGGCGGGCAGCTGACGTCGCAGGGCGTCAGCCGCCCGCAATTTCTTTGTCGCGGCATTCACAAATAAAAGTCTGTTCCTACTGACCAGGAGAAAGCATTTGATGATCGGCGTCCATATAATTATTTCTACTGCAGCGGAGGCATGCACCGGGATGTGCTTTCATTGCACATACCCTCGCATGGTTGCGGCGGGGGAGGGGGAATTCCGCAGGGCACCATCTCTGGCGCTCGGAAAGTTGTGATCTTCGCAGTTTACTGAGCCAACCAGAATTAGGCCCTCGGTCACTTTCAGTGCTGAGCCACGGATATGCTTAAACTCTGGACTGTTAGGACACATTGAGGATTGTGCTTGGGAACCTCTGGTCTAGGCCTACTAGACTACTGCCGCCCTGGTGTTCATTGATGGAATAATAAGTGAAGAAAAAAGAAATAACAAGCGCTTTACAGACAATGGCCCTTATTCTGATCGGTGCGGATATATCCGCGTGCGTTCGGGCCGCCGATGTTTTGTGTCTGCGCATGTGCAGAGGCGTCTCTGCGCATGTGCGAGCGGGGCGTACGGCGAAATTCCGCATGATATGTGAACACTCCGAACAGGGGGTGGAGAGGGGCGTGAAGGGCTATTTGGGCTCATTACCATATGCATACGCCCCGCGTTTCATGGGAGTTCCCATGAAAAAGCTGGGCGTACGTATGGTAATGCGGCCGTGACGCACGTGTAGGGGGCGGACATATGACATCGCCGGATGTCAGCTAACCGCCCAGATCCCTGCTTTTGCACGGAAAAATGTCCGTGTGGTCTGAGGTTGCGGGTGCTGGTGGAGCATTCGGTCCTGCATTCGATGGTCTGCGACCATCGAATGATGGGGGAGGTTCCCTTAGATGGAGGAGGCGTATTCCGTGAAAAATACACGTGCGGTCCGTTCGGACAGCTTCTTACCGCATACGGACGGAGTTGGCGATCCGTATGGAAGGCGGGATTTCGCACGCACGGTCCTGGCCGCATAATCGGCTCCGGCCGCACCGATCAGAATAAGGGCCAATATTAGAACACTCACATCAGTCCCCAGTGGAGTTTACAATCTATATTCCCTACCACATGTGCACGCACACAGACATTCTAGGGTTAATTTTTGTTGGAAGCCAATTAACCTATCTGTATATTTTTGGATTGTGGGAGGAAACCGGAGTACCCGGAGGAAACCCATGCAAGCACGGGGAGAATATACAAACGCCACACAGTTAGGGCCATGGTGGAAATCAAATCCATGACCTCAGTGCTGTGAGGCAGTAATGCTAACCATTACACCATCCGTACTGCCCCCTATATATATATATATATATATATATATATATATATATATACATATATATATATATATATATATATATATATATATATATAACACATGGTGGAAATAGAACCCATGACCTCAGTGCTGTGAGGCAGTAATGTAACCATTACACCGTCCGTACTGCCCCGTATATATAACACATGGTGGGGATAGAACCCATGACCTCAGTACTGTGAGGCAGTAATGCTAACCATTACACTGTCCGTACTGCCCCGTATATATAACACATGGTGGGGATAGAACCCATGACCTCAGCACTGTGAGGCAGTAATATAACCATTACACCATCCGTACTGCCCCGTATATATAACACATGGTGGGGATAGAACCCATGACCTCAGCGCTGTGAGGCAGTAATGTAACTATTACACCGTCCGTGCTGCCCTGTATATATAACACATGGTGGGGATAGAACCCATGACCTTAGTACTGTAAGGCAGTAATGTAACTATTACACCATTCGTACTGCCCCGTATATATAACACATGGTGGGGATAGAACCCATGACCTCAGCACTGTGAGGCAGTAATATAACCATTACACCATCCGTACTGCCCCGTATATATAACACATGGTGGGGATAGAACCCATGACCTCAGCGCTGTGAGGCAGTAATGCTAACCATTACACCGTCCGTGCTGCCCCGTATATATAACACATGGTGGGGATAGAACCCATGACCTCAGTGCTGTGAGGCAGTAATGTAACCATTACACCGTCCGTACTGCCCTGTATATATAACACATGGTGGGGATAGAACCCATGACCTCAGTGCTGTGAGGCAGTAATGCTAACCATTACACCATCCGTATTGCCCCATATATATAACACATGGTGGGAATAGAACCCATAACCTCAGTGCTGTGAGGCAGTCATGCTAACCATTACACCGTCCGTACTGCCCCGTATATATAACACATGGTGGGAATAGAACCCATGACCTCAGTGCTGTGAGGCAGTAATGTAACCATTACACCGTCCGTACTGCCCCGTACATATAACACATGGTGGGGATAGAACACATGACCTCAGTGTTGTGAGGCAGTAATGTAACCATTACACCATCCGTACTGCCCCGTATATATAACACATGGTGGGGATAGAACCCATGACCTCAGTGCTGTGAGGCAGTAATGTAACCATTACACCGTCCGTACTGCCCCGTACATATAACACATGGTGGGGATAGAACACATGACCTCAGTGCTGTGAGGCAGTAATGCTAACCATTACACCATCCGTATTGCCCCATATATATAACACATGGTGGGAATAGAACCCATAACCTCAGTGCTGTGAGGCAGTCATGCTAACCATTACACCGTCCGTACTGCCCCGTATATATAACACATGGTGGGGATAGAACCCATGACCTCAGTGCTGTGAGGCAGTAATGTAACCATTACACCGTCCGTACTGCCCCGTACATATAACACATGGTGGGGATAGAACACATGACCTCAGTGCTGTGAGGCAGTAATGCTAACCATTACACCATCCGTACTGCCCCGTATATATAACACATGGTGGGGATAGAACCCAGGACCTCAGCGCTGTGAGGCAGTAATGTAACCATTACACCATCCGTACTGCCCTGTATATATAACACATGGTGGGGATAGAACACATGACCTCAGTGCTGTGAGGCAGTAATGCTAATCATTACACCGTCCGTACTGCCCCGTATATATAACACATGGTGGGGATAGAACCCATGACCTCAGTGCAGTGAGGCAGTAATGCTAACCATTACACCATCCGTACTGCCCCGTATATATAACACATGGTGGGGATAGAACCCAGGACCTCAGCGCTGTGAGGCAGTAATGTAACCATTACACCATCCGTACTGCCTGTATATATAACACATGGTGGGAATAGAACCCATGACCTCAGTGCTGTGAGGCAGTAATGTAACCATTACACCGTCCGTACTGCCCCATATATATAACACATGGTGGGGATAGAACACATGACCTCAGTGCTGTGAGGCAGTAATGCTAACCATTACACCCTCCGTACTGCCCCGTGTATATATAACACATGGTGGGAATAGAACCCATGACCTCAGTGCTGTGAGGCAGTAATGTAACCATTACACCGTCCGTACTGCCCCGTACATATAACACATGGTGGGGATAGAACACATGACCTCAGTGCTGTGAGGCAGTAATGCTAACCATTACACCATCCGTACTGCCCCGTATATATAACACATGGTGGGGATAGAACCCAGGACCTCAGCGCTGTGAGGCAGTAATGTAACCATTACACCATCCGTACTGCCCTGTATATATAACACATGGTGGGGATAGAACACATGACCTCAGTGCTGTGAGGCAGTAATGCTAACCATTACACCGTCCGTACTGCCCCGTATATATAACACATGGTGGGGATAGAACCCATGACCTCAGTGCAGTGAGGCAGTAATGCTAACCATTACACCATCCGTACTGCCCCGTATATATAACACATGGTGGGGATAGAACCCAGGACCTCAGCGATGTGAGGCAGTAATGTAACCATTACACCATCCGTACTGCCTGTATATATAACACATGGTGGGGATAGAACACATGACCTCAGTGCTGTGAGGCAGTAATGCTAACCATTACACTGTCTGTACTGCCACGTATATATAACACATGGTGGGGATAGAACCCATGACCTCAGTGCTGTGAGGCAGTAATGTAACCATTACACCGTCCGTACTGCCCCGTACATATAACACATGATGGGGATAGAACACATGACCTCAGTGCTGTGAGGCAGTAATGCTAACTATTACACCATCCGTACTGCCCCGTATATATAACACATGGTGGGGATAGAACCCATGACCTCAGTGCTGTGAGGCAGTAATGTAACCATTACACCATCCGTACTGCCCCGTATATATAACACATGGTGGGGATAGAACCCATGACCTCAGTGCTGTGAGGCAGTAATGTAACCATTACACCATCCGTACTGCCCCGTATATATAACACATGGTGGGGATAGAACCCAGGACCTCAGCGCTGTGAGGCAGTAATGTAACCATTACACCATCCGTACTGCCCTGTATATATAACACATGGTGGGGATAGAACACATGACCTCAGTGCTGTGAGGCAGTAATGTAACCATTACAACGTCCGTACTGCCCTGTATATATAACACATGGTGGGAATAGAACCCATGACCTCAGTGCTGTGAGGCAGTAATGTAACTATTACACCATCCGTACTGCCCCGAATATATAACACATGGTGGGGATAGAACCCATGACCTCAGTACTGTGAGGCAGTAATGCTAACCATTACACTGTCCGTACTGCCCCGTATATATAACACATGGTGGGGATAGAACACATGACCTCAGTGCTGTGAGGCAGTAATGCTAACCATTACACCATCCGTACTGCCCCGTATATATATAACACATGGTGGGGATAGAACCCATGACCTCAGTGCTGTGAGGCAGTAATGCTAACCATTACACCGTCCGTACTGCCCCGTATATATAACACATGGTGGGGATAGAACCCATGACCTCAGTGCTGTGAGGCAGTAATGTAACCATTACACTGTCCGTACTGCCCCGTATATATAACACATGGTGGGGATAGAACCCATGACCTCAGTGCTGTGAGGCAGTAATGTAACCATTACACCATCTGTACTGCCCTGTATATATAACACATGGTGGGGATAGAACCCATGACCTCAGCGCTGTGAGGCAGTAATGTAACCATTACACCATCCGTACTGCCCCGTATATATAACACATGGTGGGGATAGAACCCAGGACCTCAGCGCTGTGAGGCAGTAATGTAACCATTACACCATCCGTACTGCCCCGTATATATAACACATGGTGGGGATAGAACCCAGGACCTCAGCGCTGTGAGGCAGTAATGTAACCATTACACCATCCGTACTGCCCTGTATATATAACACATGGTGGGGATAGAACCCATGACCTCAGCGCTGTGAGGCAGTAATGCTAACCATCACACCATCCGTACTGCCCCGTATATATAACACATGGTGGGGATAGAACCCATGACATCAGTGCTGTGAGGCAGTAATGCTAACCATTACACCGTCCGTACTGCCCCGTATATATAACACATGGTGGGGATAGAACCCATGACCTCAGTGCTGTGAGGCAGTAATGTAACCATTACACTGTCCGTACTGCCCCGTATATATAACACATGGTGGGGATAGAACCCATGACCTCAGTGCTGTGAGGCAGTAATGTAACCATTACACCATCTGTACTGCCCTGTATATATAACACATGGTGGGGATAGAACCCATGACCTCAGCGCTGTGAGGCAGTAATGTAACCATTACACCATCCGTACTGCCCCGTATATATAACACATGGTGGGGATAGAACCCAGGACCTCAGCGCTGTGAGGCAGTAATGTAACCATTACACCATCCGTACTGCCCCGTATATATAACACATGGTGGGGATAGAACCCAGGACCTCAGCGCTGTGAGGCAGTAATGTAACCATTACACCATCCGTACTGCCCTGTATATATAACACATGGTGGGGATAGAACCCATGACCTCAGCGCTGTGAGGCAGTAATGTAACCATTACACCATCCGTACTGCCCTGTATATATAACACATGGTGGGGATAGAACCCATGACCTCAGCGCTGTGAGGCAGTAATGTAACCATTACACCATCTGTACTGCCCCGTATATATAACACATGGTGGGGATAGAACCCATGACCTCGGTGCTGCGAGGCAGTAATGTAACCATTACACCATCCGTACTGCCCGTATATATAACACATGGTGGGATAGAACCCATGACCTCGGTGCTGTGAGGCAGTAATGCTAACCATTACACCATCCGTACTGCACTATTGGTCAACCTGGTCAAAAGGTTGACATGCTTTTTTAATGGTTTCTTTGTGTCTATGTCGACATAGGTTGGCATGGACACTGTCTAAATGTACCGCGTACCCTCGCATGGCTCGCTACGCTGGATGGTAGGATATGAAATACCGCCTGTCGGCACATGTCGGCTAAAAATTTTGTGAAAAAAATTCATATCGATCTTTTTCATGTCGACCTTTTCACTGTTGACCTTTTGACCCTGTCGACCTTTTCATTGTCGACTGAGAGTCAATCTATCCGGATACCATTCTTAAGACTGAATATCTCTTCCACAGCGTTTGCTTAATACAACACCCCACGACAGCGCCTGACCTGATACTATCTCTCTTTATTGATAGGAACCTTGCGCCTAATTCAGACCTGATCGTATGGCAGCAAATACTCAGGCATACACCCAGAAGTACATATGCGCAATGCAGTCCTATGACATAATCCTGCTACTTTTTTTTTAATGCTGGCCATATGTAAATTGATTGACAGGAAGCCGGTGTTTGTGGGTGGTAACCGACCACTTTCTGGGAGTGTCAGGGATAATGCAGGTGTGTCCAGGCATATGAGGGGAAGTTATGTGATATCAGCTCCGCCCCCAATCAGCCTGATTCTATCGCAGCCGCCAAGTAAGTCCTGTGTGACTGCACACACTGGGGAATCATTCGATAGTGACCGGCTTACACGGGGCGGAATTTCACTCTGGCGGGGTGGCGTATACCTAATTGCAGGGCTCCAAAGATGCCCAGATATACTGGTTCATATAGAGAAACTAGGGCTCTGTTTCTCGATGGGTGGTCTGATCAGATGTTGCACTGAAGGGCGATACAATGGTACGGCAAACAATGCATCGGATGCGGCCCGTTTACACATAGCCGGCCGATTCCACAATAGGATTGAAACAGTAATTGACATTGTTACATTATTCATCGCAGGATATTGTATAATTCTTAATTGTATGACTCCTGACCTAGACATAGTCTATGAGTTATACCAAACCCAGATTAATCATGGATTTCTTATTGAGAATAATCACGGAGAACAGGAGACTGCCTGAAAGGATTACCGGTAAATAGCTACGATGTAGAGAAACCTTTCTACAGCGCTCTTCATGGTCATTAGATGCAAGGTTAAAGGACGGCGATTATCCCTAATACTGAGTGATAATAAAGAGATACTTAGAAGGGATGCAAGGACCCTCTCCGGAACAACGGAAATTACTAATCCGCTGATACAATCCTCCGTCAATTGTTGTTTACATAGAAAATACAGAGAGCCTTATTCAAACCAAATTCTAAGTTTTGGTCTAAAGTCCTGAACCCTGTTTTATGAGGGATCTGCAGCTTCCTGTGATGGACTATAGAAGTGCTGTGAGACATCGTTATAAGGGACCGCAGGTCATGTACAACAATGGGAACCCTCACTATTCATTCAATGGTCGCATGTATCGAGATAATGAGACACACAGCAGCAACAGACTATTGTACCAATGTTCTGTCATTGGTCAATTACCCGTTACCTAATAAAGCGGTAAATAGCTCATTGTTGGATGGGTTACCCCACAGACACCTAATAGGCAAGACAATGACTTTACAATTAGTACATTTTATAGTTTTATGTAATACCCAAACTTAAAAAAAAAATCTAAAATATTTTTATAGACAGTATATATAATATAGTATTTAGAATACTCCAAACTTCAGTCCGAAAGACACCCCAACAGTCCAGGTTTTCAGGCTAATCATGTTTGGGCACAGGTGATTTAATTACCACCTCAGTCAGTTTGTTTTAATCATTTATGCTCAACCATGGATGTCCTTAAAACCAGGACTGTCTTGGAGACCAAATTTGGGAACCATTGATTTAGAACAGGGGTGGCCAAGCCGGTCCTCGAGATCTACCAACGGTCCACGTTTCCCAGATCACCTAGCTGGTGCACAGCTGTAGTCATTACTAACTGTCACATTCCCCAGATAACCTAGCTGGTGCACAGCCGTAGTCATTACTAACTGTCACATTCCCCAGATCACCTAGCTGGTGCACAGCTGTAGTCATTACTAACTGTCACATGTCCCAGATCACCTAGCTGGTGCACAGCTGTAGTCATTACTAACTGTCGCATTCCCCAGATCACCTAGCCGGTGCACAGATGTAGTCATTACTAACTGTCACATGTCCCAGATCACCTAGCTGGTGCACAGCTGTAGTCATTACTAACTGTCACATTCCCCAGATCCCCTAGCTGGTGCACAGCTGTAGTCATTACTAACTGTCACATTCCCCAGGTTACCTAGCTGGTGCACAGCTATAGTCATTACCAACTGTCACATTTTCAAACCTGCTGCATTTATTCCTACTATAGATCCACAGGTTGGCTGCAAAACATGCACAGTTGGTAGATCTTGAGGACAGGTTTGGCCACCCCTGATTTAGAAGCTTGCGTGCGGGCTTGAAATCATTTGATGGTCGCCGACTAATCGCTAATCGCTTCCTAATCGAAGTCCCTCCCTTTTGACTTAGATTAGCGGCGCCCTGCTCTGAGAGCAGGGTGGGCAGCTGACATCTGGTGACGTCAGCTGCTCGCTCCTGGAAGGCAGGACGCCACCCCCGTTCCCATGGTGATGTCCCCAGTATGCCTCCAGCATGCCCCCCGCGAGTGCCTCGGAAACTATGCAAGTCTCCGAGGGCACCTGCAGACAAGACCTGCACATGTGCTATAATGTGTATGCACAGATCTTCAACATCGGTCCCCGTTGCAAATTCACCACAGTCTGATTAGATCAGAATGACCCCCATAGTGCACTCACGTGTGTGTGTGACTATGCAAACCCTGAGCTGCCATTTTCTGGCCCCGCACTTTTACACTGCCAGTGGTTGTAGACACTCCACCATTGGTGCCTCACCGCCCTCAACATCTACCCTTGCATTAGGCATGTGTACCGTCTGCATCTCGATACAGCCTTTCTGTAAGCGGTGATAAGTTTGAGACCGCCGCTGACACATCTGCAATACTCCCCATGAGACAGATTCCTAACCGGTCACCTGCCAGTCACCGCCGTGGGACGCCAATTACTTTCCCTCGCCATTTGTGCGTACACGGTAACGCATGCACTGAAGGGTTTTCTAGAACAATTAACAGATGTGCAGTAGCAAATCACATCAGTACTCGTCAAAGTTTAAATATAATTGTATAATGGACTACAGGATACTGGACGAGACAATAATGATGATGAACAGAAATAGTCAATTAGATTCTATTATGATTCTGTTTTTCCATCATAGTTGGATGACACCAACGATAAAATGATGTCATAATAATTGCCTGGACATGATGTGGTCCCGTGCGGCGGACCTGCGGCGCTCCGGCTTCCAGTTGGACAGTGAGAACGTATAATGTAACGGTCATCGTATTGGCCACCGGATTTACAACACAGATTCCTCCTGCCCGAAGCAACGTCCCATGCTTCAGATATATTATAATCACAGCTTGCAAGAAGAACATTCGGCTACAATGTGTCTCTAAGGTAAAATCTAATAATGATTTCCAAATTTCTCTTCTCTTCATAGCAGAGGAAGCTATTCCTGGGGCATTTCCAACACGAGGCAAGATCAGCTAGCGCAGCGAAGGTTTCTATGCTTCTACCGAGCAGTATTACTGTATGGTGCATATAGAATACATACTGTATTACAGGGGGATTATGAATTCTGGTGCATAACGTTCTGTAACTCATACGAACCAATTTTTTTAAAATGTCTACATTGTATTAAAGAACTTTTATTGAAAAGGTTTAATTGGTATAAATTCAGGGGATACATATGATTTACCGGTGCTTAGGATGCCGGCAGTCAACATCCCAGCATCCCGATATGAAGAATACTGACAGGGGCTCCGTTGCTAAGGTAACCCTCTCTCCCTACCCCTAACCCAGGGGTGGACAGTTAGTTCAGACACTTCTAGTAAAAATGTAAGGGCTGCACTCCATAAAAGGGGGTGTGGCCACTCAAAAGGGCGCTTGTCCACTCAATTGGGGTGGTGTCCTTGAGTGTAGTGTACCACAGCATATACCCCTTATACACATTATGCAATACAATACTTATACTTGCCTTTTACACATTTTGCCACAAGGAATAAGCCAAAATCATATGCCACATTTTAAGGGTGCGCTGGCCTTTACTAGTGCCCCGGGTTGCGCTGATGGCATGACGACGCTCGCAGCTCAATGCACGCTGGCTGCCAGGATGCCACAAGGATCCACTGGGAACGGGGGCACTGGAACACAAATTCACCCCCGCTGGTCCCGAACCGACGGCGGATGCCCCCCTAATCCAGCGCTCGGGTCGCATGATCCCCTAGCTCCCCTCTAGTTACGCCCCAGGCAACGTTAAGCTGCGTCGGGCCGCTTGTCATTGCTACCTGGCGGGGTGCAGCGGGCCAGGCAGGATTGGTTTGCGGGCCGTATTTTTCGCACCCGAGCCCTAACCCTCCGCCCCACGCAGCCTAAACCTAACCCCCGTACTCTGTCTCCTAATCTTAACCCTCTGGCAGGCAGCCTAACCCTTCTTAGCACCTAAACCTAACCATCCCTCCCACAGCCTAAGCCTCAGTGCCCCCAATAGTGCCTAAACCTAACCCCAGCAACATTAGCAACCTGATCCATTGGAAGATCCAGTGCAGGTCTTTGGGCGGCTGTCGGGATTCTGGCTGCTCCCAAATGCACATCTATGATTCTCTCATGATAAACTGATCACTGGTTAATAACACTAACCTGCAATAACAATGCAGGACAACGGCATCCGCGCCCCCCCATACAGCAACGGCATCCGCGTCCCCCCATACAGCAACGGCGTCCGCGTCCCCCCATACAGCAAACCAGTAGACAGATTAACGTAAATAAGACTGGTGAAAACTAGTAATCGTTAGTAATCGTTTTGCTTTTGATTCTCTCTTCCAGGCAAACACCAAACCTTTTTGGAACGTTGCAGCCAAGCTTTTCATATGACCTCAATTCTAAATACAATAGTGAATCTGATGGACTAACCCAGAGGTTCTCAAACACGGTCCCCAAGACACCCCAAACATCCAGGCTTAAGTGTATCCATGCTTGGCCACAGGTGACCTAATTAGCACCTCAGCCAATCTGTGCAGAGCCATAGATATACCTAAAACCTGGAATGTTGGGGCGCTTGAGGACCGCATTTGAGAACCCCTGGCCTAATCCTCCTGTAGCCCTCATCAGTAATTCCCTATACTAAGCCTTAAGGCAGTGGACCTCTAGTCCTCAGTGTGCACCAGGTCATGTTTTCAGGATTTCTGTTTGTGGAAACAGGTGCTATAATAAATAAGAAGTAGATTCTGTATTGTTGCCCATAGCAACACGACACGTGACAAAGAACTCCCATCTGTGTCAATCTCCCCCATCTTTATATGATTAAGGAAATCCAGAAAACGGCCTATTTGGGGCTGGAGTTGAGAACCGCTGACTTTTTGAAAAAACGCTTCTTGCACTCTTCACACTTGGGGCCTGATTCAGGCCTGTATACTCGCAGCCTAGAGAACCGGTTAGCACTGCCCATGTCCCCAAGCTTGCGCTGAAGGAGAGAGAAGTAATGCGAAGGTCGCTGACCACAGAATGATTTTTCTCCCCTTCGGGAATAAAAGTGTAAACTGACTTTTATTTCCGCCGCTAATCGACAAAAACGGGACGGGCGCTGACGTCATGTTATCAATGGCTGACTTATTAATGATCTGGTAGAATTGCTGCAGTGATCTCATGGGATTTCTGTAATCACAGGTACGGATTGTACCTAGTGGTGTCGACAGTCATTAGGTCGACACCACTAGGTACACATACGAAAAGGTCGACATGGGTCTAGGTCGGCATGGGGCAAGGTCGACAGGTCATTAGGTCGACACAAGCATTAGGTCAACATGGTCTAGGTCGACAGTCAAAAGGTCGACATGGGGTTTTTAACTTTTTTTTTTTATGTCAACACAGTCCCCAAAGTGCACTGCGTCCCCTCGCATGGCATCGCTACTCTCACCATGCTGCGCTCGGCACACTATTTTAATCTCCCACCACGCCCTAGTTGATGGCAGGGCATGAAATACCACCTGTCGGCACATGTCGGCTCAAAAAACAGTGAAAACCCCCATGTCGACCTTTTGACTGTCGACCTTTTGACTGTCAACCTTTTGACTGTCGACCTAGACCATGTCGACCTAATGCTTGTGTTAACATAATGACCTGTCGACCTTGCAGTATGTCAACTTAGTGGTGTCGACCTAATGACTGTCGACCATCTTTAGGACGACCAACCGACTGAATCCCGTAATCACTGGGCGTTTATTCGTAGAAATAGTAGTGAAGACTAATGCAGCGTTTCCGCAGAGTTCTCTGTATGTTTTATTCATTTACAAACTAAAACCAGCGACAGATTCTAAAATAGATTCCCACGTACGATAACGCTTTATCCAATTTACTTTGGCTGCCGGCATCCTCATGTGCTCGGCATTTTGCAGATTGGATAATAGCAGGGGAGGATGAGGAGAGGTCTGCAGTGGTTCTTGTTAGTCGAAGCCGCACTAAAAGGTGTCAGCTCTGTCCCCCCCCTCTTGCTGCCCATCCCCCCACCTCCGCCCCTCGCTCTCCCAGCGAGAGACCCTCCTAATGCTCTGTTTGTCCCTGGGATCCATTATATTGTGTCATCTAGCAGAGATTGCCTAAGTGACAAACTTTACCAATAGTGATACTCTCTCTCTAGGTCGACATTGACAAAAGATCGACACAAGCAAACTGGGAAAGTTCGACAGGAGTTTTTCATGATTTTTTTAAACACCAACTTTTTCTTACTTTTTGCTTCTCCCTCTATGGCCATGATCCAAGTGGGCATTGAGGGATAATATTATAGTGCGCCAAATATAGCGAGGAACCATGCCCGAAAAATGCAAGTCGGAAGTCGGCACACTAACACGGTGTTCATGTTGACAGATGTCGACATAGACACCAAAAACCCATTAAAAAATTGTGTTGGCTTTTTCCTGTGTCAACCATTTCCATGTCAAGCTTTTGCTTGTGTCAACCTTTTGTTAATGTTGAACTAGACCATGTCAAACTTTTTCATGTATCAACCAATAGTGGTCAACCTATTTACTGTCGACAGAGCCACTGTCAACAGTAGTAACCTAATAATGCATACCCCTCAGCCTTATCGGGCCATTAATAAAATGTCTGAGCCTGTGTGGGATAATCATCATTTGAATAGAAGAAAGCATGACGAGCGGAAATCTATTATAAATCATCCATGATCCGCAATCTGTCATATATCAGTCTGGGATTACTGCCCAGGATTATGTGATCCTCTGTACGATAGAATATACAGTATAATCTCACTGGAAATTCCCAGGAAGTGCCAACATCTCGCTACCTCCGCTGGTGCACATCTGGTGGCTGCAACATTAGTCTCTAGTAAACAGACCCACAGCGTAAAACATAAATCCAGATAAAAGTCTGTAATGCCTCCAATCCCTAAATAAAGCCACATGAAAAACAAACGCAAAAAAACAAAAAGAATCTTCATTTGTTTGCAAGTTTTATGCAAAATAAAAAAAAAATCGGTTTACAGTATGTTGTATTAGAAGTGAGGACAGAGCCGGCCCTAGCCTAAATGATGCCCTAGGCAAGATTTTGGCTGGTGCCCCCTAGCACCGCCACTAGTTCCGCCGCTGACCCTGCTCCCCTTTCCCAGCACCATCAACCCTCATCATAGCAGTCATCATTTTGGTGCTCCTACCCGCATTATTTTAAATAGAAACAGTGCACACATTCGGTGCTCAGCCCAAACAGGGGTGTGTTCTTGCTGGGAAGGGGCATGGCCACACAATAGTACCCATCTTATTTGCATTGTTATATGAACAGCACACACAAGGAGCTTCCGATGATTAAAATGATATGTGGCATGCCTATATTCTGTGTGCGACTGTGGCTGTACCTGTATACGGAATACTATGTTACAGTGATTTCCATGAATACACTATTGCATATGCAGATACAGCCTCACGCACACACAGAATATAGGCATGCTGCATATCATTTTAATCAGCAGAAGCTGCTGATGCCCCTAGGCATTCCAAATGCCCTAGGCAATTGCCTAGTTTGCCTATGCCTAAGGCCGGCTCTGAGTGAGGACGTAGAGATAATGTGGATCATGTACAGTCATAGGCTCCGAGTTTGGGGGAGGTCAGCCAATCGCAGTGGTTGTTTTTTTTAAAGCGGGAAGGTATGGTATGGTGAGGGCTAGCACTAAAAAATATGGTTGCCGACATGCACAGCTGACATAAGGCCAGATGCACTAAGCTTCAAAAGTGATAAAATAGAGAGTGATAAACAACCAGCCAATCAGCTCCTGCCTGCCATGTCACAGATTGTGTTTGAAAAATGTCAGGTTGGAGCTGATTGGCTGGCTGTTTATCACTCTCTATTTTATCACTTTTGAAGTTTAGTGCATCTGGCCTATAATGAGCACCTAATGGTCAGCATTAATTAAAAGCCCGTCAAATTGACAACTTCTGCAATATACTTTCACTTTGAGCTGTGACCGGTTTTACTTGCACTTTGAGCTGTGACAGTTTTTAGCCCGCAAGCTCTCCACCCCAAACCCCAGTCCCTATCTACTTCTACCTCCAATCTCTGTATTCACAGCTCCCTCTCCATATCCAGCAACGTCTGAAACAGATCAGTTTCCTGCAAAAATTGCTTTCACTTTCTGTTATGACACATTTTAGCACACAAAGGAGTAATTCAGTCTGTTGAGTGGCCTCTAGTGGTCAATGGAGGTACTTCTCCTCATATAGGTGGACTTCAAAGGGTATTAGGAAAATGGTGCAGCGTGTTTGGTGTGGGCCCTAAGGGGACTATGGGGCCCCTATGCACTGTGCACCCATCATGAGTTTGCCACTGGTTGACACAAGCAAAAAGTTGACATGAAAAGATAAACATAAGGGTAATCATTTTTTCATGTCAATGTGGACGCCTGTTGACAAGGACCACCAAGTCCTGTAGCGCATAACCTCGCATGGCTGCATCCATGTGGACTTTTCTTCATGTTAACCATTTTTTGCTTGTTTCGACCTTTTGCAGATTTTGCCGTTTTTCTTGCCGTCATTTTTCCATTATCGACCTTTGCATGTCAACATTTTGGTGTCGACCGTCTACTCAGACACCGTAGACACTGGTCACAATATAAACAGTATATAACAAAAACAGTGTCAATTTCTTAGCAAACACAAGTATACGTCCCCGGGAAACAAACATCTCCTGACTGACTTCTGGGAGCTGCCTCTGTGTAGTGGAATGTCAGCACATGATGTAACCACTGCGTGTGGCAGATCCCAGGCTCCCAATGTGCACTGTGTGACTCCCACTGTACAGTGCAGCAAACTTAGCTTTAGGTTGCAACACTACAGTATGTAACCTGGCTGACAGGGTGCCAGATGACGCTCCGACAGTGGGGATCCCGACACTCAGTATCCTGAAATCGGAATACTGACTGTCAGGATCCCGAGTGTCAGAGCCCCATACCATACCTGGCTGACATAACACCTTACAGGGAAGGTGGTCCCTCTCTGGGCCTCATAGCAGCTGCACCCCCTGCACCTATGGTAGCTACACCCTGTATATAACACATGTAACTGTGACAGGGAAGGTGGCCCCTCTCAGCTCTGGGCCCCATAGCAGCTACAACCCCTGCACCTATGTCCTTTTTGAGACATCAAACCTCAAGATAAATGACAATCCAAAGAGAAAAAAGCTGATGACGAGTTATTAATGAATCTTGGTCAAAAGACAAGCCAAGATCAGGACAGGTGGATCATCGATGAAGAGAGGCTGAGGTCAGGACGGGTGGATCACAGATGAAGAGAGGCTGAGGTCAGGATGGGTGGATCACAGATGAAGACAGGCTGAGGTCAGGACGAGTGGATCACATATGAAGAGAGTCTGAGGTCAGGACAGATGAATCACAGATGAAGAGAGGCTGATGTCAGGACAGATGGATCACAGATGAAGAGAGTCTGAGGTCGGGACAGGTGGATCACAGATGAAGAGAGGCTGAGGTCAGGAAGGGTGGATCACAGATGAAGAGAGGCTGAGGTCAGGACAGGTGGATCACAGATGAAGAGAGTCTGAGGTCAGGACGGGTTGATCGCATATGAAGAGAGACTGAGATCAGGACGGGTGGATCACAGATTAAGAGAGGCTGAGGTCAGGACGGGTGGATCACAGATGAAGACAGGCTGAGGTCAGGACGAGTGGATCACATATGAAAAGAGTCTGAGGTCAGGACAGATGAATCACAGATGAAGAGAGGCTGATGTCAGGACAGATGGATCACAGATGAAGAAAGGCTGAGATCAGGAAGGGTGGATCACAGATGAAGAGAGGCTGAGGTCAGGAAGGGTGGATCACAGATAAAGAGAGTCTGAGGTCGGGATAGGTGGATCACAGATGAAAAGAGGCTGAGGTCAGGACAGGTGGATCACAGATGAAGAGAGGCTGAGGTTAGGACAGGTGGATCACAGATGAAGAGAGGCTAAGGTCAGGACGGGTGGATCACAGATGAAGAGAGGCTGAGGTCAGGACGGGTGGATCATAGATGAAGAGAGGCTGAGGTCAGGACGGGTGGATCACAGATGAAGAGAGGCTGAGGTCAGGACGGGTGGATCATAGATGAAGAGAGGCTGAGGTCAGGACAGGTGGATCACAGATGAAGAGAGTCTGAGGTCGGGATAGGTGGATCATAGATGAAGAGAGGCTGAGGTCAGGACGGGTGGATCACAGATGAAGAGAGGCTGAGGTCAGGATGGGTGGATCACAGATGAAGAGAGGCTGATGTCATGACGGGTGGATCACAGATGAAGAGAGGCTGAGGTCAGGACGGGTGGATCACAGATGAAGAGAGGCTGAGGTCAGGACGGGTTGATCGCATATGAAGAGAGGCTGAGGTCAGGACAGGTATATCACAGATGAAGAGAGTCTGAGGTCGGGACAGGTGGATCACAGATGAAGAGAGGCTGAGGTCAGGAAGGGTGGATCACAGATGAAGAGAGGCTGAGGTCAGGACAGGTGGATCACAGATGAAGAGAGTCTGAGGTCAGGACGGGTTGATCGCATACGAAGAGAGGCTGAGGTCAGGACAGGTAGATCACAGATGAAGAGAGTCTGAGGTCAGGACAGGTGGATCACAGATGAAGAGAGTCTGAGGTCAGGACGGGTTGATCGCATATGAAGAGAGTCTGAGGTCAGGACAGGTGGATCACAGATGAAGAGAGGCTGAGGTCAGGACAGGTGGATCACAGATGAAGAGAGTCTGAGGTCAGGACAGGTGGATCACAGATGAAGAGAGTCTGAGGTCAGGACGGGTTGATCGCATATGAAGAGAGGCTGAGGTCAGGACAGGTAGATCACAGATGAAGAGAGACTGAGGTCAGGACGAGTGGATCACAGATTAAGAGAGTCCAAGGGTCATCAACCTGCATTGAAATGTTTTAGTGCTTTTCCATAGCAGAGAAATCTACATCACACGTGAGGAACGAATGAACTACAGTACAGGGATCTAAACATAGTGTTCTCACTAGGCTGTTGCCCTGCCCGATTTTTAAAGGGCAAAAAGCGCCCTGGCCCTCTGGCTGTGCCCCGCTAAATCAGCCTGCCTCCAACCCCTCTGGTGTGACCAGGGAAGCCCGGCGCCGCTGTAGATAGCGATGCCTGGCACTTCCACGGCAGTGTAGAGCCTTTGGGGTGGCCGGCCCTGCCCCCTTCATTGACGCCGGTGCTCAGACCCGCCCCTTTTCTTGACGGCGGTGACCGGGCCCGCCCCTTTTCGTCTAGCTGCAGCCCGGGCACGCACCTTTTGTGACGTTGGCGGCCTGGGATCGCCCAAAACAGTGACGTCTGTGGGCCTGGTCCGCCCCCCCTTACGCTGCCCCCTATTGCAGCGGCGCCTTGCCTGCCCTAGTTCCTAGAAGGAACACTATAAACAGGATGCAAATCTACAGAAGCGACATTGCTGATAGGCAGCAAGACAATCAGAACTCAGACACGTGTCAGAAAAATTGGAAAGCAGAAGACAATGAGCCCGCGGCTGATGAGAAAATCTGATAATAGTGATACTACTGTATAGGGGAAATTTACTAAGATGGGAGTTAATATTTCACATGAGATGTTGCTATCGGCAACCAATCAGAATCTACAGTACTTCTTATTTAATTAGTACGTTCTAGAAGATAATAGACAGTATCTGATTGGTTGCCTATAGCAACATCTCATGTGAAGTAGAAATCCCATCTTAGTAAATTTCCCCCAGTGGCTCAAATCTCAATAAAGACAGATCACAAAAACAGCCAAAGTGCCTGCCAGGAGTTTCGTGTATACAGATACCAGCATCAGCGACCACTATCTGACAAAGGAAGCGTAAGGTGGGTGCTGGACGGACTGCCCTGAGCATAGAGGGGTATCATCATGGTTACTGGCACTGGCAAATAACGGACTGCATATCTCTCTCCTTATAAACACAAGCTGACCACTCACAGTGTACGATACTCATTCGCGCATTATGTCTGGTTATCACAGCTGGTGCGTGTGTGTGTGCACCTGTTACACGGTGAGGGATCGTGCCACTTATCTGACCACGGTTATGCCGGCACAACCCCGCTCTTCAAAGTCGTGTAATCTGCCCGGCGAGTCATTTGGCCTAACATACAGAAAGGCCGATACTGAGGCTGAAGAATGATAGGCAATCATAAGATAAAGTACACAGCACTCACACTAACAATTCAGTTCAGCCGCTTATCGCCGGAGAGCGATGTTATTAAGGCGTAATTGTTGCTTCATATAGGAATGAGAGTCGTCATGTTGCACAGTTGGATTATTTCCAGAGAATACTTAACCCTGAGAGCAGTGGAGAGACTCTAACGTCTTATCTAACGCTTTACCCGCTTGCAGCTGAGTGTTTACTCGCACGAGCCCCCAAATGGGGTGATCAGGCTAACACCCACATTTCCACCTAAAGCTATGTACACACTATGCGATGCTTTAAACGATAGCACAAATTTTTGCCCCTCTGAGTGATGTTGTTTAAAATATCGCCCAACGTGGATTCTACGAATAATGGGGATTATTCTGGTTGATTGTTTCAGATGCGAATTTGCATCCTGGCGAGTCAATCAGAACCCGCCCTGTAATTGGTGGTACGCCGGTCCACCATTCACTCGGTGCATACAGTATGTTCGCATGGCATTCGATTGGATGATTTACATATACATCCATTAACATGCAAGTAGGAACCTCCCACATCTTTCGATGGTCGCCGACCATCGAAAAATGTGGTGTGGTGCGCACACGCATATATAAAATGACTCTCAGATCGTGTGTACGTTCTCACGGAAATGGGCAAGTAGGTGACATCCGATGATGTCATCTGCCCGCTCCAGGTGCCCACGTCACCAGGCGATTACCATGGGAATGCCCATCGCTTTCACGGGAACGCCCATGAAACACTTGGCTTTCCCATGGGCGTATACCCGTGCCTGCCGCCCCACGCCCCTCCCACCGACCGGCCGCATGCACCCATTGCATGCGCAGAAATGCACATGCACATTAATAAAACATTGGCCCTGTGCGGACGAACGCCCACTACCGAATGGACCAGAATGAGTTCCAATGTGCGATCTGGATGGTCTATATATGCAGCTCAATTGTACGGTATCATCAATGAGCGCATGTACGGGGCAGGGACCCAACAGCACCACTGTGGGCCCGATTCACTAGTGATTGTAGAAGAGGAAGGATGCACTTTGATTTACAGCGACGGCCTTGAGAGGGTGGCGACGCAGCATTTAGGGGGTGTGGTCCGGACAAGGTAGGCGTTTCTGTAACATTATTTAGGACGGTTGCGTGACGTCACACACAGCTGATGCGAAACAGAAAATGGCAGCGCGCAGCCAGGATGCAAAGTCAGGGGACAACCCTAATCACTGGGACTGCAGGGATTTCTGCGATGAAATTGCAATTAGATTGCGATTGCAGCGCAGTGCAGGACTTTTTTAATGCTGGACGGTCTTGACAAGTCTTTTGAAGCATGCACAATATGTTACCCTACGCGTTTCGTTCATTAAACTTCTTCAAGGGGAGTCCTTGACAAGGTCTGATGGACGAAACGCGTAGGTTTCCCCAGTGACCTACAATAAAAGATAAGATCCTATTTATGGTTTTAATGTTGGAGTTTTATTGTATATGTGTCTATGCTAATTAAATGTATATCTTTTAAAATAAGTCAAAGCTCACCAGCACTTTTTATAGTTTTTTAATCGTTTTTATTAATATTTAAATGTGTGCTATGTATTAATTATTTCTCCAGATACCACAGGTCGCTATTCATTATTTCCCACAAAGTATTTATGTATGTTTGGCCAATTGCCTTAGACTACACAGATTTTCAGTCAAGCACCGAGTTCTATCTGCCAGAGGGTCCCTGGTCCTGATGTCAGTCTCCGCAGTCATCGCTAGAATTAATGACATCGTTAGTAAGGCTGAGAAGGGACAAGAGTCCATCAAACTGATCCTTTTATAAGTTCCAGATGTGTTGATCCAGAGGAAGGTGAAACAGAACTCCCAGAAGTATTTGTCAGTTTGACCTGACAAGGACAAAATGAAATCCTTCTTGACCCCATAGGGGGAAATCAGATTGAGTCCCGGGATCAACCACTCCATGTGCTAAATGTGTTCATTATACTTGTTCTTACAGTTCCATCTGAGGAAGGCAGCCAATCCATTGTTACATGCATCCGGTGGTTCTACCCTATCTACTGCACTCCTCGGTGACCCCACATTCTCCCCTGATACTGACAACCACCTTTCTATGTGGGTATTGCAAACATTGGGTGCTATTTAACATTGGATCTTATAAACAGTGGCATATTTTGCAGTGATACTAATGAATATGCCATTGTATTACAACGGAATTCAACATAACTTACCATGCCGGTAAGGTCCAGTGACATCTGTATGAATCTTTGACCTAATGGCAGTGCCCAAAGTGGGGCGGTATATGGTGGTATGACATACCGCTACTTCCCACTTGGAGCAGAGCGGCACTGACTGTCAACGCTGGGATCGAAGATAGGATGCCAGCCCCAGAACAACACAAACAGCAGCAGAGGTGAGTCCCCAAAGGGTCATGGCGCAAGGGCTTTAAACTGTCCATGAGTTAATTCAGGCTCGTGGACCAGAAGCCGATCAGAAATAGGTGCAATCTGGGTTGCCACAGCTGATTCTAAAGAAGGAAGTAGGCAGAGTGGGAGAGGGAAGCAAAGGGTGGGAGAGGGAAGTAAACGGTGAGAGAGGGAAGTAGGGAGTGAGTGGGGGAGGAAAGCAGTGGGTGAGAGAATGAAGTAGGGAGTGAGTGGAGGAGGAAAGCAGGGGGGTGAGACAAGAAAGTAGGCAGGGCGTGGGAGAGGGAAGCAGAGGGTGAGAGATGGGAGAAGGGGAGGGAAGAAAGGGATGAGAGAAGGAGGTAGGCAGAGAGTAGGGGCCAGATGTATCAAGCTTCAAAAGTGATAAAATGGAGAGTGATAAACAACCAGCCAATCAGCTCCTACCTGCCATGTTACAGGCTGGGTTTGAAAAATGACAGGTGGGAGATGATTGGCTGTTTGTTTATCACTCTCCATTTTATCACTTTTTGAAGCTTGATACATCTGGCTTTAGGAGAGGGAAGCAGAGAGTGAGAGAAGGGACTCAGGGAGTAGTGGAGGGAAGAAGGTGATGAGAGAAAGAAGTAGGCAGAGAGTAGGAGAGGGAAGCAGAGGGTGAGAGAAGGGAGTAGGGGAGGGAAGAAGGGGATGAGAGAAGGGAATAGGGAGTGGGATGGGGAAGCAGAGGGTGAGAGAAGGGTGTAGGGGAGGGAAGAAGGGGATGAGAGAAGGGAGTAGGGAGTGGGAGGGGGAAGCAGAGGGTGAGAGAAGGGAGTAGGGGGGAGAAGAGGGGGATGAGAGAAGTCAGTAGGCAGGGAGTGGGGGAGAAGCAGAGGGTGAGAGAAGGTAGTATAGAAGGGAAGGAGGAAGTAGGCAGAGAGTGGGAAGCAGAGGGTGATAGAAGGGAGTATAGAAGGGAAGGAGGGGGTAGGCAGAGAGTGGGAAGCAGAGGGTGATAGAAGGGAGTATAGAAGGGAAGGAGGCAGTAGGCAGAGAGTGGAAAGCAGAGGGTGATAGAAGGGAGTATAGAAGGGAAGGAGGCAGTAGGCAGAGAGTGGAAAGCAGAGGGTGATAGAAGGGAGTATAGAAGGGAAGGAGGGAGTAGGCAGGGAGTGGAAAGCAGAGGGTGATAGAAGGGAGTATAGAAGGGAAGGAGGGAGTAGGCAGGGAGTGGAAAGCAGAGGGTAATAGAAGGGAAGGAGAATGAAGTAGGCAGTGAGTGACTTGGTGTTCAGGGCTGGGACAGACCCTGGACTACACGTTTCCCACTGCAGTGCCAAAACTCATGATCTCCCAGCAGAGGCGTAACTAGATATTCGTAGGCCCCATAGCAAAAGTTTGTAAGGGCCCCTATTTAGCAACTGATGGTGATAAATGTATGCAAAACATATTAGTTTGACAGTAAAGATGGGCCCCCTTCAGCTCTGGGCCCCATAGCAGCTGCACCCCCTGCACCTATGGTAGTTACGCCCCTGTCTCCCAGGAACCCCAGAGCAGACTGGAGACCTGCAGCGTAGTGGGCCCTCCAGTAGGGTATTTGATGACACCGCTGGGACGGGCATGGAGAGATTGCATCCTCCCCATATAGTAACCAGGGGTGGGGTAAAAAAATTGTAACAATCCAGTCCATGCGGAGAGTCTATAATCACAGACACCTTCCAATTTGGCCCAATCACCATGCAGCAAACATGTCCTTTGTAGGATGACCCAGGTTAACAATTTACACTACCCCTTAACCTGCGTCCAACCCTGCAGCGTCCCTGGTTATACCCTGGGTAACTGGACCCATTTTTGTTTTTTTGGAACACCTTTCCACTTATCAGAAACCCAGGCTGAAGGTCTTTCACGTGCAAATACCTAGTTTATTCAGAACCGTGCAAAAGGGGTATAAATGTCATTAACGTCTAATGCGGTATATTACTGTAGTCAGTCTATCACCATTTAAGCTCCTTGTAAAATTGCTGTCAAAATGTGGAAATGACACCGATAATAAGTCCTGTTCCAGATGCTCATGTTATCCGTGCTAGGCTGCATTACAAGAGGATACAATTCTTTAGAGCGAGGGTCTTGTATATTCTGCGCAAGAAAAATTCCAAAAATGTAAACATCCTACAGATCTTGGGAAGTGGTGAATTCAAAACAATTACACTCCGTACGACGACAACACACAAAACAAAATTGGTATTAGATTTGCAGGACTTGGGGGTAAAGCATTAAAATGTGCAAGCAATTATGAACTTGGCACAGTAGCCCTGTTTATTTTAAGCTCTCTCTGTCTGATTTCTATGAGGATGTTTACTTAACCAGGCCCTATAAAACATGCTGAGGAATATCACTGGGACCAGGGGACTGTGAGACAGTTTCAATTGGCAAAGGACAGGAGCAATCAATTCAAGATAGCACATCGCACATAGAGGACCCAAAGGTGTCTTATCTCTGTTGCTGCCTGGGCTGTTTAAAGTGTTCCTGAGAATGGGCGATAGCCGGGGAGACTGTCCGGCTACATCTAACATTGGATTCGCGATGGTGGGAACCATTCCAGGCTGTTCTGCATTTTCATCCCTTTTGTGACCTAAGCCCCGGACGGGTTATACTTACTATTACTAAGGAAATCTCACGCTGAGACCGCCTAAACCTTAAATCCTTCTCTCTCCAGCTTAAACACGCAACTCCTTTATAATGAATGCACTGCGGGCCCTGTGCCGTTCCACCGCTGAGAGCCACAGGGTTCTGCCTTGTTGAATCGATCAGTTCAGCTTGTCAGAAGTGTATTTATGAAATAGGCGTCTACCGGGACCATATCTTAATGCCGCGCTAAAATTTACACTTTTAACATTTTTACAGTTGTTTATCTTTTTAACACTTTTTACACTTACAGTAATTCCCGTGGGGGTTGGAAGGCGCGTATCAGCGCTGGGGTTCATGTGTGGGGCACGCGGAGTGCAGGAAGCTTCGCTTGAGCCTCCAGTTCCGCTGTTTACACAAACAAAGAAACAAAATGAATCGTTTATAACAATGTTTCAGTTGTACAGAAAAATTGATGTTTCCAGCTATACTGGTGCAAAGGTGTGAAAACACCGATGTTCACCATCGTTCCGATGGTGGAATAAGTCTGCATGTAGAACATAGAGGCCAATTCAGAACGGTTCAGTCCCGTGTTCGACATATGCATGCGCGAATATGGGCATGCGCAAAGCCCCGGGAGCAACCGGCTTTGGCGAGTTTCAAACAGCGTCGCTCCAGGAGGGGCGGAATGGGGGCGGGCAGGTGGCGGCAGCAAGGGAACATACACAACGTTTTATGGGAACATACGCAGCCTAGCGGACAGGTCTGAATTAGACCCATACTGACTGGCTGCCCCTTTCTGTCATTTTTTAAACACAGTTTGTAACATGACAGTTAGGAGCTGATTGACTGATACTTTATCTCCCTCTGCTTTATCATTCGCTAAACTTTGATACATTTCGTCTCTTCTTTGTAATTTAGAGGTTCTCCTGTATCACTTTATTTCATGTTAAATTGAGTATTAAGAGATATATTTCAGCATATTGCAGCCCCGCTGCGTTCTGTTCCTGTAATGTGTATCAGTGGCGTAGCTTGGGTGACACAACCCATAGCGGTTCTGGGGGGGGAGCCACCACTATGGGGGCACAGGGCTGCGGCAGATTCTTGGTGGCCAGGATGCCTGCGTGAAATCTGCTAAAGCGGCCCTGCAAAAATGGCCGCTAACTTTTTGGGAGACAGAAGCTAGTGGTCCTTCTGGACCTCTGGCGTCTATCAGGGGAGCACAGCACATACAGTCCTACCTAGAAGCAGAAACGCTGCAGTGCTGTGATCCTGCAACCCCCTTTCAATAAGCATTTAACCCCTTGTCAACGAGCATGTAGCCCCCTGGCATTGAGCATGTAACTCCCTGGCAATCAGCATGTAACCCCCTGGCAACGAGTATGTAACCCCCTGGCAACGAGCATGTACCCTTGGCAATGAGCATGAAACCCCTGGCAAGAAGCAAGAAACCCCTGGCAGAGAGAATGCAAACCCCTGCCAACAAACATGTAACTCCCTGGCAATGAGCATGAATTACAAGCACATAAGTAAAAAACATATATATAATTAATGTTTGGGGGGCTCCAGAAATATACTTTTTTTTTTTTTTGGGGGGGGGGGGTTGCACAAAATTTCTAGGTACCACAACTGATGAGTACCTTCACTGATTGCACACCATGTTAGCAGTGACCCACACAGTGCACATCCAATGGTTGCCGTGGGCGGGATGTGCTTCACGTGGATGTTTACATTCAGGGTATATAATACTACTACTACACATGTGCCAGTTTCCCATAACTGCATTGGGACTTTTTACCGCCCACTTCCAACAATGTACCCTCCATAGGTCACCCAACATGGCTGCCTCACCTTCAGTGGCGTAGCTACGTTTTGGGTGCCCCCCGCCGTTAGGGGGGGGGGCGCCCCCCCTCACCGCTGCCCCGCCAAGCACCCCTACCCCTTTGCCCTGCCGCCCCGCCACCTCGCCGCCTATGCAAACCCCCCCCCCAATTCCCCACAGCCTTACGTTGGTCCCGGCGGCTCCGTTCTTCTGCTGAGGACCACCACAAAATGGCCGCCCCAATACAGCAGACAGTTTCAGAGAAACTGCGGGGGATTGGGGGGGGGGTTTAACTATAGCACCGCAGCCCCCGGCGCCCCCTCATGCACAGCGCCCCCACCCCCCCCCCCCCGTGGTGGCGGGGGCTGCGGTGCTATAGTTACGCGCTGCTCACCTGGTACGCATATGGATGGGATACAAAAATACACGGTTTTGTTTGGACCCTGAGTGTTCAATCACCCCGTTTTTGTGTCATCTCTTCTAGGGGTAAACTGATCCTAGTCCTACACAGTGCGCCCAAGATGGCTGCCTCACCTGGTACCTTGTGAGGGTGGAATACACAACTTATGGGAGATATTCCCCAAAATGCCTGCACCAATCCTACATTATGCTAACCGTATGTGTGAGGTTTTTTTTTTATGCCTCAGCGCCTTGTCTATCGCTGTGTTACTTACATTGGGGTGATTCAGGTTGGTTTGCAAAAGCAATCTCCTTCTTTAATGGGATGGGGCAGATGTAACATGTGCAGAAAGAGTTACATTTGGGTGAGTTATTTTGTTTCTGTGCAGGGTAAATACTGGCTGCTTTATTTTTAGAATGCAATTTCGATTTCAATTTGAACCCACCCCACCCAAATCTAACTCTCACTGCACATGTTACATCTGCCCCAAATGCAGTGCAGCATGCTCATTAGAGAGATATTTTGTTTTTGCGAGCCAACCTGAATAAAAGATTTGTTATTAACTACCTGAGACGCAGCAGGCCAGGAACCGCGCTCACGCCGATACTGGAAATGAGCACACGGCATAAAGCTGAAATATCCTTTACATTTCCGAACAAACAGCGCAGGTAATTATTGACAATGCATTACTATGTGCTATCCGTTCTGTTTGCTTTCTGCCGCGGTTCTCTTTGCTGAAATGACGAAAGTGTAAATACTTCAAACACAAACGAGTCTGAACAGTGAATGGCGGCAGCGAAACGCTCCAATTTCTCAATAGATCTAAAAGATCTTCCACGGATAGCTGGTCCTAATCATTAACTCTGTGGAAGTTATCGTTAGTGAAGCAGAAATGCGATTCTCATTGCACAGGCGTATCTCGGCGTGAGAGTACATACCGTAATGTTTGCAGTTACAGAACCTGGGGTCCCACAAATATTAGGGAGCGATAGCAGTTTGTATACAATCAGACGGGCCTGTAGGTGGACAGTGGGAACCACAGAGTACTCCAAAGATTTACAAGTCATACAGTATTAAAGGATCGGCTTCATTGTGTACTTGGTGTATTTTGCAGAGGTTATGTATTAAGAGTATCTGACATGACTGAGATTGCGTTAAATCACAATCGCTGTAAGAGATATGTTTGCGCAGTGTGTTCTTTGTTTTCGGAGAATTGCTTTTGTTTGCATCATTTCTATGCATGCAAATTAGCGCCTAACGTCATTACAAAAGCCACTTGGCCTCTGTTCCCATGGCAGCAGTCAATCATGTTCTCTTGCACCGTGCACTGCAGATTGCGGCTGATCTGTGACCAGTGAGCTTGCACTTGCTTGAAACTTAGGGGGTGATTCTATAACAATCGGACCAGGCCAAATTTGGCCCCGTTCCGATGTTTGGGGCTCTGCACATATGCATTCGTGAATTCCACCGGGCTGTACATTGCAGGAAGGGAGGGCCGGGAAGGGGCATATACGAAAATACAGTTAAAAGCCACGATAATGGGGTTTTACCACATTTTTGCTTTAGTGCATCCCACCCTTGGTGTGAAAAAGTGCAGAGTGATGCAAATGGGGGTACAATGTATGAGGGAGGTATATTGGGGGTGCTTTAAGGTGGGAGCAATTGGTTGTTTTTGAAAGTTTTTTTTTAAAGTGACTTTAAGTGCACCAAATATATACATACCCGGCCGACGGCAAACTCATTAGCAAACGATAGTATATTAGGTATCGGTTCTGCAGAACCAGGGCGAACCGGCTGAATCCCACCCCTGATTTTAAGTTTAGTGCCTTCAAATTTATTTATTTGTTAACAGTTATTTATATACAGATATTCCGCAGCGCTTTACAGAGAATAGTTGAACATTCACATCAGTCCCTGCCCCAGTGGAGCTTATATATAACACATGGTGGGGATAGAACCCATGACCTCAGCGCTGTGAGGCAGTAATGTAACCATTACACCATCTGTACTGCCCCGTATATATAACACATGGTGGGGATAGAACCCATGACCTCAGTGCTGTGAGGCAGTAATGTAACCATTACACCATCTGTACTGCCCCGTATATATAACACATGGTGGGGATAGAAACCATGACCTCAGTGCTGTGAGGCAGTAATGCTAACCATTACACCATCCGTACTGCACCGTATATATAACACATGGTGGGGATAGAACCCATGACCTCAGCGCTGTGAGGCAGTAATGTAACCATTACACCGTCCGTACTGCCCCGTATATATAACACATGGTGGGGATAGAACCCAGGACCTCAGCGCTGTGAGGCAGTAATGCTAACCATTACACCATCCGTACTGCCCCGTATATATAACACATGGTGGGGATAGAACCCAGGACCTCAGCGCTGTGAGGCAGTAATGCTAACCATTACACCATCCGTACTGCACCGTATATATAACACATGGTGGGGATAGAACCCATGACCTCAGCGCTGTGAGGCAGTAATGTAACCATTACACCGTCCGTACTGCCCCGTATAAATAACACATGGCGGGAATAGAACCCAGGACCTCAGCGCTGTGAGGCAGTAATGCTAACCATTACACCATCCGTACTGCACTGTATATATAACACATGGTGGGGATAGAACCCATGACCTCAGCGCTGTGAGGCAGTAATGTAACCATTACACCGTCCGTACTATCCCGTATATATAACACATGGCGGGGATAGAACCCAGGACCTCAGCGCTGTGAGGCAGTAATGCTAACCATTACACATGGTGGTATATATAACACATGGTGGGGATAGAACCCATAACATCAGTGCTGTGAGGCAGTAATGCTAACCATTACACCATCCGTACTGCCCCATATATATAACACATGGTGGGGATAGAACCCATGACCTCAGTGCTGTGAGGCAGTAATGTAACCATTACACCGTCCATACTGCCCCGTATATATAACACATGGTGGGGATAGAACCCATGACCTCAGCACTGTGAGGCAGTAATGCTAACCATTACACCGTCCTTACTGCCCCGTATATATAACACATGGTGGGGATAGAACCCATGACCTCAGCGTTGTGAGGCAGTAATGTAACCATTACACCGTCCTTACTGCCCCGTATATATAACACATGGTGGGGATAGAACCCATGACCTCAGCACTGTGAGGCAGTAATACTAACCATTACACCCTCCGTACTGCCCCGTATATATAACACGTGGTGGGGATAGAACCCATGACCTCAGCGTTGTGAGGCAGTAATGTAACCATTACACCGTCCTTACTGCCCCGTATATATAACACATGGTGGGGATAGAACCCATGACCTCAGCACTGTGAGGCAGTAATACTAACCATTACACCCTCCGTACTGCCCCGTATATATAACACGTGGTGGGGATAGAACCCATAACATCAGTGCTGTGAGGCAGTAATGCTAACCATTACACCATCCGTACTGCCCCATATATATAACACATGGTGGGGATAGAACCCATGACCTCAGCACTGTGAGGCAGTAATGCTATAACCACTACACCATCCGTACTGCCCCGTATATATAACACATGGTGGGAATAGAACCCATGACCTCAGCACTGTGAGGCAGTAATACTAACCATTACACCCTCCGTACTGCCCCGTATATATAACACGTGGTGGGGATTGAACCCATAACATCAGTGCTGTGAGGCAGTAATGCTAACCATTACACCATCCGTACTGCCCCATATATATAACACATGGTGGGGATAGAACCCATGACCTCAGCACTGTGAGGCAGTAATGCTATAACCACTACACCATCCGTACTGCCCCGTATATATAACACATGGTGGGAATAGAACCCATGACATCAGTGCTGTGAGGCAGTAAAACTAACCATTACACCATCCGTACTGCCCCATATATATAACACATGGTGGGGAAAGAACCCATGACATTAGCGCTGTGAGGCAGTAATGTAACCATTACACCGTCCGTACTGCCCGTATATATAACACATGGTGGGGATAGAACCCATGACCTCAGCGCTGTGAGGCAGTAATGCTAACCATTACACCATCCGTACTGCCCCGTATATATAACACATGGTGGGGATAGAACCCATGACCTCAGCACTGTGAGGCAGTAATGCTATAACCACTACACCATCCGTACTGCCCCGTATATATAACACATGGTGGGGATAGAGCCCATGACCTCAGCGTTGTGAGGCAGTAATATAACCATTACACCATCCGTACTTCCCCGTATATAACACATGGTGGGGATAGAACCCATGACCTCAGCGTTGTGAGGCAGTAATGCTAACCATTACACCATCCCTACTGCCCTGTATATATAACACATGGTGGGGATAGAACCCATGACCTCAGTGCTGTGAGGCAGTAATGCTAACCATTACACCGTCCATACTGCCCTGTATATATATATAACACATGGTGGGGATAGAACCCATGACCTCAGCGCTGTGAGGCAGTAATGCTAACCATTACACCATCCATGCTTCCAATATACTTCTATACTTTTATCCTATATTTCTTTGCCAATTTGGGGGGTACAGGCTGATCTCCCTATTTTCACCTGCACTTTTGACTGTTTACCACATTGCAGGTCACCAGCGATAAACATATTTCTGGGCAATAGGTGCAGTAACTTTACCCCTGATCGTGAATCATGTTATCGCAGCCAATAGGATACCCCCTTATAGTATTTTTAACAGACTCCTGAATTACAGCACAGTATGTAGAAGTTTTAATAGTAAATTCCTGTGGAAGAAACAGCAGAGGAAAATATAAAGGGCCAGAAGTAAATGTTCCTGTTTCACTCTCCTTCACTTTATTTACCCGCTAGTAAACGACTTCGCACCTCAGCCTCCCAGTCCCGTCCCGCTAAACCACACAACCTGGGCCTATGAATCCGCGTCCTTCTCCCCTGCCAAAGACCCTCCAGGAGCTGCGATCTCCAGCTGAGATCTGTGGGGGGAATCCTGAGCCTAGGTTTATGGTAAGAGCCTCTAAACGGAGATAATTTTGTTTTTATAGGGACACAATCAGTCAGGGTTCAGAGCACTCACCCTCGCTAATGAAGACAATATTGTGGCGCGCACTGTAATACGGGTAAGGGGAGAAGTGCGTGTAGGATGGGATGACGGTTGATCCTCAGGCTTCTGTGTGTTACTGGGGATTATATAGCCGAGGTCGTTAGTGGCTGGAGCATTATGCTGTAATGTTTAGGAATGTTACATACAGGATGTAAGCGATTTGGAGCTCAGGCAGATCTCCCGCTTTCATTCGGGAATTCTGTGATGGGTTCACGCCGCAATTTGGTTCAATTCCAGTCGAAAATCCACAATTCTGAACTTATAAAATAATGCCACATTACATAAATCTCCAATGCCAACTATTACTTTGTAACATGACAGTGAAATGCTGATTGGATGGTACTTTATCTCTCTTTACCTAAATTTGATGGAAATATGTGGATGTCATCTGCATCAGCAGATAATACCTTAACTATGCGCAGCCCAGTTACTTAACCAGTGGAGTGGTTTACTGAAGTTAGACAGCCGTACTCACTGTTATATACTGTAATACTCACTGTCATGGAGCGGAACTTAAGAGGAGCGTGCTGTCACATACCTGTAGCTAACTATCCAGTATTCTGTGCCCCCCCCCCCCCCCCCCCAAGCTCTCCTTAGGACACCTGCATTGTGGTTTGATAGGTTTTACCGCCCCAGTCAAACTCCCCACACGCCACTGTCCCCGGAGCAGTAACGACTCCATGGAAACACTTATAACAGCAGGTAATCACAGGAGCTAAGTGGAAAACTACTTTATTACGCTGCGGCATCCTTACACTTGACAAGATAGCGATGGTTACTTATGATAGTGGTCATCTTGGTACAGTGTATGAAGCCTCCCTGGAGGAATTTATAGAGCCTGTGCAGTAGCACTCTCCACTCTCAACATATCGCTCTGCAAGATAAATCCCGCCCATGCACGTTAGGTTGGGAATTATGTTGGGCCATAACGATCAGGGAAGGAAAAGTATCAAAGTTGAAGAGAGCTACAGTATCAACCAATGAATGTAGCTCCTGTTATTTTATCAAACATCATTAAAATCTATCTACTCTGCCGGCATTGTGCCCGTTAAAATAGCAAAACTGCTAAATTTGGGGCTACCCAGCACAAGTAAGGTTGCCCAGCATTAAAAGGCCGAACCTGTGCTGCGATTTCAATTCGATTGTGATTGCATTGAAGGAAACACCTGGATTAGGGTCAACCCCTCCCTGGTTGCAAATGCTAGAGCACCACCGCCATTTTTCCTTTCGCACCGGCTGCCTGTGATGTCACACAGCTGTCCTGAAGGAGGTCCGGACACCCCTGCTGTGTCCGGACCGTTCACTGAAAACTCAGCGTCAATCATAGTGTGAGCACCAGCCTCTGTGCATGCGCGGGAGTCCAAAGATCGCTAGTTAGTGATATTCAAACTTCTACAACTGTCGCTGAATCGGGACCATTGTTCTGTGCGTACACATTATAGTGTTTGTCCGGGAGTTCCAGACAGTTCAAGGGAAAACCGCTAACGATATCGTTCATGGACGTTAGTTTAACGCCTAACCATCTTAATTAAATCATTGAAATAATAGTATAAATGAATGCATAGTGGTGAGTACACATCAGTGACAGAAGATACCAGAAAACATGTCAGTGCACAGCCCCATCTGGAAAACTAACCAGATGTGACGGCCTGACACCCCTGCTCTAATAAAGCCGTGAATTGTAAACCTTTAGCGAATGTTAAGATAACATAACAAAAACCAAGGGATCTGCATTGTGTCACCAAGCATTATGCCATCCTAGGGTTACCACCCGTCCGGGATTACTCCGGACAGTCCGGTAATTAGGTCCGGTGTCCGGAGTCCGGACGGGTGGCGTTCCCGGACTATAAAATGTCCGGGAACCGGGTGGGCACACAGAAGATTGTGGCTGACTGGCTGCCGTTTGTCCCTGTCCGTCCGTCCGTCCGCCCTGGTTTCCGGCGCAGCTGCGGTGGGAGAACAGGACTTCAAACAAAAAAACGCCCATACAAATGAATGGGAAGCCATTCATTGGCTGAGACCTCTCTCAGCCAATCAGCGATTGGCTGAGAGAGGTCTCAGCCAATGAATGGATTGCCAGTCATTTGTATGGGCGTGTTTTTGTTTGAAGTCCTGTTCTCCCACCGCAGCTGCGCCGCTGTATATCAGGCCCAGGAACCAGGGCGGATCGCCGGGGGGAAGAGTCAGACGAATGATGATAGTTTGCTATGCGCTGCAGCGCTAGCGGGAGAACTGAACAGGACTTTAAAAAAAAGCCCATTCAGTTCTCCCGCTGGCGCTGCACCGCATCGCACCCGGCAGCGTCATCCCTCTTCTTCTGCCCTGAGTCTGACTTCCCTGTGCCGCCCCCCCCCCCCCCTCCCCGCCGCGCTGATGGTTGTGGCTCCCTCCCCAGCCCGGCACCCTGCGGAAGTATAATACAGAGGTGTGTGGGTGGATGGGGGGCTGGGATAGAGAGGTGTAGGGGGGATGGATAGAATGATGGGGGCACAGAGAGGTGCAGGCGTGGGGACAGAAAATTCACCCTGTCTCTAGCAGACCTGTCCCTAACCCTGTCTCCTACCACACCTGTCCCCTCACACTCACCTGTCCCTAACCCTGTCTCCTACCACCCCTGTCCCCTAAAACACCTGTCCCTAACCCTGTCTCCTACCATACCTGTCCACGCACACTCACCTGTCCCTGACCCGGTCTCCTACCACCTCTGTCCCCTAACACACCTGTCCCTAACCCTGTCTCCTACCACACCTGTCCACGCACACTTACCTGTCCCTGACCCGGTCTCCTACCACCTCTGTCCCCTAACACACCTGTCCCTAACCCTGTCTCCTACCACACCTGTCCACGCACACTCACCATGTCCCTAACCCTGTTTCATACCAGACATGCCCCCGCACACTCACCCTGTCCCTAACCCAGCCCCCTAGCAGACCTGTCCCCGCACACTCACCATGTCACCCGCTAGAACTGTACCCCATGCTCCACACGCAATGAAAATAAATGTGACACGCATTCCCTGTAAGACCACTCCCCTTGTTTTGTGGCCACACCCAAAGGCACGCACAATATTACCCTTCACGCCACCCAGTTATTGTGGTGCCCCTCCTGTCATATTTTTCTGGATTCGCCCCTAGACCTGATTAATGTTCTCTGCCTGCCACTGTCACCCTCACCTTCCTCATGGTAACAAGCATCTCACTTCCCTTGACAATGAGCAAGTAACCCTTGCATTGAGCATGAGGCAACCCCTGGCATAGAGCATACAATGCAACCCCTGGCAAAGAGCATTCAACCCATAGCAACGAGCATGTAGGTAAGCGGCACTTATGAGGCATAATATGTAAATGACAGCGTGTGGTATTATATGTAATGGATATTACAGTGTGTGGCATAATGTATAATGGGCATTACGGTGTTTGGTATAATGTGTAATGGGCATTATGGTGTTTGGTATAACATGTAATGGGCATTACGGTGTGTGGCAAACCATGTAATGGGCATTATGGCATGTGGTATACTATGTAATGGGTGTGTGACGTGTAATCGCCATTATGGTGAAATATTTTGACAAGTGCCTTTTGGCGGGCACTGCCCATGTTATCCCTACTTTGGGAAAAAATTGCGTCCTGGCATAACAACTAATGGGCATAATGTGTAATGGGCTTCAAAGTGTGTGGTATACATGTAATGGGCATTATGGCATTTGGTATACTATGTAATGGGTGTGACGTGTAATCAGCATTATGTTGAAAATTTTTGGCGCGCGCCTTCGGCGCACACTGCCCATGTTTTCCCTCCTTTTCAAAAATCTTCTTCAGTCCTGGCATAACATGTAATGGGCATTGCAGTGTATGGCGTAACATGTAATAGGCATTACTATGTGTGATGTACCATGTAACTGGCATTATGGTGTGCAAAATCAAGAATGAAATTGAAGCAAAGGTTAAAAAACCAACAACATAAGACGGGTCAAGGGGCGGGACTGGGGGCGGGTCAGTGGGTGGGCTGTGGGTGTGTCAAGGGGCGGGCCACTGTCCGGGAATCTCTCAACACAAAGGTGGTAACCCTATGCCATCCCCTGCAGGATTAGGGAAAGCCGCCTTCACTGGCTTCCAATTAATTCCAAAGATCTGATAAATACCCCCCCCCCCCCCCCCTCTTCCCATGGGAATTGGGATAAGTCCTAAAAACTGAAATTGTTTGGCATTTGTAAGCACATTACTGTCCAGGATCCGACGGCATCAAGGCTACAACTGTAGCACAGAACATAGCATAGGCTGCGACTGATGACCATGTGAAGCGTACAGAAGACAGTAATAAAACCCAGCTTGTGGCTTTCATGGAATATAGATGTATTGGCATGTCCTCTGCCAACGCATTATAAAACAGATTTACTTGCTTTGGTGCCAGCAGTGGATACAGCTCTGAATCTCACTATAACAGCGGGAAGTAATCTCATCTCTGTACACACACATTACAGCAGAACATCAGAGAAGGTTGTTGTCCTCAAACTCAATGCTTGGAGAATCTTTTCCCCAAGCCAGAGATGGTTTGTGCCCGTGTGATTTGGGTCTACAAGCATTAGGTCGACACCATTAGGTCGACATGGGTCTAGGTTGACATGCCATTAGAGCGACACAAGCATTAGGTCGACATGGGGAAACTCGACATTCATACTGCTTTCACATTGCAAAACCTGCTCTGACCCGGTTTTTTAAACGTTTCTTTAACCGGGTCAGAGCAAGTTTAACCCCCTTTACGGTAATTAACCAGTAATATGCCCCCCAGCATCCCCCCCCCCCTTCCCTGGTGCTTGCCAGCGCACACTGCGCGCACTCACCACAGCAAAGTACCCCGGCACTGCCGGGCATAAGAGCTGCATCGCTCAGGGGGTGGCCCTACCTCCCTCCCACGGGCAGAAGCCCCACTCGCGCCTGCCGCGGCATCTCTCTGTGCAGCCGCTGCCTTCACCCCCGCCGCTCCGACCTGCGGGAGCTGGGGACAGAGCAGCTGGGATGATTTGTGGAGAGGAGCGCTCCCGGAGCGGCCGCTGCTCGGGACCCCCAGCTCCCGGGCCGCCCTCACCATGCCTCTCTGGACTCCAGTGAGATCGGCCGGACAACACCTCCCCGGCCAAAGGCAGGGAACAACGTGGGAACTGGCTGATCGCTGCGGGCAAAACTAGGTACCTGGGGAGACGCCGTGGTTCCAGGGGAAGGGGGGGGTGGCATCTTGCGAGGGGCGCGAGGTGCGAGATCCCGCTGGCCAAGTACTATTGGCGTCCAGTGTAGGGTCCAAAATACCGGTTCAGACCCGTTCACACTGCAGAAATAACGGGTCTGAACCGTGTAGGACCCTTCTTTTTAAACGTTTTGAATTACCGGTTCTCTTGAACCGGTAATTTAAAACTGGTACTTTCACACTGCATCTATAACCGTTTTGAAACGGTTAAAAATCGGCAATTTACTGTGTTATAGCTGCAGTGTGAAAGGGGTATTAGTTTTTTACAGTTTCTTTTGAGCCAACATGTGCCGACAGGCGGTAGTTTATGCCCTACCATCCACTAGGAAAAATCGTGCCGAGCATGATGAATGTCAGCAAAATATAATACACCCCTACACCCGTATTATCTTTTTATCTCGGAGACAACATACTGTACATTTTGGACAAAAGTTTCAGAATTTGCGTCACTGACCATGATGCGGGCAGCTGGTGATAAATACATGTCGCGCTCTGTATCGCGCTAACGTCCTTCTCTATACAGAATATCATACAGAGAGAGGAGACTTAGCCCACATACTATATACACAGGACGTCAGTATTCCTCAGCATTATTATTGCGTATGTCCCACTTCAATTAGCTGCCTCCAGATCATTAGACATTCCCCAATTAGATGGGCTTAGTGGCCTGGCAGATGGCAAGAAGGAATCATTTTTGGGAACTTTCTCAGTTATGCAAATGACAAACCATGCGGAATATTCTGCCGGAAATTAACTTCATTCAAATTTTAGGTGATTGTCCCTGAGGACAGACCCAGAAATATACACAGGTGCCGGTAAGGGTGTAAGTAACATACTGTCTTGTATCTATAGGTATAAATATATCAATTATTGTTTAGCACAACCTACTTATACAAGGTGGGGTGCGGCCACTGTGGGCCCCAGGAGTAGGTGTCCCCAGGCTCTGGACCACCCACAATATTTGCAATAAAAATCTTTATGACTAGTACCAATAAGCATTTGGGATTTTGAGTCAAAAACCATTCCCCCAAACTACAGATGGAGCAGCTCTCATTTTAGCTGCTCCTGGTGATTCTATCGCCAACCGCCGTCCCCTGCCAGCCGCCGTCCTCCGACAGAAGGTGGCGTGTGTGCATGAGATGCTTGCGCACCCCGTTCTGTCATAGCCCTCCGCCCGTCTCCCCGCTCCCTGCCCGTCAGCAGCAGCCAGCCCCCGTTCCCTGCCCATCTCTCTGAAGCAGACTCAGACACTGAATTTGAATGCCAAGCAATCATGTCCTTGCACATATTTAGTGCCAGCTACATGTTATTTCCCCAGTAGTGCCAGTCACATGTTATTTCCCCAGTAGGGCCAGTAACATGTTATTTCCCCAGTAGTGCCAGTCACATGTTATTTCCCCAGTAGTGCCAGTCACATGTTATTTCCCCAGTAGTGCCAGTCACATGTTATTTCCCCAGTAGTGCCAGTCACATGTTATTTCCCCCCAGTAGTGCCAGTAACATGTTATTTCCCCAGTAGTGCCAGTCACATGTTATTTCCCCAGTAGTGCCAGTCACATGTTATTTCCCCAGTAGTGCCAGTCACATGTTATTTCCCCAGTAGTGCCAGTCACATGTTATTTCCCCAGTAGTGCCAGTCACATGTTATTTCCCCAGTAGTGCCAGTCACATGTTATTTCCCCAGTAGTGCCAGTCACATGTTATTTCCCCAGTAGTGCCAGTCACATGTTATTTCCCCAGTAGTGCCAGTCACATGTTATTTCCCTAGTAGGGCCAGTCACATGTTATTTCCCCTGTAGTGTTTACAGATGTAGACAGTAGGTTTTCAGTAAAAAAATAAAAAATAAAAGTAAATTTTGGAGACTATGGTTCTCGGAATAATTTGGATAATGGATATTTGGATAAGGTATACTCAACCTGTATCACCTAGGTGTGTCCATGTGTTAGGGTTCCATCCTTTCAGCAGTGGGCCCCGCTCCACATCATACCTTGTGTCGGCAAGCGGGTCCCTCCTACTCTGCAGCGCCATCTTCCTGTGATCATCAGAACGATGGAGGAAACTCAAAAGACATCAGTCACCTTCCCGAAGATACCTCTGGGAATGTGTTGCTGCAGCAGTGGAGGGTTTGACATACTGCCACAAAATAAGTGTACTCTGAATGCAGGGTGTAGCATACGGGGGCCCCCTCGGCCCTGTGGTCCTGTCCACCCTGTACCCATTCCAAACATCTGTTGTGGAGTCCCTGGGGTAAGACCGGTGCACACAGAGGCATATTTATATCTAGTTTCAATTTACTCCTAAATGTAATTTAATGAATTAGGGGCAAGGTCCTTCTGCTGCCTCTCCTGCAAAGTCTTTGATGATCTAACCCAAAGTCTGCAATGGCTAACGATATCAACATATTTCGTTAACGACTGTGTTCCAAGTTACTATACTATTTGCAGCTTGGCACCTTTAATAATTTAACCATTCCCACAGAATCCCGCTGGGGATTATTTTTGGATCGAGAGGTGTCACAGCAGATGTTTGCAATGACTGCTGCAATTACCCCTTTTTACATTGCATAAGAAGCGCTTTTGGAGTGTTTTCGAAGGGGTCGGTCACAAATGCAGCATTCCTGCAAAGCCACGCCCCCTTAGGCAGAGGTGTAACCCATTTACGGAAGCCAAACGGAACAGTCCTGACTTCACCATCCACACAGTTTGGAGGTATGCCTTTAACGTCAATTAATGTAATATATTTCTGTATAAATGTCACAAACTGTGAACGTATCATTCCTGCCAAACAATAGTGTTTTCAGCATTCCTGGACCTGTCACGCTGATTGCAGGTTCTGGATGATATGAGAAGAATTATCACGCAGATAATGACATTTAATAATAACCCAAAACACACGTGTCTCCAACGCTGCAGGCCATAATTGTACAAATAACATTGTTTCATGATAAATAATAAAAAGCATAATGACTTATTATCTCTTTCCTACCCAGGATCTTATATTTCAGGCACGTCTGTCTGCGGAACGCCAACTGTTGCTGCAGGATTACATGTAATTTGCACAATCACAGTCTCACTATCCGGAGCCCACTTATGATATATGCTTAAAGGCTTTGGATGAACCTAAGCCTCAAATACATCACATAAGAAGAGATAAAGGCGGCGGATTCATCAAAGGGTGCTAAGATTGAGAATTTCCTAATGGCCATTAATGTGAGCTGCAGATAAGAGTCTCTGCTAGAACCTTTGGACCCTTTGACAAATTTGAGGCTCATCAGTCCTCATCTGTCCTTAGTCAACGTCATCCTGGCTCGACGAGCATGGGCGCTCATCCCATACTTGGAATTGGGGAAAATTCGGCAAAGATTATCGCACTCAAAACCAATAGCCCCCGATAAGTTCTGCCAATTCCAAGCAACGGGAAATGCATTATTCATGAATTTATGTCTTACCGGGAAGAATTATGTCGATGACACCGAGTACTGGGACATACTGTGCTACACAACGACTACAGCCGCCTTCCCAGCTGCTCCCAAAGGTTCTGCTTCTCATCGGATTTGGTCCTGACAGTCTAGCTGCTGCGCTGTTCTAAGACGGACCTCGGCCTCCTGTCTTTCCTCACCAATATCTATAGAGTCTGTAGAGGAATGGGACCCGCTTTTAATTCAATTAAGATAGCTGCTTGAAATCCAAAAGGTTAAATACAGGGAACGCCTAATTCAATATATCAGGAACGTTTCTTTTTTCCCCTATCTTGAAGTTGAGTTACGGGAAGTCGTGGAATTAACGTAGGAATTCCAGAAGATGAATGACAATGAGCTATGGCTTATTCGGAGATGGAGGAGACATACTGAGAAGGATCTGAAGAGGAGGAAGGATTTCTGTATTTAATAGAGTGAACGACGAGGGTTTTGGGGAGTTCGCTCAATTAAAGTTTATGTAAAGATTTTCTCCTGTTGTCTTATATTCTATTACGTAGCTGGTATGAACCTGAAGGTGCCTATAGATGTGTTGATCCCAGCGCTGCGATGTGTGCTTTGTGATGCGCGCTCCCGCGGCATCTCATTGCACAGTACAAAAAGTATGTGCTGCACATACTTTTGGGACTTGCTTTTTAATCGCAGCGCATCGCATTGCACAAGGCATGCGATGCGATGCAATGCTATTTAAGCTCAAAACGCACGGCCAAATCGGCACGTGTATGGGCACCTTTAGGAAATAATGTCAGTGTAACCGTGCTTATATTGTATATTACTAGTGGACATTGTAAAGGACCCTATATACTACAGCAGTGCATGGGGGATTAAGAAACCCTGATATATGAGGTCGAATTCCGGCGGAAGCAGATAAGGTCACAGTGGAGTCTGTTTCGGCGAATTTTGCAGCAATTGCAATTCCAAGACATTTCAGATACTGCTCTCCTTCGTAGCTGCGATGCTGTGCATATGCTCTGTGTAACACATACACCGTAGGATCTTTCAGTACAACTAACCAGAGATGCATACAGTACACCTAACCACAGATGTGTACAGTATACCTAACCTCAGATGTGTACAGTACACCTAACCATAGATGTGTACAGTACACCTAACCACAGATGCATACAGTACACCTAACAGCAGATGCATACAATACACCTATCCACAGATGCATACAGTACACCTAACAGCAGATGCATACAGTACACCTATCCACAGATGTGTACAGTACACCTAACCACAGATGCATACAGTACACCTAACCACAGATGTGTACAGTACACCTAACCACAGATGCATACAGTACACCTAACAGCAGATGCATACAATACACCTATCCACAGATGCATACAGTACACCTAACCACAGATGCATACAGTATACCTAACCACAGATGTGTACAGTACACCTAACCACAGATGCATACAGTACACCTAACAGCAGATGCATACAATACACCTATCCACAGATGCATACAGTACACCTAACCACAGATGCATACAGTACACCTAACCACAGATGCATACAGTACACCTAACCACAGATGCATACAGTATACCTAACCACAGATGTGTACAGTACACCTAACCACAGATGCATACAGTACACATATCCACAGATGCGTACAGTACACCTAACCATAGATGTGTACAGTACACCTAACCACAGATGCATACAGTACACCTAACCACAGATGCATACAGTACACCTAACCACAGATGCATACAGTACACCTAACCACAGATGCATACAGGACACCTAACCATAGATGTGTACAGTACACCTAACCACAGATGCATACAGTACACCTAACCACAGATGCATACAGTACACCTAACCATAGATGTGTACAGTACACCTAACCAGAGATGCATACAGTACACCTAACCACAGATGTGTACAGTACACCTAACCACAGATGCATACAGTACACCTAACAGCAGATGCATACAGAACCCCTAACCACAGATGCATACAGTATACCTAACCATAGATGTGTACAGTACACCTAACCACAGATGCATACAGTACACCTAACCATAGATGTGTACAGTACACCTAACAGCAGATGCCTACAGTACACCTAACTATACTCTAGATGTGTACAGTACACCCAACCGCAGATGTGTACAGTACACCTAACCATAGATGTGTACAGTACATCTAACCACAGATGTGTACAGTACACATAACCATACTCTAGACGTGTACAGTACACCCAACCGCAGATGTGTACAGTACACCTAACCACGGATGCGTACAGTACACCTAACCACAGATGCGTACAGTACACCTAACCACAGATGTGTACAGTACATCTAACCACAGATGTGTACAGTAAACCTAACCACAGATGCATACAGTACACCTAACAGCAGAGCCGTACAGTACACCTAACAGCAGAGGCGTACAGTACACGTAACCACAGATGCATACAGTATACCTAACCGCAGCTGTGTACAGTACACCTAACAGCAGACGCGTACAGTACACATAACCACAGATGCATACAGTACACCTAACCGCAGATGTGTACAGTACACGTAACTGTGGATGCGTACATTACACACAACCACAGATGTGTACAGTACACCTAACTACAGATACGTACAGTACACCAAACCACAGATGTGTACAGTACACCTAACCGCAGATGCGTACAGTACACCAAACCACAGATGCATACAGTACACCTAACCGCAGATGCGTACAGTAAACCTAACCGCGGATGCGTACAGTACACACAACCACAGATATGTACAGTACACACAACCACAGATATGTACAGTCCTCTAACCGCAGATGCATACAGTACACCAAATCACAGATGTAAACAGTACACCTAAATGCAGATGCATACAGTAGACCTAACTGCGGACGCGTACATTACAACTGCAGATTTTGCAAATCTTCCTTTTCTAGGTTAATATATATTGATATCGGGCATTTCACATGCTAACAAAGTGCATAATAAGTAAATTCAGTAAATATGTAATGATCAGCACAATGATGCTGTGAGTTCCTCTGGGATAGTACAGTGCATGACGTTCTCGGATGCTCCGACTCGGCAGCACAGAGTCCCAGGAAACTATTTTAAAATGTTGGCAACTGTGTGAAGTCAGCGGTGACTGGAGAATATTATACAAGCGTTGGACTGAAATACACCAACTGCATTCAACAGACTTCATGTTCCAGAATCGCTTGGAAGTGGAAGTGGTCCAGGCGCTGTGAAACAACAAGTCAATGTTCTACTGCTGCTAAGAATAAACTCTCATGCTGGTGCAGAGGAGTCCAATATGTTGCTAGAACACTGTCAGGTCTAGGTTCTGTCCTTGTAACTACATGTTATAAAGAGAGGGATTTTGTTTGCAGTTAAGTGTAACACCAAGACAAGTCGCCCCTGCCCCCTTCGCCAAACATAGGGCCACATTCGCATGTGAATGGATAGGTACACTAAACACATCCATTCGGATGAAAAATCATTTGATGGTCGGCGTATTTTTGCCGATATGCATGCACAGACCCACAACATCGAACCCCGCTCTTTACCAGCTAACCTGAATCAGTGCCTTTATTTAATGGGTAAAGTGTGAAGTTTACATGTGTTTTCCAATACACAGAATTATTATTGGTATTCAGCTGCGGCTAAGGGGATGAAGCTATGGAACTGTACTTTCGTGGCATGACCGGATGAAACCTGCTAGTCAGGTGGGAATTAGAATTCTCAGCTCATCTCTTTAATAGGCACATATAATGTATTCAGGTTCCGTCAGGGCCGGACTGGCCATCTGGCACTTTTGGCAAATGCCAGAAGGGCCGATGGCCTCGTGGGACGATTTTGTGCAGCCATACGTTCAGGTCAGGATTTAGTGCATACAGCACTGCCTCCTGTGCTGAACCCCGGGCGGTCGCGTCATGACGTGACTGCCGTGCATTTGAGCCGCCCAGTGCTGTCCCGTGACTCCTCTTACCGCCTACCGCCTCCCCTATCAGAACGCGGCTTTCTGCGCCTGGCACCACACTCACCGCCGGTCCACCCTCTGGATGCCGGCCGCTTGTCTGCTGCAGCCCTTCCCCCGGCCAGATGCGGACCGCTCATCTGCTATGGAGGCGCAGAGTCTCTGTGTGCTGCCTTGCTCCATTGCTGTTTATTCAAGCTGCTATGGCTTTCATCTGTCTCTCTATTTAGGAGGGAATGAGGTAGGAAAGGGGGTTTGGATGATATCCTGTTGCCTGCGTAATGAACCCCCCACTCTAGAATGTACCCCACAGTGGGAAGGGGCACTTTAAGGTGATGTATCCATTGTGCACACCATTGCGTGTAAAGCATCATGGTGTGTGGCATAAAAGTGAATTAAGAATTATGGTGTGTGTGGTATCTGCAATAGGCATTACGGTGTGTGTCATAATATGTAATGGGCAGTATGGTGTGTTGTATAATGTGTACTGGGCAGTGTAATGCCTCCCTTTTGTGATGTCACGCCCCCTTTCCATGAGGCCACGCCCCCGTTTTGCCGCACGGCTTCACGCAAAGGTCCCGCCCACTGTCACTGGGCCTGTGTGCTCAAAATGCCGGGGACGATTTCTGGTCCCAGTCCGGCCCTGGGTTCCGTGGTAGATGGACTGATACCAGGTGATGAGGAGAGATATGGGACAATTATTGTGGCTCCAGTTACCTAGTCCCGGAACTTGGGTAAATCACATGTTTCTATTAAAGAGATGATTGTCAGACTAATATTACTTTTATTTAATACTTACTATATATTGCACATGCAAGCACTCTATATACATACAAATTAAACTGTACGCCAAGTAAAGGAGCAGCTATAAATGTAGCGGGGAACACATACCACATTTTACCAGGTTGATTACCAATGGGATTTGTCTGCCCTGGTGTTTGGCAGAAGGTGCGATATTGTGCCTGATGATAAAATTCAGGTAGTTTCCTCAGCTTTTACCATTGTCTCCTCTGACAGCAAGTTGAACAGGTGTTAAACAAGTTTTTTTTAGCTTTCTTCCTACAAATCATCATCTCCACAACATTACCTCTCTGGAGGGCAAACAAATATGGCTGCATGTGCCACGTGACTGTGGTTACCATGGCAGTCACACAAAACTGTGGAAAATCTAAAGATTTATAACGTATTAATAGCATCTTGAATAAAGTAAACAGGAAAAACGATAATAGCACGGTTCTTACAGCTTTCTACAGTGATATATGTTAAAAAACAGACTTCGCTGTTCATGAAATCACAGCTTTTAAGACCTGTTTTTTGTTGGGAATAAAGTCAGCACTTGGGAGTACTGCTGAATAAAGTTAAAACTCGACATAGACGATTTTTTGATGTTTTGGAAACAGAATGATTTATTTTGGCCTTGAATCTAAAACCATCTGGTTACATTCACACCTCATAAATATGTTATAATCTCATAATTCTCGGACGATAAAAATGTTATATACCGATGATCATTTTTCAACTCCAACAGAAAATTAAAGGTATAACCCAATGTCAGAAACATCAACAGTTGCTACAAACAACTGCAGTATACACCGAGACAGGGGGGGGGGGACAGGAGGCAAAGAAAGAATGAAGGACGGAGGACGGAGATGGTTGTAATAGGCGTCACCAAAGGAGGCAAAAGAAGGTTTAAAAGTGTCTATCATTGCCATGTCGACCTACAATATTGCTTGTGTCAACCTTTTGTTATTGACCTTGTGCCTGTCGACAATTCATGGTTGACCTAGACATACCGACGTAACCCATAAACAATGGCGCCCTCTGCCACCTATCGGCACCTGTGGACTTGAGTGAGACAATGCGTTACAGGTGGAGCATCCCGATACTTTTTGGGTAACTCATGTTACCTTAACCCGCATCAGAATTTGTACAGATGTTTTATCTATTGTACAGATGTTTTATCTATTTATCGGTAAATAGGGCGACAGTGTGTCGGTCAGTGTAGTAGACACGCATAAAGTCGACACTGGAAAAGGTCGACATGAGTTTATCCTGTATTCAACGTCCACTCACATATAGTATGAAAAAGTAAAAAAACTGGAAAAAAGCATGAAAAATTCATATCGACCAGCCATGTCGACCAACTGCTTGTGCCGACATTTGGGTTTAAAAGCACCATGAATTTGTTCCATGCATACAGGCTGGACAGCAGACTTTAGAACCGAGCGTTTAGTAACACACACATTAGGCGCAGCCGTTCAGCAGATCGGACCGATATCCACTAAGCAGTAACATAACTATTCCCAGAAACCAGTAACATCAGCGAGGTATCCATGGAATCCATCCCACCAAACAGCTGTGTGTAGGTAACAGACCCACTAACATCCCTGCCAGCAGAACCCTGCACTCTTCCACTGATTACATCAAACTTCAGCTAACTTCAAAGACTAATGCAAACCCTACATATAATTAAATAGAAAATGTAATTTTAATTATCATAATTTAGACAATCAACATGGGATCGTTCCAAAAACCACAACATATTGTCAGAGGCCGGGAATGTCTGGTAGGATTACCCTAATGTCTTGTTCCGAGGAGTAACTTCTAGGACATATTGTAAAGGAAAGTGACATTGGACATTCTTAGATGCGCCAGTAACCACCACACACAGATCAGTCATGGTGCAGTTATAAGCTGTGGTCTGGTCTCCACCGCAGACGTTACCAGGCTAATCTATGTAATGTCATTACAATCAAGATAAACAGCTAAATTACTTAGGAGGGAAAAAGATTTGTTGCAGGCCGTTATTTTGTCATATGAGAGTCTGCCGGTATAACTATCGGAAAATTACGTTTCACCAGTGACTTTCATGGAACTAATAAACACTTTTCAAACATTTTTTTTTTTTAAATTATTATGCATTTGGGGTTCTAAGATTCATATAGGAAGATATACATTAGATATTATTTATGTGGTGCGTTCTGTACGTGAATTTTTTTATAATATATTTACAGTTTCTTATATAGCAGCGCTGCACAGAGAATATTATTACCAGTTATTATATAGCACAAACATATTCCACAGCGCTGTACAGACTATTATTATCAGTTATTATTATATAGCGCACACATATTCCGCAGCGCTGTACAGACTATTATTACCAGTTATTTATATAGCGCACACATATTCCACAGCGCTGTACAGACTATTATTACCAGTTATTTATATAGCGCACACATATTCCACAGAATATTATTACCAGTTATTTATATAGCGCACACATATTCCGCAGCGCTGTACAGAGAATATTATAACCAGTTATTATATAGCGCACACATATTCCGCAGCGCTGTACAGAGACTATTATTACCAGTTATTATATAGCGCACACATATTCCACAGCGCTGTACAGAGACTATTATTACCAGTTATTTATATAGCGCGCACATATTCCGCAGCGCTGTACAGAGAATATTATTACCAGTTATTATATAGCACACACATATTCTACATCGGTGTACAGAGACTATTATTACCAGTTATTATATAGTGCACACATATTCCGCAGCGCTGTACAGAGACTATTATTACCAGTTATTATATAGCGCACACATATTCCGCAGCGCTGTACAGAGAATATTATTACCAGTTATTATATAGCGCACACATATTCCGCAGCGCTGCACAGAGAATATTATTACCAGTTATTATATAGCGCACACATATTCCGCAGCACTGTACAGAGAATATTATTACCAGTTATTATATAGCGCACACATATTCCACAGCACTGTACAGAGAATATTATTACCAGTTATTATATAGCGCACACATATTCTGCAGCGCTGTACAGAGAATATTATTACCAGTTATTTATATAGCGCACACATATTCCGCAGCGCTATACAGAGAATATTATTACCAGTTATTATATAGCGCACACATATTCTGCAGCGCTGTACAGAGAATATTATTACCAGTTATTTATATAGCGCACACATATTCCGCAGCGCTGCACAGAGAATATTATTACCAGTTATTATATAGCACAAACATATTCCACAGCGCTGTACAGACTATTATTATCAGTTATTATTATATAGCGCACACATATTCCGCAGCGCTGTACAGAGACTATTATTACCAGTTATTATATAGCGCACACATATTCCGCAGCGCTGTACAGAGACTATTATTACCAGTTATTATATAGCGCACACATATTCCGCAGCGCTGTACAGAGAATATTATTACCAGTTATTATATAGCGCACACATATTCCGCAGCGCTGCACAGAGAATATTATTACCAGTTATTATATAGCGCACACATATTCCGCAGCACTGTACAGAGAATATTATTACCAGTTATTATATAGCGCACACATATTCCACAGCACTGTACAGAGAATATTATTACCAGTTATTATATAGCGCACACATATTCTGCAGCGCTGTACAGAGAATATTATTACCAGTTATTTATATAGCGCACACATATTCCGCAGCGCTATACAGAGAATATTATTACCAGTTATTATATAGCGCACACATATTCTGCAGCGCTGTACAGAGAATATTATTACCAGTTATTTATATAGCGCACACATATTCCGCAGCGCTGCACAGAGAATATTATTACCAGTTATTATATAGCACAAACATATTCCACAGCGCTGTACAGACTATTATTATCAGTTATTATTATAAAGCGCACACATATTCCGCAGCGCTGTACAGACTATTATTACCAGTTATTTATATAGCGCACACATATTCCACAGCGCTGTACAGACTATTATTACCAGTTATTTATATAGCGCACACATATTCCACAGAATATTATTACCAGTTATTTATATAGCGCACACATATTCCGCAGCGCTGTACAGAGACTATTATTACCAGTTATTATATAGCGCACACATATTCCGCAGCGCTGTACAGAGACTATTATTACCAGTTATTATATAGCGCACACATATTCCGCAGCGCTGTACAGAGAATATTATTACCAGTTATTATATAGCGCACACATATTCCGCAGCGCTGCACAGAGAATATTATTACCAGTTATTATATAGCGCACACATATTCCGCAGCACTGTACAGAGAATATTATTACCAGTTATTATATAGCGCACACATATTCCACAGCACTGTACAGAGAATATTATTACCAGTTATTATATAGCGCACACATATTCTGCAGCGCTGTACAGAGAATATTATTACCAGTTATTTATATAGCGCACACATATTCCGCAGCGCTATACAGAGAATATTATTACCAGTTATTATATAGCGCACACATATTCCACAGCGCTGTACAGAGATTATTATTATTACCAGTTATTATACAGCGCACACATATTCCGCAGCGCTGTACAGAGAATATTATATCCAGGTATTATATAGCGCACACATATTCCGCAGCGCTGTACAGAGACTATTATTACCAGTTATTATATAGCGCACACATATTCTGCAGCGCTGTACAGAGACTATTATTACCAGTTATTATATAGCGCACACATATTCCGAAGCGCTGTACAGAGTATAGTTGAACATTCACATCAGTCCCTGCCCCAGTGGAGCTTACAATCTATATTCCCTACCACATGTACACGTACATGTGGTACGTAATTTGTTTTTTTGTTTGCTATGTACGGAGCTGCGGACACTTTGCGGCGCCTTATAAATAAACGTACTACTACTACTACTACTACACACAGACATTCTAGGGTTAATTTGTTGGAAGCCAATTAACCTACCAGTATATATTTGGATTGTGGGAGGAAACCGGAGTACCCGGAGGAAACCCACACAGGCATTGGGAGAACATACAAACTCTGCACAGTTAGGGCCATGGTGGGAATAGAACCCATGACCTCAATGCTGTGAGGCAGTAATGCTAACCATTACACCATCCGTACTGCCCGTATATATAACACATGGTGGGAATAGAACCCAGGACCTCAGTGCTGTGAGGCAGTAATGCTAACCATTACACCGTCCGTACTGCCCGTATATATAACACATGGTGGGGATAGAACCCATGACCTCAGTGCTGTGAGGCAGTAATGCTAACCATTACACCGTCCGTACTGCCCCGTATATATAACACATGGTGGGGATAGAATCCATGACCTCAGCGCTGTGAGGCACTAATGTAACCATTACACCGTCCGTACTGCCCCGTATATATAACACATGGTGGGGATAGAACCCATGACCTCAGCGCTGTGAGGCAGTAATGCTATAACCATTACACCGTCCGTACTGCCCCGTATATATAACACATGGTGGGGATAGAACCCATGACCTCAGCGCTGTGAGGCAGTAATGCTAACCATTACACCATCCGTACTGCCCCATATATATAACACATGGTGGGATAGAACCCATGACCTCAGTGCTGTGAGGCAGTAATGCTAACCATTACACCATCCGTACTGCCCCGTATATAACACATGATGGGGATACAACCCATGACTTCAGCGCTGTGAGGCAGTAATGCTATAACCATTACACCGTCCGTACTGCCCAGTATATATAATACATGGTGGGGATAAAACCCATGACCTCAGCGCTGTGAGGCAGTAATGCTATAACCATTACACCGTCCGTACTGCCCCGTATATATAACACATGGTGGGGATAGAACACCTCAGCGCTGTGAGGCAGTAATGCTAACCATTACACCATCCGTACTGCCCCGTATATATAACACATGATGGGAATAGAACCCATGACCTCAGCGCTGTGAGGCAGTAATGCTAACCATTACACCATCCGTACTGCCCCGTATATATAACACATGATGGGGATAGAACCCATGACCTCAGTGCTGTGAGGCAGTAATGCTAACCATTACACCATCCGTACTGCCCCGTATATATAACACATGATGGGAATAGAACCCATGACCTCAGTGCTGTGAGGCAGTAATGTAACCATTACACCATCTGTACTGCCCGTATATATAACACATGGTGGGGATAGAACCCATGAACTCAGTGCTGTGAGGCAGTAATGCTATAACCATTAAACCAGTCCGTACTGCCCCGTATATATAACACGTGGTGGGGATAGAACCCATGACCTCAGCGCTGTGAGGCAGTAATGCTAACCATTACACCATCCGTACTGCCCCGTATATATAACACATGGTGGGGATAGAACCCATGACCTCAGCGCTGTGAGGCAGTAATGCTAACCATTACACCGTCCGTACTGCCCCGTATATATAACACATGGTGGGGATAGAACCCATGACCTCAGCGCTGTGAGGCAGTAATGTAACCATTACACCATCGGTACTGCCCCGTATATATAACACATGGTGGGGAACCCATGACCTCAGCGCTGTGAGGCAGTAATGCTAACATTACACCGTCCGTACTACCCCGTATATATATATATATAACACATGGTGGGGATAGAACCCATGACCTCAGCGCTGTGAGGCAGTAATGTAACCATTACACCATCCGTACTGCCCCGTATATATAACACATGGTGGGGATAGAACCCAGGACCTCAGCGCTGTGAGGCAGTAATGCTAACCATTACACCGTCCGTACTGCCCCGTATATATAACACATGGTGGGGATAGAACCCATGACCTCAGCGCTGTGAGGCAGTAATGCTATAACCATTACACCGTCCGTACTGCCCCGTATATATAACACATGGTGGGGATAGAACCCATGACCTCAGCGCTGTGAGGCAGTAATGCTAACCATTACACCATCCGTACTGCCCCATATATATAACACATGGTGGGATAGAACCCATGACCTCAGTGCTGTGAGGCAGTAATGCTAACCATTACACCATCCGTACTGCCCCGTATATAACACATGATGGGGATACAACCCATGACTTCAGCGCTGTGAGGCAGTAATGCTATAACCATTACACCGTCCGTACTGCCCAGTATATATAATACATGGTGGGGATAGAACCCATGACCTCAGCGCTGTGAGGCAGTAATGCTATAACCATTACACCGTCCGTACTGCCCCGTATATATAACACATGGTGGGGATAGAACACCTCAGCGCTGTGAGGCAGTAATGCTAACCATTACACCAACCGTACTGCCCCGTATATATAACACATGATGGGAATAGAACCCATGACCTCAGCGCTGTGAGGCAGTAATGCTAACCATTACACCATCCGTACTGCCCCGTATATATAACACATGATGGGGATAGAACCCATGACCTCAGTGCTGTGAGGCAGTAATGCTAACCATTACACCATCCGTACTGCCCCGTATATATAACACATGATGGGAATAGAACCCATGACCTCAGTGCTGTGAGGCAGTAATGTAACCATTACACCATCTGTACTGCCCGTATATATAACACATGGTGGGAATAGAACCCATGAACTCAGTGCTGTGAGGCAGTAATGCTATAACCATTAAACCAGTCCGTACTGCCCCGTATATATAACACGTGGTGGGGATAGAACCCATGACCTCAGCGCTGTGAGGCAGTAATGCTAACCATTACACCATCCGTACTGCCCCGTATATATAACACATGGTGGGGATAGAACCCATGACCTCAGCGCTGTGAGGCAGTAATGCTAACCATTACACCATCCGTACTGCCCCGTATATATAACACATGGTGGGGATAGAACCCATGACCTCAGCGCTGTGAGGCAGTAATGCTAACCATTACACCGTCCGTACTGCCCCGTATATATAACACATGGTGGGGATAGAACCCATGACCTCAGCGCTGTGAGGCAGTAATGTAACCATTACACCATCGGTACTGCCCCGTATATATAACACATGGTGGGGAACCCATGACCTCAGCGCTGTGAGGCAGTAATGCTAACATTACACCGTCCGTACTACCCCGTATATATATATATATAACACATGGTGGGGATAGAACCCATGACCTCAGCGCTGTGAGGCAGTAATGTAACCATTACACCGTCCGTACTGCCCCGTATATATAACACATGGTGGGGATAGAACCCAGGACCTCAGCGCTGTGAGGCAGTAATGCTAACCATTACACCGTCCGTACTACCCCGTATATATATATATATATAACACATGGTGGGGATAGAACCCATGACCTCAGCGCTGAGAGGCAGTAATGTAACCATTACACCATCCGTACTGCCCCATATATATAACACATGGTGGGGATAGAACCCATGACCTCAGCGCTGTGAGGCAGTAATGCTAACCATTACACCATCCGTACTGCCCCGTATATATAACACATGGTGGGAATATAACCCATGAACTCAGTGCTGTGAGGCAGTAATGTAACCATTACACCATCTGTACTGCCCGTATATATAACACATGGTGGGAATAGAACCCATGAACTCAGTGCTGTGAGGCAGTAATGCTATAACCATTAAACCAGTCCGTACTGCCCCGTATATATAACACGTGGTGGGGATAGAACCCATGACCTCAGCGCTGTGAGGCAGTAATGCTAACCATTACACCATCCGTACTGCCCCGTATATATAACACATGGTGGGGATAGAACCCATGACCTCAGCGCTGTGAGGCAGTAATGCTAACCATTACACCATCCGTACTGCCCCGTATATATAACACATGGTGGGGATAGAACCCATGACCTCAGCGCTGTGAGGCAGTAATGCTAACCATTACACCGTCCGTACTGCCCCGTATATATAACACATGGTGGGGATAGAACCCATGACCTCAGCGCTGTGAGGCAGTAATGTAACCATTACACCATCGGTACTGCCCCGTATATATAACACATGGTGGGGAACCCATGACCTCAGCGCTGTGAGGCAGTAATGCTAACATTACACCGTCCGTACTACCCCGTATATATATATATATATAACACATGGTGGGGATAGAACCCATGACCTCAGCGCTGTGAGGCAGTAATGTAACCATTACACCGTCCGTACTGCCCCGTATATATAACACATGGTGGGGATAGAACCCAGGACCTCAGCGCTGTGAGGCAGTAATGCTAACCATTACACCGCCCGTACTGCCCCGTATATATAACACATGGTGGGGATAGAACCCAGGACCTCAGCGCTGTGAGGCAGTAATGCTAACCATTACACCGTCCGTACTACCCCGTATATATATATATATAACACATGGTGGGGATAGAACCCATGACCTCAGCGCTGAGAGGCAGTAATGTAACCATTACACCATCCGTACTGCCCCATATATATAACACATGGTGGGGATAGAACCCATGACCTCAGTGCTGTGAGGCAGTAATGTAACCATTACACCATCCGTACTGCCCCGTATATATAACACATGGTGGGGATAGAACCCATGACCTCAGCTCTGTGAGGCAGTAATGCTAACCATTACACCATCCGTACTGCCCCGTATATATAACACATGGTGGGGATAGAACCCATGACCTCAGCGCTGTGAGGTAGTAATGTAACCATTACACCGGCCGTACTGCCCATATATATAACACATGGTGGGGATAGAACCCATGACCTCAGCGCTGTGAGGCAGTAATGTAACCATTACACCATCCGTACTGCCCCGTATATATAACACATGGTGGGGATAGAACCCATGACCTCAGCGCTGAGAGGCAGTAATGTAACCATTACACCGTCCGTACTGCCCCAAGGGTTAAAAGTAAAGTGCATTATACAAAAAAAAGAAAAAAAATAACTTTAAATATATTTAAAATGACATAATTGCAGGGCTCAGATGACATAATTACATAGAGAATACAGAGGGCAGAGGGCCCTGCTCGTGAGATGTATGAATGCATTCATTATGGTAATTTATTTCATTTTCCTTATTGAGGGAAATCTCCAGCTTTCCATTCGGCATTGTCTAGTGGTTTAAAGCATCGAATTGCCTGTTTTTATAATGCAGTGGAACATAACAACACAGTGGTGGTTTTTAGGGTTGACTCAATGAAGGTCAACATACATTCGGTCGACCACTGAAGGGCAGGGCTTACGTCGACATCTGAAATAGGTTGACATGGCTAAGGCCAACAGGATCAGAAGGTTGACACAAGCATTCGGTCAACAATAAGAAGGTTGACAGTGAAAAGGTCGACACGTGCCACAATACTATTAACAACAGCACTGCTTTTATTATTGTGCAAAACATGTTTTTATTAAAAAAAAAAGTAAACTATGATACTTATTCAGCCAAACAGGATGCAATTCCCAACATTTCCCTAAACGCCAAACATTTCCATCCAACACCAAGAGCCCCATTAATCATACCGTTCTTGGGTGATTACCGGAACATCTGAACAAACAGCTGAAACATGAAGGAATTAACATAATTCCTGAAAATTAGCTGTGATTATAATCCACATTAAGGGTACGGAGAGTATACTGGGGAAACCGCAAAATTCACGGTAGGCTGTAAATCTTTTTTTTTTTTTTTTTTGGGGGGGGGGTTAGCAATTACACCATATAGACATTGACGGCTACTGTAGGCTTCCATAAATGTAATCTCATTATTATACGCCTCTGTATTACAACGGGTGCCAGACGGCTCCCCGACAGTTGGGATTCCGACAGTCATTACTCCAACGTCGGAATCCCGATTGCTCCCTCGTGGGGGTCCACGACCCCCATAGAGGGAGAATAAAATAGGTGTCGAGCTGAGCCGCAACGTGGCGAGCGCAGCGAGCCCTCAAGGGGCTTCATTGCGCTCCCCCCGCTGTGCAGTCGGGATTCCGACGTCTGAGTAATGACTGTCGGAATCCCGACTGTCGGTGAAATATACCACACCCATTACAACACTGTATAAATAGCAAGCTGACTTTGAGGGTGTGATGCTACATGTAAGGTGTCCGCCAAGTCATTCCTATGGGTTCAGAAGAATATTACATTCCACAGATTACATATAAGGGGTTATTCTGCTGGTTTCGCAAAGCTGCAAATTCGCAGCCTTCCGAGTCCACCAAACACCCCCTTACGAATGGTTGGCTGACCATCAAAAGATGTGGAAGGCGCACGCATATAAAAGTGACTTTCAAGTCACTTTATACGCACGCACGCTGGGAAGGAAATGGGCGGGCAGCTGCCAGCCCCCCACACCCGTGTCACGGCCTCATTAACATGAGAATGCCCAGCGTTCTCATGGCAACGCCCATGAAACGCTGGGTGTTCCCATATGCTAATGGGGCTGGTCTCCACCCCCGCCCGCTGTCCTGGGTGCACCGTGGGTGCATGCACCCTGCATATGCACATACGCAGAACAAAAACATCAGTCCCATGCTGCGTAGGAGCCAGAAAACCCCCCATAATGGGATAAGGAAATAATTCTGTCTGAACACAATGTAGTGATTAATAAGCACGCTCTTATAGGCAGGTTTTTGGGATACGGTCGCTAGGTGGACATACAGTACATTAGTTTCGATCGATATGAGTTTTTCACGTTTATTTTTGTTTTTCATGTTTTTTTTTTTTTTTTTCAAAAACAGGTTGGCCATGATAACACACAGGATTTACTGAATCTTTAAGTATTCATATATCATTTTTTCCCACCTGATGTTTTATCACACCTAATTGGATACCCAACCTTAAGGGGTGAAATGCAAAAAAACTGAAATGGCGACACTGATTATCTGCTTTCTTTATTTAGGTTCCGGATCTACAGCCGGGAATACCAGCCGTAATGTGTATGAAAAAGTGATTCATAAAACATGATCATTAAAAGAAAGTAAAAGGTTATTTAATGACACAATGGGGCTATTATTAGATCTAGCGGGGACTACAGGCTGAATTTTTGGAACTATATACACAATAGAATTGCTGCTGAGCTTTTGTATTTTAGTAACCCTTGAAATGGGATTTTCAGGGCAATAAGAGACAATTCCACTTAATGCTACTCATATTTGAAAGTGTCGGCGGTGGGCGTCATCATTTCTGCCAATGCAGTCAGTCAGATCTGGCCTTAGTAATAAATGTATCCAAACCGTCATTTAAAAAAAAAAAAAAAAACCTTCCAAAATGATTTCTTAATTCAACTTTTCCAAAACATCACAATAAAATCTATACACAGATGGAGCATTCTTCAACTAGCCTTCTCTGGTGAGCCATGGCTCAACCAAGGCTGATTATCATCTATTGTTCTCAGCTGCAATACAATACTGCAATACAATACATAGAACAATACAGTAGGGGATTAGCAGAAGTCTGACAGCCCTGGCTCACTTAATCCTATTAAAGGGATAGATGAGGATGGATCTATCTGTATATATAAAGGCTAACTACTCCTCACCTCTATGAGGTGAAGTACCACCAGTGACCACTAGATGGACCAAATTACTCCTGTGTGTGCTAAAAGAAGTTATAACAGAAAGTGCAAACCATTTTTGCAGGGACACTGATCTGTTTCATAACTTCCTGTCATGTAATGGTACTGTATATACAATACTAGTAAAGAATACAATATACAAGCAGAATTACACTGCGTCCTTCTCAGCCAAGCTCAATGGATTAACGGTGTAATGTAATATAACGCGGAGGCAGCGGGAGTCAGGATCAGCAGGAGACCCGGCTAGCAATCAACGTCAAACGTGTTTTTGTTGATCCCGTTTTAATGATTGACATTTCAAGGCTTCTGATTAAAATGCTAAATTTGCGGAAAAGATCAACATGAGATTTTTATTCTTTTGGTATTTGTTCACTTTTTCACTTTTTACCATCCATGTCGACTGACTAGGGAGCACGCGAGCGAGGGGTCGCTGTTGACTAATTGGGGTTCCACGTATTTGGGTGTCGACATTGCTACAAACAATTGTGAAACACTCATGTCAACCTGTGTAGACAGTTAGATCATGTAGGCATTGTGGTGCCTGGCTACGGTCAACCTTCTAACCAGATACATTGTCAGTTAATTATAATGTTTTATGTGAATATTAATTAAACATAGGATCCTCAACGACCCATGTGACTTCCTGCTTCAAACCAACTGAAATCTAAATTAAAATAAAAATGTAAAGTGGGTTCTCCAGTACGTGGTGGGCTCAGGGTACGGTGCAGAACAGGTATGATGTCATGGGGTACCTAAAGGATTGATGCATAATGCAGTGGTGAAAATAGAAATTTTGCACCCCATGCCCCCACCCCCACATACATGCTTGTTGCCAAGGTTTCCATGCTCATTGCCAGTGGTTTCCTGCTCATTGCCAGGAGTTTCTTCCTTGTTGCCATTCCCGCGGCCCTCCCGCAGCCGGCAGTGTCCCTTGGCGGGGGAGGGGGGGGGGGTAGTTGGGAGTCCCCCCCTGCCGTCCATCAACAGACACAGTGTGTATTCTTGTAGCCAGAGGGGCTGCTGGGCATGCCCCCAGAGTGCCGAAAATGAGGGCATGGCCTCATGGCAGTGCCGCGAGTACAGATCACACCCCTTTTCACTAGGCCATGCCCCCAAAAATTACTGTGGCGCTGGGTTCATATGTTGGGAGGTATGCAATTGGAAGTCTGACCGCCGGCAGCTTGAATGCAGGTTATTTGTATTAAATCCCCCTTCAAATGACCCTTAATAACTTGAGAGAAGGTTTATATGAAAGCAAGATAACGCACCTCTCAGTGTCTGGGCAGAGTGGTCCCAGTTTGAAGGCTTTTGTTTCTCTGTCCTGACCAGTGGTGGCTCCAGAGGTGGGGCTGCCGCAACAGTTCAAAATTCAAATAAGGGAGCAGCACCAACTGCCATTCCAAACTGTCCCAGAGTTGGTGTTTCTCCTCTATTTGAATTTTGAACTGTGTGGCAGCCTCCTCGCTGGAACTTCCAGTGGTCATGACCATGACAGCGTTGTCCTGATAGTGCCAGACATTCGGAAGGTACACCCCACAGTATATTTCTATAAGGAAACAAACATTTGTACATGTGTTTTTGTGTTGTCGAAATTCCCAAATATATCCGTTTTGTTTTTTCAAAGGTCAAAACATAAAGTGTGATATATATACCACATATACACACGCACACACATATATGACACACGCAGCCACTGTATCACGTCTCTCATCAGGCAGATTAAGCCCTGTCACCGCTGCACCCAGTCATGTCAGTTGAACATCTCAGATAATGATCTCTGTAACTGAGACTAATTGCTGAGTCAAGTGAGATAAAGTGTTCAGTAAAGTCTTCATTATTAATACATGTCCGGCATACTGATCTGTCCCTGGGCTTCCAACATAACTAAACCAACGGACTGGACTCCTCCCAGGGACGCCCCCAGCAGATGGGGCACGTTCCGTTGTGTAGGAATTTGTTTTTTTTTTTACTTTGAATTCATTAATCACTTTCTTTTGCTTGGCCAATGTATTTTCTTGGTTGCCTTGTAAACTGCCACAGTCCCACAGCCCACCCACTGTGGAAGAAGAATTAATAAAAAAGTTAGACATCACCGAACGAAATTGTTTACCGATATCGTTTAGTGTGTACACACAATATCGGTCACCCGGGCCAATATTATTAACTATATTGGCGAAGGCCAAGGTCAGTGGTTACTACATTGGCGCAGCTGCTTAGTAAGTCCACAGAACGTAAACTGAAGTGCAGCGTCTTATGGCCCACGAGGTCCTGACAGCCAGAGAGTGAGATGCTGCCATTAGTAGATAGGACACGTTGTGGGTGAGTGATATATGTCAGATATTATGTGGGCAATCATATTAACTATAATATTCACCAGCCATGGCAGGATAACCTTGGTGTGAAAGAGACAGGAGAATCAAGGACATGGGAGCCTGGAAAGTAATTACATTCATAATTAGTCCCCATTGTGATACCTCTATTTACAGTAGTCCCCGGTGGTTCTATTAGCACCTCCACCAGGAAAGTCCGGAGTTTATTTATGTTTCCAGACTCAACTGCTTCAGATTTCTGAAGTCAAAATTCATTCTCCCAGCAGCATAACGTAGAAATTGAGATATATGAAGCCATCCCCATGATCCATTCACCATACTTATTATCCATCCATGTCCATATTTCATCCATGTCCATGATCCGTCCACCATTCCCATGATTCATTAATGACCATGATCCATCCACCATGCCCAGTATTCATTAATTACCATGATCCAGCCAACATTCCCATGATCCATCCACCCTGACCATGATTCATCCACCATTCCCATGATTCATTAATGACCATGATCCATCCACCCTGCCCATGATCCATCCATGTCCATGATCCATCCACCATGCCCATGACCCGTCCACCATGCCCAACACCCATCCACCATGCCCAAGACCCATCCACCATGTCCATGATTCATCCATACCCATGATCCATCCATGTCCATGATCCTTCCACCATGCCCAAGATCAATCCACCATGCCCATGACCCATCCACCATGTCTATTATTCATTCACTATGCCCATGACCCATCCACCATGTCCATGACCCATCCACCATGCCCAAGACTCATCCACCATGTCCATAATCCTTCCACCATGCCCATGATTTATTCACCATGCCCATGACCCGTCCACCATGCCCAAGACTCAACCACCATGTCCATGATTCATCCATGCCCATGATTCATCCATGCCCATGATCCATCCATGTCCATGATCCATCCACCATGCCCAAAATCAATCCATGTCCATAATCCTTCCACCATGCCTAGTCCTCCACCTCTATGCTGCAAGTCATGAAGGCCATAAACTTCCAGCTTATTAACCCCTTCCCGACATTGCCTTTTTTGTTAATTTTTTTTTTTTTCCTCCTTGCGTTCAAATAAGCGTAACTTTTTTAATTTTCTGGCTATATAGACACATGAGGGCTTTTTTTTTGCGGGACAAGTTGTACTTTGTAATGGTACCATTTACTATACCGTATAATATTCTGGGGAATCAGGAAATAATTCAATGTGGGGTAAAAAAAAAACGCCATTCCACAATTTTGCGCTGGATACGCTTTTTTTGGAGTTCGTAGTTCGTTTAAAATGATGGGTTATCTTTATTCTATGGGTCGTTACAATTCTGGTGATACCAAACTTATATAGTTTTCGTTATGTTTTACCACTAAAAAAAAAAATAGCAACTTTTACGGTTTTTCGAATTTGCGTCGCGTCGCCATGTTCTGCGGCTTATAACTTTTTTATTTTTCCACCTACGGACCTGGGTGAGGGCTCATTTTTTGCGGGCTGAAGTGTACTTTTTAATTAATACCATTATGGGATATGGGCGACTTTCTGATCTCTTTTAGTTATTTTTTTTTGGCTAGGCGATGCGACCAAAAAACGTAGTTTTGGCGTTGGGAATTATTTTCCGTTTACGCCTTTAACCGTGCGGGATAACTAATGTTATATTTTAATAGATCGGACTTTTAGGAACGCGGCGATACCAAATAAGTTTATTTTTTTTATTTTTTATTTATTTTTATTTGTGAAATGGGGAAAGGGGGGTGATTTGAACTTTTAATATTTTTTTATTTTTTTTTATTTTTAAACTTTTTTTTTTTTTTTTTTTTACTTTTACTACAAGGCCCCCTAGTGTACTTGACCACTAGGGGGCGCGATCGCCTGTACTAGGTTCAGCCATAGAGCTGTATGGCTGAACATAGTGATATTCAGCACTTTCTATTACATCCTGCCTCAGGCAGGATGTAATAGGAATGCTGACACGGCCAGCACAGGGGTCTACATTAGACCCCTGGCTACCATGGCAACCGATCGGCACCCTCCGATCTCGCCGCGGGGGGCCGCGATCGGCGCCGGAGGGGGGCGCCCCCCCTCCGATCAGCTATTTAAGCACTGCGGGCGCTTTGCCCGCGGTGCTTAAAGGGTTAAACGGCCACGATCGGCGAACTCGCCGCTCGTGGCCGTGAGAGCAGGTGCCTGGCTGTAATATACAGCCATTACCTGCTCTCTTTCAAGCCAGCTCACTCCGTGAGCTGGCTTGATTCCCCCGCAACCGACATATGACGTAAATGTACGTCATATGTCGGGAAGGGGTTAAAGACTCAGAAAAGACAACTATATTAGATAGTCAAAAGCACCGGAAAATCCAAACCTCTCAACTACTCCAATTTAAGTTGGAGATCCCTGCCATGATGATTAGGGTAGCTGTGTCGAACAGGTGAAGTGTCGGATGCGCTCTGTGATACACGGTTGCAGCCCAATGGCCAATGTGAATTAATCCCGGTCCAGAGGCTGTGGTCCCACCCTCATCATGACTTCCGCATGACCTCTGTACCGAATAATTGATCAGAAATGTTGAGGTATTATTATTATTATTATTATTATTTTCTTTTTAAGGCACCACAAGTGGTTGGCAGTGCCGTATACTGTACAGAGGGCACACATTAGAACAATACAGAGTGCACAGAACATAACATTACAGACACTACAACAGAGCACAGGTAACATTTAGTGCACAAGTCCCAGTACACATTACAGCTGAGATGTAGGGAACCAAAGGAGTTGTCCACATACTACGAGGGGTGGGTTATCGTAGGTAGAAATGAATGAGTATGAGTCAGTAGAGATGCCAGTATAGATAGTTGCGAAGTAGGGGAGCTGTAATTGAAGTGTTAGGGAATCGGGCTGTGAGAAGAGGGAAGAGGGCCCTGCTCCAAGGAGCTTACAGTCTACAGGGATGTGGAGACCGACAGGTGATATGAGGTACAGGCAAGTAAGCCTAAAGACAGGAAGTGAGCATGGCAGAAATGATCAGGACATGAGGCTGCAGGTAGACAACGCAGGTGCCGGGGGTGGGCAGCTGACGTTACCGGATGTCAGGTGCCCACCCTCTTCATGTACAAGGCAGCCTCAAATCTAAGACAACAGAGAAAGTGTTAGGTTTGTGCGCACCCATATAAATAATTTGATGGCCAGGGACCATCGAATGATTTCCTCCCAGCACGCAAGCTGCGAATAGATGTTTATGCTAAACATCCTTTCGGGGGAACTCAGCGTGCGAGGAAGAGGGCGGCTGTTGGTGCGGGTGGCGTTTAAAATACACCAGAATAAGGTCCTTTAAATGTACTGGAATTCGTTATATACTCGTAAAAAGCCACAGATGAAGCAACACAACTTGGCGCGAGTAAAAACCGCGGGTGTTGTTTTGTAGCACTTCATATACAGATTCAGGCTTTGTCGTGTAAGTTAGAAATGTAGTTGTATCACTTCCAGTTGTTCACTTGTGCGAATATGACACATATTTTAAGCCAGGAAGAAGCTCCGAATGGCCAAGTCTCTGGGGACCTGGCGCGATGGGAGGGCTTATTTGGCGCGACTGCGGCAATGGTGTAACACCTGTATACTGTATATACCATCAATCGGGCGCTAATTACAAATACTACATTTTGGCGTCTTGGCACACAACCGCTGAACATTACTGTTTCGGCAAGGTACAGAAATCATTACTGTATACATGGACTTAAATATTGTTTAACAAATCCGCGTAGCATTGAGGCGAGCAAAGCGAAATGAGACATACCTATCAAATTATCTCACCGGTACATGTGCATGTACTTACCATAATAACCGTACTTGTAAACAGGGTTACTGGAGAAAACACAATGTAATGATCGTAATGTTTAAATTAAAGGGGGGGAAATGGAAACTGTTATAAGATATTATTGGAAAGTGATCAGAGGCACAGTCTCGGTTTACTGTTGTCCCCGTCTACAGAAAATATATGGAATATCCGTATATAGTTACAAATGGAAAAGAGAAATCATTAAAAATGCATTATAGACATCTGTACGGAAGAGAAACACACATTTCAGCTGGACGCGCAGCGAGCGACGCGTTAATACCAAATTTATAGACTGCGGTGTGTGTGTATAGCGTCACTCTATAGACGGCTGTAGGTAAGGCAGGAACACTGCAGATGCTCAGGGGATTTAGGGAAAGAACAATGGACAAATTCATATACTTTGGACAAATGTTTATTACAGAATACATGTCATCTCTGAAAGTATCCCAACATGCCATGATTTCCCAGCATGGGATGCAGTCAAAATCCCGACGGTCAAAATCCCGACAGGGTCAAAATCCCGAATGGGTCAAAATACCGACAAGACAAAATCCCGACATGGACAAAATCCCGACAGGTTCAAAATCCCGACATTTAAAATCCCGACAGGGTCAAAATCCCGATATATAGAATTTACAGGTGAAACAGTCTACATGACTTTCTGTCTACAGGTGCGAGGTCGACATGGGTTTTTTCACTGTTTTTTGAGCCGACATGTGCCGACAGGTGGTATTTCATGCCCTACCATCCACTAGGGCGTGGTGGGAGAATAAAATAGTGTGCCGAGCGCAGCGAGGCACCGTGCCCGAAGCATTGCGAGCGAAGCGAGCGAAGCGAGGGGGCGGTTCACTTCCAACTGTGTCCATGTCGACTGTGTCGACGTTCGGGTCAAAAATATGTGAAAAAACCCATGTCGACCTCGCACCTGTAGACTTTTTCACCTGTAAATTCTATATGTCGGGATTTTGACCCTGTTGGGATTTCAAATGTCGGGATTTTGAACCTGTCGGGATTTTAAATGTCGGGATTTTGTCCATATCAGGATTTTGTCCTTGTTGGTATTTTGACCCATTCAGGATTTTGACCCTGTCGCGATTTTGACCGTCGGGATTTCATACCGAATCCCCCAGCATATCTGGTGCATGCCTTAAATTATAGGGTCAATAAATTACACAGTATATTCAAAATGTGGTCAGAGCAATAATGGAAATCTTGGTACTGTATATAAAAGGTAACCTTTCTTAAAGCCAAAACGACGCATTTCGCCATTACATCACCTTCCTGTTTACAGCCAATGAAAGTGTGACTACACAAACCATGTATCAGAAGCCATAAAAACCAGACATCTCATTGGTCCTCTTGTTCCCATCAACCTCGGCGACTATTTTAGAATTCTGAAGACAATAAATAAATGGCAGTAATACTTAGGCCTAATATGACTCCTCCCTTGGTGGCAAGAAGAATAATGCTCTGAAATATTAAACAGCATTTACCTCTGTTGTCTACTGAGTGAAACAACAAGTGTGACACCTCGATGTGAACTGGAAAAGGAGTATACAGTATATCATTGGGTACATAGCAAATAGCAGCTAAAGTATAAATATACTGCCCTGTGGCACTAGTCCTGGACAGCCAGATTGATAATGAGTTTAACCAAAGATTACTAATAACACATGCAATCATCACAGCACAATTTGCAGCCATGATGGATATTAAATATGGCCAACGTTGCAAATGACCAATGGCCAACAAAATGTAATTGGCCACATAAAGGAAAAAAAGGGGGTGTAGTGATGAAATCAGACTGTACCCCTTCCCCCAAATTATGCCTAATATAAAAACAAATATAAAAAAACATCAATACTTTTTTCTAAAACATGTAATGGTACCCAAGCTTGAAGTGATTTATAAGTCCTTCTGTAAACTATGGTCCTTTATTAAATGTTCTCGCCTGCAAGATGTATTAAAGAACCACCTATGCAGCTTACATTTTAAGAAATTGAGGCATGCAGAAACATAGGAGACAATTCATGTTTGTAAGTCAATCAAAAACACAAGCAACTGGTTAATCCCAGACTGCACTGCAGGTGGGGCAGATGCAACATGTGCAGAGATAGATTTTGGTGGGGTGTATTCAAACTGAAATATAAATGTATAAAATAAAGCAGTCTAACATGTGTGGGCTACATGCAAAAGCAGCCAGAATTTACTCTGCACAAAAACAATATATAACCCACCGAAATATAACTCACTCTGCACATGTTAAATCTGCACCATCTGCGGTGCAGCAGTGTTGCCCAGTTGCTTGATAATTTGCTTTTCTTACAAACATAAATCATTCCCATTATCTTATAATGTTTCCAAAAGGCACAGAAACTATAAAAATGATTGCTTCCATTTATATCGACTCCATTATTATTATTATAATTATTATTATTATTACTACCAGTTAAGTCAGTCAAAATGACATTTTCCACAATATATTTTAACTTGTTCCTGCAAATACAGCTTTCATTTTCTGTTATCTTTTAGCACACAAAGGAGTAATTTGGTCCATCGAGTGACCTCTAGTGGTCAGTGGCAGTACTTAACCTCATAGAGGTGAGGAGTAGTTAGCCTTTTATATATACAGATGATGGTTGTCTTGCAAATACACCCGTCCTCAAACCTCATAAATACTGCTGTTCACTCTGCCAGATTTGCACCATAATCCTGTTCGCAGTCTGGGTTACAGTGTTCATTTTGTGAGGTCTCCTCCACCCCACTCGCGCCTCGTACATTATATGACATTCCATCCGTATTTCAGCTGTGTATGGGGAAATACATTGTCGTCGCCTTGGTTTGGTTGCTTGCACACAACACATGGAATGCTAAGACCTGGGGATACTTGCAGTGTGTTCTGTGTCCTATTCTGGTTTCTGGTGCGTCTAAATCATGTCTCCAGGACAGCGTTCCCCCATAGTTGTTGCATGATGACAACCAGACATGGGAAACGTCTGTATCTGTGACAAACAGGGACTTTGGTGTATTCTTTCCTTCCATCTGTAGAATCGGTGCAATATCCTTTTCTATCATTTACATATCAACTATGTAGCGACAGAAGTTATTTTTGCAGTTCTAGAATTTCCTTTTTTTTTTTAAATCTGATTACCAGACTTCAAGATTCAATTATTATTATTATTATTATTATTATTATTATTATTATTATTATTATTATTATTATTATTACAAATGATTGTCTGTATTTCAGGAAAATACATCATCCCTTTTAAATCTCATTCCCAAATATCGAGCCAAACAGAATATTGGTTATTATAAGTTATTACACCTTTGTGTGTATCCAAAATTTAGGATCAGCTTTATTTACTATACATGTGAACATCGATTGGAAATACAAAAGTTAAGACAGGACTCTCAAACGGTGCGCCTGAGTGGTGGTATTAATGGGATAGGATGGTACCCCTATCATCTGACAGTATCCCACAAACACAGAATATACAATATAAAACCCATAAAAACAATACTGTAGTCTCAACGGAGTGCTGGACAGAGGTGGAACTACCAATGGCACTACCATCGAAACAACTGGGGCCCCTGAGGACTAAGGCTGGAGTGGAGTAGGAAGGCCCAAATTATATTTTTGCACCTGGGCCAACCACTCACAAGTTCCGCCACCGGTGCTGAAGTAGTCCTCAAACCATAAACCTAAACTTTCTTATTCTCCCATTGAAGTTATTCATGGTGATGAGCCATACAATTAGAAGTGAAATGAAATTATATTGTAGTCATATTTAATAAAGGAAGTTACAATAAACAGACACTGGGAATAATATCACATGGATGCTATTCTATGAACAACTAGCAAAGAAGATAAAAGTATGTCCTGGTATGGTGCACCTGTTTAGACTCAAACGAATAAAAATTAACTTTTATTAGTAATCTTAAGACAGCGAAATATAAAAACACACAGACAGAACATATACGCAAATGTGTTTAAAAAACGGCGTCTCTCCGACTCCACACATATGTTGACTGTAGGTAAGTATGAATTTTTTACAGGTATTTTTAGCCGACACTCTTTATAATAATATGTATGAATTCAATATAATAGTGTCTTCTTGGCTCAACTCCCCTGTATTCTATGACCAACGCATATGGACAATTGCTAAAGTGGAGAATTAGACATCAATAGTTCTCAAACAAGCAAAATACGTTATAATCACCACAATGCAGTTCCAGATTCATGGTGTGGAAACTCCCGAGGATCTCAGGCAATCATTCGCAGCACTTGTTCATATTCGAGACACCCATACATAATCCACAAAAGATGCCAATATTGCTGACGCATTACAGCCATTACTGTGGTCTTCCTCAAGGCGGGGTGTGGCACAACAGTGGCTGAAACGCATCAGCAATATTGGGTGTGGTATAGGGTTCCGACAGTCGGGATCCCGACAGTCATTAGGCCGACGTCGGGATCCCGACTGGCCGGACTCAGACAGCGTGGCAGATTATGGAATGTCAGTAATTTGCAGCAGTTACAGAATAAGGCCCCATTCTCGCACACAGTAGATACTACCTACGGTAACACTGCGATCCCCAACATGACTTTATTAGAAGTGAATATTTTTTACCACTTAAATTCCATTCTTTGATAAACACGTTCTTTACAGTTTACAATATAAGAGCCAATGAATAGGAACGGTTGCCAAAATATAAAATAGGAATAGCGATGCCTCATTGTTGGCTGCTATTGAAAAATGTACACATATTGTAAGAACAATTGCAACATTGTATCTGTGGTCACAATGTGGTTAATACTGTAATACTACTGTCATCATTATCAATTATCAGTTACAAAGTGCTGGGTGTTTTGCAGTGATGGGAAATGCAGATAACTGGAGACTTTTAACCAACCGGATATTTTCTTTCATCCCCAGAATAGTTGTTTGGTTCCACAAGCGCTGGGGCGAGCTCCATTATTATGTATTTATTACGGAAGAAGCGAGTTTAATGTCTATTTAACTCCCTGGGAATTCATAAATCTAAACATACAATTAAATGAGACCTTCTCTATCCCATTGCTGGAGACATAAATTGTTTCTCTTCCTATCAGCAATCATTGTTTGTATATGAGCCATCTGCAATGTATAAAGGCGACGTGTTATATTTCGTTACATTACTGTATGTTGCGATTTTGTGCTGCACAAAGGTCACAAAATAAAGAGATATCACAGACAAGCAATAAATCTCCCTGCAGAACATTTGGTTTATTCAAAAAACATTGGGGTATTGCAAACCACTTCCGCCAGCAGATCAGTGTGCAATGGTCGCCCGAATAAGGCTTCTCGGACAATTACTGAGATATTTTTGAGATCTCGAACTTTAAAAAAAAAAAAAAAGCTGAAGAACGAGATTGTTATATCTGGAACGGGTGCAGATCACAGAGGAAATGGACGCTTTAGAAGAGCCAAGTTCCTACACGTCCTACTGTACCTTACTGGCACAACTGATAAAGGGAAAATAATGTAAATGCACAAACGTACAAGTGTTTCAGCTTTCTATGGAATCATACATCCAGCCTCAATCATAGGTGCCGATCCTGTGGGTGCTCAAGGGCCTGAGCACCCACGGAAATTGATGAGCACCCATGGGCCAGAGTCCCCCTGCTGGGACGCCATATTAACTTGCTAATTTGTGGCTGCAGCACCCACATCGCTGGACCCGCCACCTGGGAAACAGTATGCCGGGAAGAGTGTATTCTGTCCGCGGAGTACCTGCACTGTGGGGGCATTTATGTACCTGCATTGTGGGGGCATTTATGTACCTGCACTGTGGGGGCATTTATGTACCTGCACTGTGGGGGCATTTATGTACCTGCACTGTGGGGGCATTTATGTACCTGCACTGTGGGGTCATTTATGTACCTGCACTGTGGGGGCAATTATGTACCTGCACTGTGGGTGTGATTATGTATGTGGAACTCTGTTGCCGTAATTTGAATATTGGAGACAACTGTGCTCCGTAATATAAATTGGTATTCATATTATGAAGCCACTCCTCTATATTTTTGGCTTGAGCACCCACCAGCAAAAACATAAATCGACACATTTGGCCTCAATGCGTCATGCAGCGCGAGATGCCGGTGTGAGTGAACCTCCAAGACCAGTGCAGTCTTCTAACGTTGGGCGTCTTTTGTGCCAAAAATATATATAAGTGATGCAACCAGAACGCACAAGAAGACTGCGCTGAGTAATTATATATATATATATATATCTAGTGTCCGTTTGTGTGTCTCCGAAACACTGCCATCTGTTGGCAGCGAGTGAAACTACATCCCTTTCTCTCTCACATAGAGGCACAAGGTAGCAGCACTCACCAGTGGGAATGTATTCATGTCCCTGCATTTCATGTAAACAATGCTTGAAATGTATATACAGCAATGTTGTCTCTGTAACCTGCTGCATACAACTACACCAAGCATTACAGTTAAGTAATTAGGCACAAAAACGTGCTCGCAAACAACACAGTCGTTACTAAAAAGTGTGAACTTAATTATATATCTGATAGATTATCATTCTACATTTCAAGGGATTTTAAATGCACTCGCTTTTTCCTGCTTTACCTACCTTACCTATCCACTTACCTACCTACAATCTTTACAGACCTACTACCACTTTTTATTGCCGAAGTGCGAGAAGAAAAGAAAGACGGAGATATCTGAGATACAACGCAGATTAGTCCAAGATAGTACGCTGAGGAGGAAGAACGGCGGAAAGCAGCCGCAGAGAGACCAGAATAGCTCCTAATAACCACCAAAATGCTGAACATAAATACGTCATGAATTAAGGAGGTCATTCTGGTTCACAAGCGAAGCTGCGAAATTTGCGAATGGGTGTTTAGCATAAACATTCATTCGCAGCTTGTGTGCGGGGAGGAAATTATTTCTAAGGTACACGCGAATCTAAGACACTCTCTGGTGTCATTATATCACGTCTTACAAACAGCCAGCCAATCAGCTCCTACCTGCCACGTTACAGGCTGTGTTTGAAAAATGACAGGTGAAGGCTGATTGGCTGGTTGTTTATCACTCTCTCCACTTTATCACGTTTTGGAAGCTTAATACATCTGGCCTTATAAGATACAGAACAGAATTGGCACTGAACCCCAGCACCCTGGCAAGGCTCAGTGGTACCCCGTGCCATCCACCCAGCTCATGTAACATCGTGATGTAATGCAGTAAGCTGGGGAGAAGTACGTTACGTGTCTTAAAGGTACCATCTGTGCCATTCTATGTAACAGGAACCTCTCCCTGGCATCCCGCATACTGTACATGAATACCATCAGGGCATCGATCATGCCCTGGCTTTGCACCCTGGGTTGTGCCAAACACAAACAGTAAAGGTCCATACACACTGGGCGATTAGCTCAAAATCGCCCTGTGTGTATGGGCCTTAATAGACAAATAATTACACTGAGCGACTTTCACACATAACTGTGTTCTTGCAGCTATTGTACATGTAAGTTATATAATAAAACAGTGTTTTTTATTTCTAGTTAATTACATTATAAAACTTCTGTAACTGAATTCTGAATATCTATGCTACAAATGCCGCCTGCATTTACCTGTAACACACATCGTATAAACCCAACACTCACAGATCACAACATTCACTGACCACCGATTTGGCACGCGCGGTATTTCTGTCCTAGGATGCCAGCGAGTGGCACATTCCAAATATGTTATAATAAGCAGCAGGGACATTTCCCCAAGTTCATTAAAATTCCCAGCACAATCTTGTCCCTATTTCACTCTTTTACTTACACAAGTGATAACGATTTCAGGGCTCTGAGCCCCTTATAAGCCTGAGTAATGTAAACACCGGATATAACAGTACAGCGCAATGTGAGGGGACTTCTGTCTATGGGAGCAGCAGAAAATGCTGACGTTATTATTTTATAATACATAGTTCTGTATATGCTAGCTGATCTGTTTCATATTAATGTTTTATATTATTACGATTTATATTATCATTATTATTTATATTTATAATATAGTTTTATATATTATATTTTTATTTTAGATTTTAGTTATTATTATTATTATTATTACTATTATTATTATTATTATTATTATTATTATTATTATATCGTTTTATATATTATATTTTTATTTTAGATTTATATATTATTATTATTATTATATTATTATTATTATCCATTATTGTTTTCGATCCCCTGATCCGCAAAGATGTTTAAATATAGACAGACCTTTGCAAATAAATGGGGGGGGGGGGGGGGGGGGGGAACAGTAACAGTTGCCAAATAATTTTTCATATTTGTAATCTGGCTGGCGTTTGGGGGGTGGTAACCTACCCTTTTCTGGGAGTTTCAGGGTAACCGCAGGCGTGCCCAGATGTTTGAAGGGAAAGCGTTTTGACGTCAGCTCCGGCTACAGCCTGATTCTATCACAGCCGCTGAGTAAGTCCTGGGCCTCACACACACACTGCACACACTGGGGAATCATTACATGCTGAGCGGCTGTTATCTGGGAGTGTCAGGGATAATGCAGGCGTGGCCATGTGTGTGAGGGGAAGTCATGTGACGTCAGCTCCGCCCCCGATCAGCCTGATTCTATTGCAGCCGCTGAGTAAGTCCTGGGCTACACACAGACTGCACACACTGGGGAATCATTACATGGTGAGCGGCTGTTATCTGGGAGTGTCAGGTAATACGCAGGCGTGGCCAGGTGTATGAGGGGAAGTCATGTGACGTCAGCTCCGCCCCCGATCAGCCTGATTCTATCACAGCCGCTGAGTAAGTCCTGGGCTACGTACACATTGCACACACTGGGGAATCATTACATGGTGATCGGCTGTTATCTGGGAGTGTCAGGTAATACGCAGGCGTGGCCAGGTGTGTGAGGGGAAGTCATGTGACATCAGCTCCGCCCCCGATCAGCCTGATTCTATCGCAGCCGCTGAGTAAGTCCTGGGCTACACACAGACTGCGCACACTGGGGAATCATTACATGGTGAGCGGCTGTTTTCTGGGAGTGTCAGGTAATACACAGGCGTGGCCAGGTGTGTGAGGGGAAGTCATGTGACGTCAGCTCCGCCCCCCCGATCAGCCTGATTCTATCACAGCCGCTGAGTAAGCCCTGGGCTACGCACACACTGCACACACTGGGAATCATTACATGGTGAGAGGCTGTTATCTGGGAGTGTCAGGTAATACGCAGGCGTGGTCAGGTGTGTGAGGGGAAGTCATGTGACGTCAGCTCCGCCCCCGATCAGCCTGATTCTATCACAGCCGCTGAGTAAGTCCTGGGCTGCACACACACTGCACACACTGGGGAATCATTACATGGTGAGCTGATGGCGAATGGATTATATGCATATTGCTAATCAGCGTATTCACAGCCGTGCACAGGGCAGAACATCACTCTGCCTGGGCTACGTACATCTGATCGCAGGGCTCTGCAATGTAGCTGAGCAGCGCCAGGTCTGAATGACCCTCAATGTTTCTAATTAGCGGATGCTAACGAGCTTTGTGGAAGAGTGCACTTATTCTATAAAGAATTCTACACATGACAGGTAAAGTATCCAGTCAGGGAAAGTCTCAATCAGCCGTCTCAGTGCTAAATGCGGCCTACGGTTTGAAATGTGTCAAAACAAAAGGACTTCATCCAACATAAACCTAGCAGATGTCTGATGGATGTGTAACAGACGGGCCAGCGCTGGCTTGTAACGCGTTCCGTCAGCCACATCGCACTGATGGGAAGTCTGTATTACATGTGTAGCTCCAACATATACCGTAGCGCACTGGGCATCACATTTCACTTGCCCAATGCCAACACAAATCCCTTCCCTTTGATAAATCAGTGCCATCGGATGCGCAAGTTCTGAGACGCCCACTTTTAGCGCCTGTGCGCGCTTAGTGTTTCCTTATACAGTATCGGTCACACCATCGAATCTTGCACCAGCCCTATGGCACGGGGAGTGTCTGCGTCAGATTAAGGCCTCCTGAAGTCACGTGCACTAACACGCCCACAATACTCCATAACACGCCCACTATTTTGCACGCACCTCCCACATACCGCCTTTCATGTTCTCACTTTTTTGATACCATCTGTCCTGTGTGCAATATCGCCTCCGTGTGTACACTCTGTGTATTGCATGCGGCATAGGACTTTTTTTTTTTTTTAAATGTTCCCGCATGCAGTTGAAAAAGGTCTGTTATGTGAACATCGGCAATAGGTGCAGCTCTGAATCTGCGGAATAGTAAATATGCAGGCAGTGGTAGCCTGCGCCAGGGGTGGGGGTAGGCTTAGGCACTAGTCAGGAGACTTGGGGTTAGTCGGGGAGGAAGGGAGTTTAAGGTTAGGCTATAAGGCGGGTCAGCTAGGTACTTAGAAGGGAGGGCGGGGCTAGGCTTCAAGGTGGGGGGGGGTAAAGATTAACCCCTTTAGTGGCAATCCCGAGAACTTTCCGGTCTGTGCCTCAGTGCCCAGTCTGGCAAGCCCGTAAAATTATCGGAATTGCCACTGTTTAGAGCCTGCTGAGTTCAATCACTGAACTCAGGCCGCTTCGGCGCTGCCCGGCTCCCTCTCCTCCGCCGTGCCTCCTCCTTCCCCCTCCCCTCCGGGTTTTCTATTGAAGTCCCCGGCGCCGGCTTATGACTGATTGACAGTTCAGCGGCGCTGCCCAGACCCAGAGAAGCAGTGGTGTTTTTTTTTCAAGGGAGCGCTCCCCATAAAAAAACTCACCCAGTGGGGAGCGCTCCCAAACCCCCCACCACCACCACCACTGAAGGGGTTAAGCAGGGGGAAGGGTAAGTTTAGGTTAGGCTACAGGAAGGGACGGCTAGGGTTAGGCACCTAGAAGGGAGAGTTAGGCTGCAGGGTAGGGGGGTTTGGTTTAGGCACTAGCAGATGGAGTTAGGGTCAGGCTGTGGGGAGGGGGGGAGGGTTAGGTTGCAGTGAGGAAGGGATAAGAGGGCAGGGGTGGGGTAAGTATACTTATGTGACCCATCGGGATTTCCTTCAAGGGGATGCCAGCGTCGCTATTCATCCGCATGTATCCCCCTAACTGCCATTTTTCAAACACTGCCTCTAAAATGACAGAAGCTTACTCGCTGACATCTCACCATTTTATCTCTCTCCAAGCTTTGATAAATCTACCCCTTAATATTTTTTATCACAATAGAATTGGAATAAGCGCAAGAACACATGGCGCAAGGGGCGGCGCGGGCTACTAGTATCATATCTCTGTCCTTTGCCTTGTTACCCAGATTAGTGCCACACACACAAATCTACATGACGTGCCAGCAACAGTATCCAGCGTACCCGTGCATTGCACACTAGTGATGCAAATACGACCCACATATTGTGATAAAGGCTTGGCTCCTGCTGTGGCTATGGTACAAAGTCGCTGGTGCGCCACATGCAGTTTTGGATAGATGTATGTAGACACATCTGGCGTCTAATTGTTATGCAGAATACTAGGACGGCACCAACGTCCCTGAGCAGTCACATCCTATTGTACATTCACTGACGCTCCAACCACACCGCGATGTGGCAGCTTCCACCAGACCAGCGTATAAACACAAAAGGCAGAGATCAAACGCTATTAGGTCTGGTGGATCATTTCCAATTAATATGGAGTCAAACAGAGGATTTCATTATTCCGGGCTCAGACTAAATAACATGTTATTAGCAGGGATGAAAGCATTGGTATTACAGGGAGCAGCGATATAGAAGTTACAGCTGAGACCCAGATCTCTGACAGAGGACGAGGCTTCCCGCAGCTGCTAAAATATGATTTGTTATGGGAACAATAGCTGTTAATATTATTAGCCGCCACTGTTTTGAAGGGTGAACCCTGCAGGGGGGTTTAGATGTTACCCCGGGGCAGATAAAGGGTGGGTTTGTATATTTTGGGTCTGCAGTAGATCTCCTGCAGGGAACGGCGTGTTATTATCTGGATACAGCCGATGTTACGGGTCAGATGCGTCTCTTAAAAATTCACAGATGCAAAGAGAAAAAAAATATTTTCTTAACATGTTAATTCATCTTGTGACGACACATAAAGGGCCGCAGCCACCGGCGTGTCGGCAGAGCTGGGAAGCGCCTCGCCTTTGTACGGCTGGTAAGCCAGACCACTTGTTATGTCATGGAACAGGCTAATGATTTGTTTAATTTACACTCATTTAAGTTATAAAATCTGGGAATGTGATCTCCGTGCTGCCCCTAGTGGCCACCAGTAACCATAGCAGTCTTATGCATGCAAAGCGTGTAATGATAGCAATCAGCACTGGGAGCACCATGGTGACAAACCACCAGCATTATATCACAGGCATCGCATGGTGTAGGATGTAATAAAATGACCGCATACATCAAATGCAGACGGTGCTTTGTCTGTACTCTGCACATTGGGAAGATAACAAGTATGTGATATATAATAACAATGGCGATCAATATAACAACAGCGATCAATATAATAGAACAATAGCGACAAGTATAGATACATTCTGAGCGAGAGGTCTCACTGTGACACACTGCTGCTCAGTGTATTTATATCATAGTGACCTTATCTGTGGTGCGGTAACATTACTGCCCCTCATACTGCCGTACACCGCCGGGAACAGGGACTTCTTCATGTCACATGCTCCCAGCCAGAATGTGTTATGTAACACAGAGACACAGGACATAGATAGATGGATAGATAGATAGATAGATAGATAGATAGATAGATAGATAGATAGATAGATAGATAGATAGATAAAATACCATTTAGATAACAGAAAGATACATACAAGACAGAATGAAGATAGATAGATAGATAGATAGATAGATAGATAGATAGATAGATAGATAGATAGATGCAGAACTGATGGTGTAATGGTTAGCATTACTGTCTCCCAGCGCTGAGGTCATGGGTTCGATTCCCACCATGGCCCTAACTGTGCAGAGTATATTCTCCCCGTGCTTACGTGGGTTTCCTCCGGGTATTCCGGTTTCCTCCCATAATGTAGGTCAATTGGCTTCCAGCAAATTAACCCTAGAATATGTGTGTGTGTGTGTGTGTGTGTGTGTGTGTGTGTGTGTGTGTGTGTGTGTGTGTGTACATGTGGTAGGGAATATAGATTGTAAGATCCACTAGGGCAGGGACTGATGTGAATGTTCAACTATTCTCTGTAAAGTGGAATATGTGTGCACTATATAAGAAACTGGTAATAAATAAATAATAAATAGATGTATTGTAGATAAGAGATATAGATAGACAGATATAGGTAAATGACGCACTTCAAAGACTAATTGGTTAGCAACAGATAAACCTATGAATTGATTCGTACTGACAATGCTATAACCACCTTCCTGACACATTGATGTTACTGACACAGGGCTATGAGAAGTCAAAGTGCAGAATGCTGACCAATAACAGTCTATAAGAGAGTATACAGTATACAGTAAGTCAGAGGGGGTCACCCAACCTCTGCTGTGCTAATGTGGCAGGAAATATACAGTTCTCTCCTCCATAACACATCATGTGTACAGTCTTCAAGTATTTCCCTGTATAATATAGTGGGTGACATTCCGTAGTCACTCAGCAGTGTAAATAGAGGACTTTACCAATATTCCCAAATCCCTATAAGACTCCACCTTCCACATCGCAGCACTACAGTGACCACACTGACCAGAAATCCCAGGTAGGTAGATTACCACAAATAACACGAATACAGACAACGTCCTTACTGTATGTGTACAGATGGAGACATCCTCGTAGATCCATTTAATAGGATAAGATGCCCACCCAGAGCTGTCGGACTTAATCCTCTGCTAATCCCCTACTGTATTGTTCTATGTATTGTACTGTAGCTGAGAACAACAGATGATAATCAGCCTTGGTGAGCCGTGGCTCTCTAGAGAAGGCTGGTTGAGGAAGGCTCCATTTGTACATGTATTATATAGATGCAGAGTTTAATTTAGGGTGTCTGGTTGCGCACATCCTCGGCACACAAACTCTGCTTATTTTCCCTCGCCCCTCTATGGGGTGCAAGGAAAAGTGATCACAGATAATGTTACTAAGCCTTGGAGAGTGATAAAGGTGAGGTAAACAGAGTGGAAAGAGATAACATAGTCACCTTCTAACTGTCATATTTCAAACACAGCCGGTGACATGGCAGTTAGGAATTGATTGGTGAATATTTTATCTCTCCCTGAGGTTTAGTACATAGACACCTGTGTTGAAAGCACTTGAAGAACTAGAATGTGGTCATTCAGACATCAGCAATGTGTTTGTGGGGGTACCATACTGTATGTATTACTATTGCATACCTCTATGGAGTAACACCTGTGACAGTAGGTGCTGGAGAAATTACCCCATATTACTGCTGTGTTATCCAAGTGACTACACACACGGTGACTGTACACACATGAACAAGTGGGCACTGCCTGTAGTGTGCTGATTACACACACGGTGACTGTACACACATGAACAAGTGGGCACTGCCCGTAGTTGTACAAGAGATTACACAGACTGTGAGTGCACACACATGAAGGGCACTGCCAGTAGTTGTACAAGAGATTACACAGACTGTGAGTGCACACACCTGAAGTGGGCACTGCCCGTAGTTGTACAAGAGATTACACAGACTGTGAGTGCACACACATGAAGGGCACTGCCAGTAGTTGTACAAGAGATTACACAGACTGTGAGTGCACACACATGAAGGGCACTGCCAGTAGTTGTACAAGAGATTACACACACTGTGAGTGCACACACATGAAGGGCACTGCCAGTAGTTGTACAAGAGATTACACACACTGTGAGTGCACACACATGAAGTGGGCACTGCTCGTAGTTGTACAAGAGATTACACAGACTGTGAGTGCACACACATGAAGTGGGCACTGCCTGTAGTTGTACAAGTGATTACACACACACATGATGGGCACTGCCTGTAGTTGTACTTTGTGATGATTACACAGACTGTGAGTGCACACACATGAAGTGGGCACTGCCTGTAGTTGTACAAGTGATTACACACACGGTGACTGTACACACATGAAGTGGGCACTGCCTGTAGTTGTACAAGTGATTACATACACGGTGACTGTACACACATGAAGTGGGCACTGCCTGTAGTTGTACAAGTGATTACACACACACACATGATGGGCACTGCCATTAGTTGTACTTTGTGATGATTACACAGACTGTGAGTGCACACACATGAAGGGCACTGCCAGTAGTTGTACAAGAGATTACACAGACTGTGAGTGCACACACATGAAGGGCACTGCCAGTAGTTGTACAAGAGATTACACACACTGTGAGTGCACACACATGAAGTGGGCACTGCCCATAGTTGTACAAGAGATTACACAGACTGTGAGTGCACACACATGAAGTGGGCACTGCCCATAGTTGTACTTTGTGATGATTACACAGACTGTGAGTGCACACACATGAAGTGGGCACTGCCCGTAGTTGTACAAGAGATTACACAGACTGTGAGTGCACACACATGAAGTAGGCACTGCCTGTAGAAGTTGTACTTTGGGCTGATTACAATGGATATAAGGACCTGTCCGCAGCTCCCCCCATGGATTCCCTCTGTTCAGACATTTGGATTTATTAGTTCCTGCAGAGGTTCCATGTGCCCTGGTTATGTATGCCAGGTATGTTGCTGGCACGTCCCCTGGGAAGCTGGTCCATAAATAGATGCAATGTTTTAGCACATTATTAATAATCCCTGTAGCTGGGGGCAATGCTGGTGCACCGACCCCTGTGATACATACTGTATGTACTATAGCCCAGTGACAGTGTGACCAGCACAGTGCTGTGACACCAGCATTGTACTGCACCTTCCGGACTCTGCGCTGTGATTGGATACTATGGTCACTATTGATACATTAAAGATAAACAAACAAACAAACATCCTGTCGATAGAAGATCCAGTAACTTCCCCACGTTGTCACTAGACAGCGGGACACTTACTTTCTGCAGCCACTGAGTGTAATTCTCCATCACATGCTCCAGATGCTGGATCTTCTGGGTGGGGAAGTCCTGCTCCATTTGGGGGGCATCCCTCTGCAGGGAGTTGGAGTTGTACTGGTCCGTGGTGGCTGCCCCCGGGCAGTTGCCCTCTTGCTCAGGAAGGATGAAGGTGTAAGTGCACTGCCCATGCTGGATGCGGCTGGCTCTCCTTCCGCTGCCCTCTGCGGCTTTCCTCAGCACGTTGCACTGTGCGCACCCCAGGAGCGCTGCGCAAAGCGCAACTTGCGCAAGCAGGACGCATGATGCCATCTGGCTGCCAACGTGCAGAACAAATAACACAAATCTGCTGGGTCCCTTCCAGTTGTGCAATAGTTGTAAAGGAAAATCCACTTGTAACCCAGTGATAACTCCAGCACCAGTGCATGTGCTTGTGTCAGTATCCACTGTGTGCAAATGCCAAGGTGTAGCCAGTCCTGGTCCTTCCCTGCACACTGGCTGCTGCTGCTGCTGCACTGTATTCCCTCTCAGCCTCTGGTGAGTTGTGTGCAGGCTGCAGCACATTCAGGCTGGAAGCAGCTCCAGGATAACAGGAATGCAGTGTGTGTGCGCCCCTATGTACGCCTGGTTGGTGGCTTAGGGGAGAGGGATCAGCTTACAGAGTGGCTGTGTGCATGACCTCAATCAGGCTTATTGTACAGAGCAGCTAACAGCCTGAGACAAGCACAAGAAGCGGCCACTTTGTCCTTGTCAGTGTGCTCAATGTGAAGAGATCATTAAATGACAGTTATTCCCCTTTTTCTTCTTCCTTTTCCCTCTGTGGTGTCCCATTGCAGTGAGTACAGGTGTCTCGGGGCGGTGCAGGGGGACTGGCAGCACAGGTGACACCTTTATTGGCTTATTGACTGAGTGGGAGGCGTCCAAGTGCTGGGAGGTTCTTAGAGTTTGTTTTAGGCAGCAATAAATGTGACAGTGACTGTTAGTGGCACAGAGACAAGTGACTGTTAGCGACACAGAGACAGGTCACGGTCATGCTGCCACACATTTGCAGGATGGCGCTATGGGTGTGGTATGGGACTCCGACAGTCGGGATCCCGACAGTCATTATCCCGACGTCGGGATCCCGACTGACCAGAGTCAGACAGCATGGCGAGTGCAAAAAAGCCCCTTGCGGGCACGGTGGCTCGCTACGCGAGCCGCCTATTCTATTCTCCCTCTATGGGGGTCGTGGACCCCCACGAGGGAAAATAGCGGGTGGCCGTCGGGCACCCGGCTGTCAGCGTTTTGACAGTCGGGATCCCGACGTCGGGTAAATGATTGTCGGGATCCCGAATGTCGGGAGCCCGTCCGGCACCCGGCGCTATATAAGCCGTTGTGTATAGTGAATAACGCCCACCCCATACACTTGTGCGACTTCTCGGATGCGTGAAGTCACACGCGATTTCCCTTGAACTCCTCGGCAGCTTCGCAGGGCAGCAGGATCGCATACGATACACTGTATTTTCACCGCTGCCGCGTATCAGACCGAAATCGGAGATTAAACACATGCGATTTGACACTTTGCACCCGATTTCTCGGACCAATCCATCGAAATAGGGTTGAAAGTGCCCAAATCATATAAGTGTATGGCCAGCTTAATGGTTGTTGTCTAAAGCCCCATACACACTAAAGGAGAGGGGCCCCGGCTGATATAATGAACAATCTCCTATATATTTGGCTACATCTGTCACTCAAAGTGGGTGTCTGTGTCTATAACGCTCTGTTCCTGGACTTTCCTCTTAATGTGTGATTGCCTTCATCTGTGCTGAACACCTTTCTGAGAAATTAACCTGTTTAAAACAGGTGATGGCAATCATACATTAAGGGGAAGTCTAGAAACAGAGCATTGTGTCCCTCCTGGAGAGGGTCATGTTGGGAGGTATGTGACAGAGAACCAGCCCAGTGAGCCCACAGACAGTGCCAGACACCCACTGCCTTCCCATGTTGCCCAGCACTGCTACACCACAGCCACCAGGTGAGCGCCCCCCTCCCGCGATTTGCGGCAAAACATCCCCCCCGCGCGCCCCCCCCCCCCTCCCGCGATTCGAGGCAAAAACACCCGCTCCCACGCGACCCCCCCTACCGCGATTCGCAGCAAAAACACCCCCGCGACCCCCCCTCCCGCTATTCGCTGCAAAAAGAACCCCCCCACGACCCCTCCCGCAATTCGCGGCATAACCACCACCCCGCGACCCCCCCCTCCCGCGAATCGCGGCAAACCCTCCCCCGTGACCCCCCCCCCCCCCGATTCGCGGAAAAAACACCCCCCCGCGACCTCCCTCCCGCGAATCGCGGCAAAAAGAACCCCCCCGCGACCCCCCTTGCACGATTGGCGGCACCCCCCCTGCGACCCCCCCTCCCGCGATTCGCGGCACCCCCCCCCCCCCCGCAATTCGCAGCAGCCCCAGGATTAAATGGCACATGCAAAACACTGACATGGCTATGGTCGACAATGAAAAAGGTTGACATGAGTTTTTGAAGATTTATTTTTAATTTTTTTAATTTTTTCATATTCATTGTCATGTGTCGACATGGACACCAATGAAGTGGCACACTTATGTCAACATTTACATGTGTTGACCTTTCTGTGTTGATTTTTTCTTGTGGCGATTCGCGTCACACCCCCCCGCAACCCCCCCTCCCGCGATTCGCGGCACCCCCGTGACCCCCCACCTCCCGCAATTCGCGGCAACCCCCCACCGGAACCCCTGTGAACCCCGCCCTCCCGCGATTCGCGGCACCCACCCCCGCGACCCCCCCTCCCGCAATTCGCGGCCCCCCCCAACGTGATTCGCGGCAGCTCCAGAATTAAATTGCACATGGAAAACACTGACATGGCTATGGTCGACAATGAAAAAGGTTGACATGAGTTTTTGAAGTTTTTTTGTCATTTTTTGAATATTTTCATATTCATTCTCATGTGTCGACATGGACACCAATGAAGTGCCACACTTATGTCAACATTTACATGTGTTGACCTTTCTGTGTTGATTTTTTTCTTGTGGCGATTCGCGTCACACCCCCCGCAACCCCCCCTCCGGCGATTCGCGGCACCCCGGCACCCCCCCGCGACCCCCCCCTCCCGCAATTCGCGGCAACCCCCCACCGGAACCCCCATGAACCCCGCTCTCCCGCGATTCGCGGCACCCACCCCCCGCAACCCCCCCTCCCGCAAATCGCGGCACCCCCCGCGATTCGCGGCAGCCCCAGGATTAAATGGCACATGCAAAACACTGGCACGGCTATGGTCGACAATGAAAAAGGTTGACATGAGTTTTTGAAGATTTATTTCATTTTTTGAATGTTTTCATATTCATTGTCATGTGTCAACATGGACACCAATGAAGTGGCACACTTATGTCAACATTTACATGTGTTGACCTTTCTGTGTTGATTTTTTCTTGTGGCGATTCGCGTCACACCCCCCCGCAACCCCCCCTCCCGCGATTCGCGGCACCCCCGTGACCCCCCACCTCCCGCAATTCGCGGCAACCCCCCACCGGAACCCCTGTGAACCCCGCCCTCCCACGATTCGCGGCACCCAACCCCGCGACCCCCCCCCCCGCAATTCGCGGCACCCCGCGTGATTCGCGGCAGCTCCAGAATTAAATTGCACATGGAAAACACTGACATGGCTATGGTCGACAATGAAAAAGGTTGACATGAGTTTTTGAAGTTTTTTTTTTCATTTTTTGAATATTTTCATATTCATTCTCATGTGTCGACATGGACACCAATGAAGTGCCACACTTATGTCAACATTTACATGTGTTGACCTTTCTGTGTTGATTTTTTCTTGTGGCAATTCGCGTCACACCCCCCCCACCACCCCCACTCCCGTGATTCACGGCACACACACCCCCCCCCCCCCGCGATTCTCGGCACCCCACCCCGTGACCCCCCCTCCCGTGATTCACGGCACACCCCCCGCGACCCCCCCTACCATGATTCGCCGCAACCCCCGCCCCCGTAACCCCCCTCCCGCGATTTGCGGCACCCCACCCCGCGACCCCCCTCCCGCGATTCTCTGCAATCCCTCCCCTCCCGCGATTCGCAGCATCCACCCCCCCACAACCCCCCCTCCTGCAATTCGCGGCACCCCCCGCGACCCCCCCTCCTGCAATTCGCGGCACCCTCCGCGACCCCCCCTCCCGCGATTCGCGGACACCTAAGTTGCAATACAGGGCATCTTTCATACAATTCTAACCATATTTCTCATATACAAACGTTCACAAATTAAGGGGGCGCAGCCCCTTACGACGGTGTGAAGAGCGCCCGTAGGGCGCGATGAATCACCTAGTGAACAATATTGGCCGCGGCCACGAGTCCCAAAATCGAGTTTACGTAATGAATTAAATTATATAACGGTCAGTGACCTCACCGACCCATTTAACATGCAGGTCATCTTGCTTTATAGTCAAACTGACCTGCATGTTCAGAAGACAATCATTGTTAACGACGTGGGGAGCGCAGGTTATTAACGATATTGAGTGTTCACACTCGATGGTATTGGGAACGATATTGCTCAGAAGCCCGTAGTGAGCGATATCTTTCACTATATCCTCTAGTGTGTGTATGCGGCTTATCACTACCTTTGCATCCCGTCCCATTGATGTGCGCAGAAGAATCTGCGGTGTCACTCTGCCATAAGTCATTATCCACAGCGTGGAATTCAAACCTGCGCACAATTCTGTCAGCGGATGGATTTCACTGCTTACCCAACTGTGTACACACAGAACAATCCAGCATTAAACTATATAGTCAAAATCGCATGCAGATCACTCAGGTTTTTTACCTTGCGCTCCCGATGCGCGCTCCCGTGACAGCACAAATGGAAACTCAGATAGACAGGGCAGCAATGACGATATAGTGCTGAGTGTATGAATTGTATGTAAAAAGTACAGAGATAGCAAAGATTGTATAGCACTCGAATCTTAAGTCGAATAGCAAGGGAATCTCACCGTGTGTACACACCATGGGCGGGATGTATTAAAATACATCGCCGCCCCCCCCCCCCCCCACCCCCCCCGCCGCGATGCTGCCGCATATGTAACATATGTGGCTGGCATCGCGGTGCAGTGACGGAGCCTCCCCGCGATACCTGTACTCTAGTGTGCGGGGGGTCTCCGTCATCTCCCTGCCGCCACGCTCTCCCCTAACGCCGGGGACAGCTATGCATGCTGTCCCCGGCGCCTCCTCCTCCCCCCTGCAGCCGGAAGGACGTCCGGCTGCGTCACTAGGGGGAGGAGGGGTTTACCTTCCGGGGTCCAGGAGGACCCTTCAGGAAGGTAAGCCAGATGGGGGGGTCAGCGAGGCGGCGGGTTTGCGGCGGCGGCGGACGGCGAAAAGAAGCCCATAGGCTTCTATAGGGTATTGCCACCCAAAGGTGGCGATACCCTGCCCTGCGGTATCATTTTTGATACATTGCAAAATGCGGTAAAACCGGGGTTTTACCGCATTTTCCATTTGATACATCTCGCCCCATAAGAGAGGCTTGTTCAGGTGCGGTTGTTCTTGCTGCTGCCATTGCTATCTTTTGCTGTATGCATTTGCGATTATAAGCTAGTATGTGACGTGTATTTGCCGATACATCGGTACCATCACATTATGTTGCAGAGTCTGAGTGCCTCTGTAGATGTGCAGGCTGAGCTGGTCTCCTGCGGTGCAGATAACTCTCCAGTAGCCAGTAAGATCACAAATGATCATTTATGCGCACCAACCAGGGCCGGTGCAAGGCACCGGAGCGCCCCAGGCGAGTCGGGGTGGGGGCGCCCCGGTGCCGGGGGGGGGGGGGGGGGGGTACCTGTCCTGCGGCGCTGTGTATTTAAATCTGGCGGCGGAGGCAGCGGGGGTCCCTGCAGTCCATTAGAAATAACGAGCGCTATCCGCCGGGCTATGCGGAAGCGCTTCTGTTGTGGAAACACTGGCCGCATGCTGATTGGCTGAGATCAGCGTGCACCGTGCTGCCAGTGTTTTCACAACAGAAGTGCTTCCGCATAGCCCGGCGGATAGCGCTCGTTATTTCTAATGGACTGCAGGGACCCCCGCTGCCTCCGCCACCAGATTTAAATACACAGCGCCGCAGGACAGGTACCCGGGCGGCGGGGGGCAAAATGCCGCCCTCCAGTGGCCGGCGCCCTAGGCAAATGCCTAGATTTGCCTAGTGGTGGCGCCGGCCCTGGCACCAACAACACCATCTAAACGTCCATGACTCGCTTGCGTTTACCAGACCATCCCCAAGCAGACTACCTGTCACTCACTGTGCGATTAATCCCTCACTGTGATCACCACTGCAATTCACTCACTGCACGTGGGCACACTGCAGCTTAGACACATGCACAGTAATAAGGGAACAGCCACTGATTTGCACACAATAGCCATTTTGTGACCGCATCTGAATTAGATCCATGCAGTTGTTGCAGTTGTTGCAGTTGTGTGCTACCGCTGATAATGAGCTTACATCTATATATCCTAAATTTCCTAACACACGTTCATACACACACACACACAATACCACTCAACTGTGAGCACAGGGGTGCCGACAGATCTGCTGTGCCCGTAAAATGGAGGGGCGTGGCCTCGGGAGGGGTCTTTGGGAGGGGCGTGGCCACGCACCATGAAAAAAAAAAACATATTTTGTGCGGGCTCCACCTCGCACACAAAGAGGGGAGAAATATGACAGCAGCAGCTGTCTCTCCCCAGCTCAGCACACAGCAGCTGTCTCTTCCCAGCTCAGCACACAGCAGCTGTCTCTCCCCAGCTCAGCACACAGCAGCTGTCTCTCCTCAGCTCAGCACACAGCAGCTGTCTCTCCCCAGCTCAGCACACAGCAGCTGTCTCTCCCCAGCTCAGCACACAGCAGCTGTCTCTCTCCCCAGCTCAGCACACAGCAGCTGTCTCTCCCCAGCTCAGCACACAGCAGCTGTCTCTCCCCAGCTCAGCACACAGCAGCTGTCTCTCCTCAGCTCAGCACACAGCAGCTGTCTCTCCCCAGCTCAGCACACAGCAGCTGTCTCTCCCCAGCTCAGCACAAAGCGGCTGTCTCTCTCCCCAGCTCAGCACACAGCAGCTGTCTCTCCCCAGCTCAGCACACAGCAGCTGTCTCTCCCCAGCTCAGCACACAGCAGCTGTCTCTCCCCAGCTCAGCACACAGCAGCTGTCTCTCCCCAGCTCAGCACACAGCAGCTGTCTCTCCCCAGCTCAGCACACAGCAGCTGTCTCTCCCCAGCTCAGCACACAGCAGCTGTCTCTCCTCAGCTCAGCACACAGCAGCTGTCTCTCCTCAGCTCAGCACACAGCAGCTGTCTCTCCCCAGCTCAGCACACAGCAGCTGTCTCTCCCCAGCTCAGCACACAGCAGCTGTCTCTCCCCAGCTCAGCACACAGCAGCTGTCTCTCTCCCCAGCTCAGCACACAGCAGCTGTCTCTCTCTCCAGCTCAGCACACAGCAGCTGTCTCTCCCCAGCTCAGCACACAGCCGCTGTCTCTCCCCAGCTCAGCACACAGCAGCTGTCTCTCCCCAGCTCAGCACACAGCAGCTGTCTCTCCCCAGCTCAGCACACAGCAGCTGTCTCTCCCCAGCTCAGCACACAGCAGCTGTCTCTCCCCAGCTCAGCACACAGCAGCTGTCTCTCCCCAGCTCAGCACACAGCAGCTGTCTCTCCCCAGCTCAGCACAAAGCGGCTGTCTCTCTCCCCAGCTCAGCACACAGCAGCTGTCTCTCCCCAGCTCAGCACACAGCAGCTGTCTCTCCCCAGCTCAGCACACAGCAGCTGTCTCTCCCCAGCTCAGCACACAGCAGCTGTCTCTCCCCAGCTCAGCACACAGCAGCTGTCTCTCCCCAGCTCAGCACACAGCAGCTGTCTCTCCCCAGCTCAGCACACAGCAGCTGTCTCTCCCCAGCTCAGCACACAGCAGCTGTCTCTCCTCAGCTCAGCACACAGCAGCTGTCTCTCCTCAGCTCAGCACACAGCAGCTGTCTCTCCCCAGCTCAGCACACAGCAGCTGTCTCTCCCCAGCTCAGCACACAGCAGCTGTCTCTCCCCAGCTCAGCACACAGCAGCTGTCTCTCTCCCCAGCTCAGCACACAGCAGCTGTCTCTCTCTCCAGCTCAGCACACAGCAGCTGTCTCTCCCCAGCTCAGCACACAGCCGCTGTCTCTCCCCAGCTCAGCACACAGCAGCTGTCTCTCCCCAGCTCAGCACACAGCAGCTGTCTCTCCCCAGCTCAGCACACAGCAGCTGTCTCTCCCCAGCTCAGCACACAGCAGCTGTCTCTCCCCAGCTCAGCAAACAGCAGCTGTCTCTCTCCCCAGCTCAGCACACAGCAGCTGTCTCTCTCCCCAGCTCAGCACACAGCAGCTGTCTCTCTCTCCAGCTCAGCACACAGCAGCTGTCTCTCCCTAGCTCAGCACACAGCAGCTGTCTCTCCCCAGCTCAGCACACAGCAGCTGTCTCTCCCCAGCTCAGCACACAGCAGCTGTCTCTCCCCAGCTCAGCACACAGCAGCTGTCTCTCTCCCCAGCTCAGCACACAGCAGCTGTCTCTCTCCCCAGCTCAGCACACAGCAGCTGTCTCTCCCCAGCTCAGCACACAGCAGCTGTCTCTCCGCAGCTCAGCACACAGCCGCTGTCTCTCCCCAGCTCAGCACACAGCCGCTGTCTCTCCCCAGCTCAGCACACAGCAGCTGTCTCTCCCCAGCTCAGCACACAGCAGCTGTCTCTCCCAAGCTCAGCACACAGCAGCTGTCTCTCTCCCCAGCTCAGCACACAGCAGCTGTCTCTCTCCCCAGCTCAGCACACAGCAGCTGTCTCTCTCTCCAGCTCAGCACACAGCCGCTGTCTCTCCCCAGCTCAGCACACAGCCGCTGTCTCTCCCCAGCTCAGCACACAGCAGCTGTCTCTCCCCAGCTCAGCACACAGCAGCTGTCTCTCCCCAGCTCAGCACACAGCAGCTGTCTCTCCCCAGCTCAGCACACAGCAGCTGTCTCTCTCCCCAGCTCAGCACACAGCAGCTGTCTCTATCCCCAGCTCAGCACACAGCAGCTGTCTCTCCCCAGCTCAGCACACAGCAGCTGTCTCTCCCCAGCTCAGTACACAGCAGCTGTCTCTCCCCAGCTCAGCACACAGCAGCTGTCTCTCCCCAGCTCAGGACACAGCAGCTGTCTCTCCCCAGCTCAGCACACAGCAGCTGTCTCTCTCCCCAGCTCAGCACACAGCAGCTGTCTCTCCCCAGCTCAGCACACAGCAGCTGTCTCTCCCCAGCTCAGCACACAGCAGCTGTCTCTCTCCCCAGCTCAGCACACAGCAGCTGTCTCTCTCCCCAGCTCAGCACACAGCAGCTGTCTCTTCCCAGCTCAGCAACAGCAGCTGTCTCTCTCCCCAGCTCAGCACACAGCAGCTGTCTCTCCCCAGCTCAGCACACAGCAGCTGTCTCTCTCCAGCTCAGCAACAGCAGCTGTCTCTCTCCCCAGCTCAGCAACAGCAGCTGTCTCTCCCCAGCTCAGCACACAGCAGCTGTCTCTCTCCCTAGCTCGGCACACAGCAGCCGTCTCTCCCCAGCTCGGCACACAGCAGCTGTCTCTCTCCCCAGCTCGGCACACAGCAGCTGTCTCTCCCCAGCTCGGCACACAGCAGCTGTCTCTCCCCAGCTCAGCACACAGCAGCTGTCTCTCCCAAGCTCAGCACACAGCAACTGTCTCTCTCCCCAGCTCAGCACACAGCAGCTGTCTCTTCCCAGCTCAGCAACAGCAGCTGTCTCTCACCCCAGCTCAGCACGCAGCATCTGTCTCTCTCCCCAGCTCAGCAACAGCAGCTGTCTCTCCCCAGCTCAGCACGCAGCAGCTGTCTCTCCCCAGCTCAGCACGCAGCAGCTGTCTCTCCCCAGCTCAGCACGCAGCAGCTGTCTCTCCCCAGCTCAGCACGCAGCAGCTGTCTCTCTCCCCAGCTCAGCACGCAGCAGCTGTCTCTCCCCAGCTCAGCACGCAGCAGCTGTCTCTCTCCACAGCTCAGCACGCAGCAGCTGTCTCTCCCCAGCTCAGCACGCAGCAGCTGTCTCTCCCCAGCTCAGCACGCAGCAGCTGTCTCTCCCCAGCTCAGCACGCAGCAGCTGTCTCTCTCCCCAGCTCAGCACGCAGCAGCTGTCTCTCTCCCCAGCTCAGCACGCAGCAGCTGTCTCTCCCCAGCTCAGCACACAGCAGCTGTCTCTCCCCAGCTCAGCACACAGCAGCTGTCTCTCCCCAGCTCAGCACACAGCAGCTGTCTCTCTCCCCAGCTCAGCACACAGCAGCTGTCTCTCCCCAGCTCAGCACACAGCAGCTGTCTCTCCCCAGCTCAGCACACAGCAGCTGTCTCTCCCCAGCTCATCACACAGCAGCTGTCTCTCCCCAGCTCAGCACACAGCAGCTGTCTCTCCGCAGCTCAGCACACAGCAGCTGTCTCTCCCCAGCTCAGCACACAGCAGCTGTCTCTCCCCAGCTCAGCAAACAGCAGCTGTCTCTCCCCAGCTCAGCACACAGCAGCTGTCTCTCCCCAGCTCAGCACACAGCAGCTGTCTCTCCCCAGCTCAGCACACAGCAGCTGTCTCTCCCCAGCTCAGCACACAGCAGCTGTCTCTCCCCAGCTCAGCACACAGCAGCTGTCTCTTCCCAGCTCAGCACACATCAGCTGTCTCTCCCCAGCTCGGCACACAGCAGCTGTCTCTCCCCAGCTCGGCACACAGCCGCTGTCTCTCCCCAGCTCGGCACACAGCCGCTGTCTCTCCCCAGCTCGGCACACAGCCGCCTGTCATTTCTCTCCCCACTGCCCGGCTTCCAAACTATACATTGGGTTGGCCACTGAAGGTCCACAGGACTTAAGTCGATGCCTGAAATAGGTTGACATGAGTTGTATGCGGTCCTCTGCAGCCATGTATTTACACTTACCGCTCTGCTGACCCAACGCTGGATGCTGAGCTGCAAATATCGCTGGGAAAATGATGGGTGTGGCTGTTTCCTGGATATTCGCACATGTGTTATAGAGATGTCCCCAGGAACGTGCTCATGGGCACCATGTTTCTGGAGCTCATGCCCAGTCTGCTATACCTCTGGAGAGGAGGGGCTGCGATCTGAGCCTGTACTTTTCTTACAGCCCCTCTAATCCGAGAGACCGAGACCCAGTCCAAAGTAAAAATGGCTTTCTGCATTAGAGCACAAGGACTCCAATTCTTAGTGCAGCTTTAATCTGACACCAGTGTAGTTACCCCACCCTATCGCCCTCCTGGATTCAGGGGTACCCCTACAGATTACTGCCCTCATTGGGTGCCCAGAAGACGCTACTGGTGGTGCTGCACTGCGACCTTCGGGGAGAATTAAAGTCACCGCTGGGCCACCAAAAACATATGTCGGCATAATGACATGGCGACATTTCATCACTGTCTACATGATGAATGTCAACGTTAAGATGACGTATGGTGCCCAACCCCTATGGAGTGTGAAAGCAGCAATGAAAATACAAATGCTGCCAACTAAAATCTAAATGCAAGTCAGTACGTGTCGTTCTACCCAGCGCGCTCCCCTCCCGCACCGTTCCCATGCTGCCACAGAGATAACATGTTAATAAAAGCATCTACAGTATTTGGACAACAGTGAATAAGGTTCTACAGGGCAGATACATAGTTAAGCACAAACTTACAATGACCTGTTACGGATGTACGTGCGTGCGTTGGTGACCGTGTGACCGCTGGGTGGGATTGTTACACCACTTGTGCTGCAGATGGCGCTCTACAGCGAATGCATTATACCACAGTCCATGGTTTATATTCACTTCACTACAATAATATGTGATGGGGAAGATCTCTAGCTGTCTGTGCAGCCGTAGAGCATGTGCGCAGTATATATGGAGAGATTTGAATGATATAATATGGTAGACACTTCTAGTGTCATATGGTTCAATATGGTTAAATATGGTTGAAACGTGGTTGGCATCCCGGTGGTCTGGATGACGGCAGTGAAGATACAGAATCCCAACCACCGGCAACTCGGACGTAATATGCGGGGCAGGTTAAGCCCTGTACACACGGGCCGATGTATCACCGAGCGATATATCGCTCGGTGTCCCGTTCGCATCAGCGAACAGACATGGTCGCTGATGAAAAAGAAACTGCCGGGGTAGCCCGGCAGTGGAAATCAGCCGGCCGCAGGAGCAAGCTCCTGGGACCAGCGATCACTACGATTTATCACCGGTGCACACTCCCATCGCCGGCAATATGGTCGCTCAGCGACCATATTTCCAGCAATATTTGCAATAATAGCCCCCGTGTGTACGCACCTTAAGCGTTAGTCCAGGGGTGAGAGTTAGATTTAGGCACTAGGCTGCGAGTGGGGAGGTAGGTTAGGATTAGGGTGCGTGGAGGGAGGGTTAGGAACTGAGAATGGGGGATTAAGTTTAGGCTGTGAGACTGGTTAGGTTTAGGCTGTGGGGAACAAGGGCTAGGCTACGGGATGGGGGGGTTAAGGTTAGTGGGGGGGTATGTATACCTACTGGACCCCTGTCCGGATTCCCTCTGTCAGGATGCCGGCATCAGTATTCTGACCGCTGGCATCCCGTCCGTTAGTCATCCGTATGTATCCCAAATTGTTAGGGTTCAATGCAATCTCATGTCATTATTCTGAGTTGGAGCTATGTCATTTTTGGAGGCAAATTGATAAATCAGGTCACAGATTATGGGCCGAAGCAGATTTACTAATTTTTGGACAACCTGAATTGGATGGTATTTGGCGTGCAGTGGGCGTTCCAGTGTGTAAACTGTATGGTGACAATGCAATTGCAGGGAACTTTGGTGCATACAAGGAAGGGCAGTCTGTCTTTGATGGATCCAAAGGTGGAACTACCCTTGGTGCAGCAGGTGCATTGCAACAGGGCCCCTGAGTACTAAGGGCCACTGCTGCCAATCATTAGTGTGTGGCATATTGTGAATGTGGATTGGAATGGATGAGGGGGGCCAAATCATATTTTTGCACCTGGGCCACCCACACTGGACGGATCTCTTACACCTAGCGTAGGGAGTGGCGCCACTTCCGATACCAATGATAACAATTGTGTCTGTAGACCGTAAACAGTGGGCGGAGCTGCTCCCTGTGTAGCTACACGGATCCTCGCTTTTGCTGAGTGGACACCTACATTACCTGAATTTGGCTTCTCCGTCATCCCACAAACACAGCCCTTCTGCAACCTACCCAGAATCAGGCCCCAGCGTTCATTACTCCCTGATGTACATAACACAATCCTATATAATAAAGGGCTAATGCGGCTCCTCACCTCTATGGGGGGAATTCAACTGTTTTGCCCCTGGTGGTCACTAGATGGCACCTGAAGGAGCAATTCGGGTGCGCACAGTCGCCAACATTACTGTTATGTCGTTCTGTCATTTTGTCAGTGTGGAAACCAGTGGGAGCTACAGAGGCGGGGCTGCAGCACAGTTCAAAATTCAGATAGTGGAGTCACACCCACTGCCACCAACTGCCATTCCAAACTGACTCACTATCAGTGGGTGTGGCTCCCCTATTTTTGAACTGTGCTGCACCCCCCCCCCCCCCTCCCCTCTGGATCCGCCACTGGTAGTAACTAGTTTTAAGTACATGACATTGTGATTTACAGTTGTTGACTTTGTGGCATATGGAGGCCTTACTGGTGTAGTTACCTCACATACTTTTACATCATCCAGAAAAGCTGTTTTTGTCATTGACCCCCTGGGTGTATTACACTTGCTGGACACGTATAGCAATTAGCAGCAGCCAATGTGGAGGCTGGGGGAGGCGGGTGTCTACTGTGACAGGTGCTGGATACTCCAAACGCTGGCGTCTGTTTTCCTTTTATTTAACAAGTGTAACATGCGGCCATGTCTTCAGGTCAGAGGTCACCACCTATGGAATCCAGAGCAGGATAAACAGAAGAGCAGCCTCCTAACCTGGGGTAACCCAAATCAGCAGCCCTGGCCTCCTAACCTGGGGTAACCCAAATCAGCAGCCCTGGCCTCCTAACCTTGGGTAACACAAATCAGCAACCCTGGCCTCCTAACCTGGGGTAACCCAAATCAGCAGCCTCCTAGCCTCCTAACCTGGGGTAACCCAAATCAGCAGCCCTGGCCTTCTAACCTGGGGTAACCCAAATCAGCAGCCCTGGCCTCCTAACCTGTGGTAACCCAAATCAGCAGCCCTGGCCTCCTAACCTGGGGTAACCCAAATCAGCAGCCCTGGCCTCCTAACCTGGGGTAACCCAAATCAGCAGCCCTGGCCTCCTAACCTGGGGTAACCCAAATCAGCAGCCCTGGCCTCCTAACCTGGGGTAACCCAAATCAGCAGCCCTGACCTCCTAACCTGGGGTAACCCAAATCAGCAGCCCTGGCCTCCTAACCTGGGGTAACCCAAATCAGCAGCCTCCTAGCCTCCTAACCTGGGGTAACCCAAATCAGCAGCCCTGGCCTCCTAACCTGGGGTAACCCACATCAGAAGCCCTGGCCTCCTAACCTGGGGTAACCCACATCAGCAGCCCTGACCTCCTAACCTGGGGTAACCCAAATCAGCAGCCCTGGCCTCCTAACCTGTGGTAACCCAAATCAGCAGCCCTGGCCTCCTAACCTGGGGTAACCCATATCAGCAGCCCTGACCTCCTAACCTGGGGTAACCCAAATCAGCAGCCCTGGCCTCCTAACCTGGGGTAACCCACATCAGCAGCCCTGACCTCCTAACCTGGGGTAACCCACATCAGAAGCCCTGGCCTCCTAACCTGGGGTAACCCAAATCAGCAGCCCTGGCCTCCTAACCTGGGGTAACCCAAATCAGCAGCCCTGGCCTCCTAACCTGGGGTAACCCAAATCAGCAGCCCTGGCCTCCTAACCTGGGGTAACCCAAATCAGCAGCCCTGGCCTCCTAACCTGGGGTAACCCAAATCAGCAGCCCTGGCCTCCTAACCTGGGGTAACCCAAATCAGCAGCCCTGACCTCCTAACCTGGGGTAACCCAAATCAGCAGCCCTGGCCTCCTAACCTGGGGTAACCCAAATCAGCAGCCCTGGCCTCCTAACCTGGGGTAACCCAAATCAGCAGCCCTGGCCTCCTAACCTGGGGTAACCCAAATCAGCAGCCCTGACCTCCTAACCTGGGGTAACCCAAATCAGCAGCCCTGGCCTCCTAACCTGGGGTAACCCAAATCAGCAGCCCTGGCCTCCTAACCTGGGGTAACCCAAATCAGCAGCCCTGGCCTCCTAACCTGGGGTAACCCATATCAGCAGCCCTGGCCTCCTAACCTGGGGTAACCCATATCAGCAGCCCTGGCCTCCTAACCTGGGGTAACCTAAATCAGCAGCCCTGGCCTCCTAACCTGGGGTAACCCAAATCAGCAGCCATGGCCTCCTAACCTGGGGTAACCCACATCAGCAGCCATGGCCTTCTAACCTGGGGTAACCCAAATCAGCAGCCCTGGCCTCCTAACCTGGGGTAACCCACATCAGCAGCCCTGGCCTCCTAACCTGGGGTAACCCACATCAGCAGCCCTGGCCTCCTAACCTGGGGTAACCCACATCAGCAGCCCTGGCCTCCTAACCTGGGGTAACCCACATCAGCAGCCCTGGCCTCCTAACCTGGGGTAACCCAAATCAGCAACCCTGGCCTCCTAACCTGGGGTAACCCAAATCAGCAGCCCTGGCCTCCTAACCTGGGGTAACCCAAATCAGCAGCCCTGACCTCCTAACCTGGGGTAACCTAAATCAGCAGCCCTGACCTCCTAACCTGGGGTAACCCACATCAGCAGCCCTGGCCTCCTAACCTGGGGTAACTCACATCAGCAGCCCTGACCTCCTAACCTGGGGTAACCCAAATCAGCAGCCCTGGCCTCCTAACCTGGGGTAACCCAAATCAGCAGCCCTGGCCTCCTAACCTGGGGTAACCCACATCAGCAGCCCTGACCTCCTAACCTGGGGTAACTCAAATCAGCAGCCCTGACCTCCTAACCTGGGGTAACCCAAATCAGCAGCCCTGACCTCCTAACCTGGGGTAACTCACATCAGCAGCCCTGACCTCCTAACCTGGGGTAACCCAAATCAGCAGCCCTGACCTCCTAACCTGGGGTAACCCAAATCAGCAGCCCTGACCTCCTAACCTGGGGTAACTCACATCAGCAGCCCTGACCTCCTAACCTGGGGTAACCCAAATCAGCAGCCCTGGCCTCCTAACCTGGGGTAACCCAAATCAGCAGCCCTGGCCTCCTAACCTGGGGTAACCCACATCAGCAGCCCTGACCTCCTAACCTGGGGTAACTCAAATCAGCAGCCCTGGCCTCCTAACCTGGGGTAACCCACATCAGCAGCCCTGGCCTCCTAACCTGGGGTAACCCACATCAGCAGCCCTGGCCTCCTAACCTGGGGTAACCCACATCAGCAGCCCTGGCCTCCTAACCTGGGGTAACCCACATCAGCAGCCCTGGCCTCCTAACCAGGGGTAACCCACATCAGCAGCCCTGGCCTCCTAACCTGGGGTAACTCAAATCAGCAGCCCTGGCCTCCTAACCTGGGGTAACTCAAATCAGCAGCCCTGGCCTCCTAACCTGGGGTAACTCAAATCAGCAGCCCTGGCCTCCTAACCTGGGGTAACTCAAATCAGCAGCCCTGACCTCCTAACCTGGGGTAACCCACATCAGCAGCCCTGACCTCCTAACCTGGGGTAACCTAAATCAGCAGCCCTGACCTCCTAACCTGGGGTAACTCAAATCAGCAGCCCTGGCCTCCTAACCTGGGGTAACCCACATCAGCAGCCCTGGCCTCCTAACCTGGGGTAACCCAAATCAGCAGCCCTGGCCTCCTAACCTGGGGTAACCCAAATCAGCAGCCCTGGCCTCCTAACCTGGGGTAACCCAAATCAGCAGCCCTGGCCTCCTAACCTGGGGTAACCCACATCAGCAGCCCTGGCCTCCTAACCTGGGGTAACCCACATCAGCAGCCCTGGCCTCCTAACCTGGGGTAACCCACATCAGCAGCCCTGGCCTCCTAACCTGGGGTAACTCAAATCAGCAGCCCTGGCCTCCTAACCTGGGGTAACTCAAATCAGCAGCCCTGGCCTCCTAACCTGGGGTAACTCAAATCAGCAGCCCTGGCCTCCTAACCTGGGGTAACCCACATCAGCAGCCCTGGCCTCCTAACCTGGGGTAACCCAAATCAGCAGCCCTGGCCTCCTAACCTGGGGTAACCCAAATCAGCAGCCCTGACCTCCTAACCTGGGGTAACCCAAATCAGCAGCCCTGACCTCCTAACCTGGGGTAACCTAAATCAGCAGCCCTGGCCTCCTAACCTGGGGTAACCCAAATCAGCAGCCCTGACCTCCTAACCTGGGGTAACCTAAATCAGCAGCCCTGGCCTCCTAACCTGGGGTAACCCACATCAGCAGCCCTGGCCTCCTAACCTGGGGTAACACAAATCAGCAGCCCTGGCCTCCTAACTTGGGGTAACCCACATCAGCAGCCCTGACCTCCTAACCTGGGGTAACCCACATCAGCAGCCCTGGCCTCCTAACCTGGGGTAACACAAATCAGCAGCCCTGGCCTCCTAACCTGGGGTAACCCAAATCAGCAGCCCTGACCTCCTAACCTGGGGTAACCCAAATCAGCAGCCCTGGCCTCCTAACCTGGGGTAACACAAATCAGCAGCCCTGGCCTCCTAACCTGGGGTAACTCAAATCAGCAGCCCTGGCCTCCTAACCTGGGGTAACCCAAATCAGCAGCCCTGGCCTCCTAACCTGGGGTAAACCAAATCAGCAGCCCTGGCCTCTGACACTTCGATGTAATAGTTTTGTAAAATGTTTTTTTAAGTGTCGCTTGTGTCTTTTACTTGAGATCTCTCGCTGGACTATTTAGGACCATACAAACCGGGCGATTTTGAGCTGAAAGCAGCTCAGTTTTGCCGTGAGAGATACTGTCAGCTCAAAAGCTGCCCAGAGCTGGACGTTCCCATGCCCCCCCCCTTCCCCAGCCGCAGTCCCTGTGCGAATGTTCAGGTCCGTGTGAACTGACCAGTATAACAGCCCCCAAGGTGAAGGTGGTCCCTCTCAGCTCTGGCCCCCATAGCAGCTGCACTCCCTGCACCTATGTTAGTTACACCCTGTATATAACTGTGACAGGGAAGGTGGCCCCCCTCAGCTCTGGGCCCCATAGCAGCTGCACCCCCTGCACCTATGGTAGCTACACCCTGTATATAACACATGTAACTGTGACAGGGAAGGTGGCCCCTCTCAGCTCTGGGCCCCATAGCAGCTGCACTCCCTGCACCTATGGTAGCTACACCCTGTATATAACACATGTAACTGTGACAGGGAAGGTGGCCCCCTCAGCTCTGGGCCCCATAGCAGCTGCACCCCCTGCACCTATGGTAGCTACACCCTGTATATAACACATGTAACTGTGACAGGGAAGGTGTCCCCTCTCAGCTCTGGGCCCCATAGCAGCTGCACCCCCTGCACCTATGGTAGCTACACCCTTGTATATAACACATGTAACTGTGACAGGGAAGGTGTCCCCTCTCAGCTCTGGGCCCCATAGCAGCTGCACCCCCTGCACCTATGGTAGCTACACCCTTGTATATAACACATGTAACTGTGAAAGGGAAGGTGGCCCCTCTCAGCTCTGGGCCCCATAGCAGCTGCACTCCCTGCACCTATGTTAGTTACACCCTGTATATAACACATGTAACTGTGACAGGGAAGGTGGCCCCTCTCAGCTCTGGGCCCCATAGCAGCTGCACTCCCTGCACCTATGTTAGTTACACCCTGTATATAACACATGTAACTGTGACAGGGAAGGTGGCCCCCCTCAGCTCTGGGCCCCATAGCAGCTGCACCCCCTGCAACTATGGTAGCTACACCCCTGTATATAACACATGTAACTGTGACAGGGAAGGTGGTCCCTCTCAGCTCTAGGCCCCATAGCAGCTGCACCCCCTACACCTATGGTAGCTACACCCCTGTATATACCACATGTAACTGTGACAGGGAAGGTGGCCCCTCTCAGCTCTGGGCCCCTGGAGCGCCGCAGCACAGACATGGATTATAGTTTCTGAGCAAGCCTAAAGAAATACCTAGATTGTATGTAAGTGTGTCTTCGGCCTTGAATTGTGACACAGTGTTTGGCATAATGTGTAATAGGCATTATGGTGTGTGATATTGTCCATATTCTGGTTCACTTGCAAAGGCAAATTCCTTCTCAAATGGACAAGACCAGGTGCACTGCAGGTGGGGCAGATGTAACATGTGCAGAGAGAGTTAGATTTGGGTGGGGTATTACTTCAAAGTGAGATTTATGTTGCAGTTTAAAAATAAAGCAGTCAGTATTTTCCCTGCACAGAAACAAAATAACTCACCCAAATCTAACTCTCTCCGCACATGTTACATTTGCCCCCCTGCAGTGCACATGGTTTTGTCCATTTGAGAAGGAATTTGCCTTTGTGAGTAAACCAGAATAATGGCCATTATGTATTAGGCATAAAGGTGTGTGGCATAATATGTAATGGGTACTACTGTGTGTGGCATAAAGTGAATTAATCATTGCGTTGTGTGGTTAAATGTGTAATGGCATTATGGTGTGTGATATTGTCCATATTCTGGTTCACTTGCAAAGGCAAATTCCTTCTCAAATGGACAAGACCAGGTGCACTGCAGGTGGGGCAGATGTAACATGTGCAGAGAGAGTTAGATTTGGGTGGGGTATTACTTCAAAGCGAGATTTATGTTGCAGTTTAAAAATAAAGCAGTCAGTATTTTCCCTGCACAGAAACAAAATAACTCACCCAAATCTAACTCTCTACGCACATGTTACATTTGCCCCCCTGCAGTGCACATGGTTTTGTCCATTTGAGAAGGAATTTGCCTTTGTGAGTAAACCAGAATAATGGCCATTATGTATTAGGCATAAAGGTGTGTGGTATAATATGTAATGGGTACTACTGTGTGTGGCATAAAGTGAATTAATCATTGCGTTGTGTGGTTAAATGTGTAATGGCATTATGGTGTGTGACATAATGTGTAATGGACATTGCGGTTTGTGGTATATTATGTAATAGGCATTATGGTGTGTGGCAAAATGTGTAAAAGGCATTACGGGTGTGGCATAAAGTGAAGTCACCATTGCCGTGTGGCATAATGTGTAATAGGTATTGCGGTGTGTGGTATATTATGTAATAGACAATGTGGTGTGTGGTATAATATGTAATAGGCATTACTGTATGTGGCATTAAGTAAATTAAGTATTGCGTGATGTGGCACAGTGTATAATAGGCATTACTGTGTGTGGAATAATGCGTAATGGGTATTACTATTGGAAGGATTAAAATGACCGAGGGGGGGTGGTGACATGCCCTTGCACCCGGGCACCATGTCACCTACAGTAGCTAAACCTCTGATGGTAGTTAATAATTGTAGCTTGGGGTCTACAAAATATAAAGATATATCAACTGACCTTGAAGGTGCTGCCCAAGGTCAGCAAGTTCTCAGACTCACCCAAGTTGGTGTCAGTGACAGTGTTTGCTGAGCTCTTAACCAAACCAAATGTTGTCCTCCAGAAGTGATTTACAGACTGCCTGAAATAACTCAGCACCAAGTGATTTTCCACCCATGGGAAGCAATTAATCTCCCCTCGATTTAAATGCCGCTCTTTAAGCAAATATGCCCCCCCATTGTGCGTCTGTCAATTGCTAAGCATAACATATAAAAGATGTTTTTGTTTTTAAGCTAATGAGTGAATACGTATCGCTGTGTCTTCCGGAACAAATGAGGGTCCTACTAATACCCAGTGGCCTGTTTGTTTAGTGGCAGATATGTGGTTTATGTTCTACAGAGGTTGACAATAGTTTTTTTTTTTTTCTGAATCCCAGGCAATCAATTCAGCCACCGATGACAAATGAGGGAGCTGCAGAGTCCTGAGTAATTGTGGGGAGAGCGATTAGAGGGGGGCCCCCTCTTGTGGCGTTTAACAGGAAAACAATTCAGCTTCTTCCCCAGTTTCTGTCTAATTTAGGAGCTGACACAGGACGCGCTTGTTTACTATTACCGGGAAACCTAGGATTGCTCTTACCATGGGACCTAAAGATCCCAACCTCATTCATCACTGGCCAAGTACATTACTCAAACAATTAGACACCAATTGAAGGAGAGTTCAGCCATTGGGGCGGAGGCTGCACCATCAGATGGAACTAGAAGCAGTTGACCTTAATGTAAATACTGGCGACCCGCTACTTGATGGAAATTGCCAGAATTACTTCATTCACAGTTTAAACCATGTAGCTAATGTCATCGGGAGGGGGGACCAAATACCCCTGAAGCTCGTTATATTGGACACAGGCCTTTATTAAAAGGCATTGTGTGGGAATACAATTGGGGGTGAAGGGGGGCTGCAGTGGTGTTAAAGCGCCGTCACCGCGTCTCGCCCCCTTCGCCGGCCCACTCTCAGCCTGAATTTTTTTGCTCAAAGTTCAATCTTGCACATTTTTGCTCGCTGGGGGCGGTTTTGTGAGAGCGTTCAAACTGCCGCAAATGCAACTTTTGCTGCGCTAAATCGCAGGTGTTAAAACTTCACCCACAATTGGATTCCCCCATTAAGTGAATTTGTATTAATAAAATACTGTGTATGTCACGGGTAGAGGTCCCCAGGCTGGTGGTCAAGGGTACAATAAGTATACTCATTCGCATACAAAACACACGGAAGTGACAAACTCCTCTGCTAGACTGCACTGATCAATGTGATGTGCGACATTTCTACACCTGACTGGTTATATACAGCACCACGACGCACCGGCTGTGGCTGGATCACGTGTCACGTTCCGCTGCGCCTCCTCTGAGGGTTTGTACATAAGTAAAACTAGGGGCCTGATTCAGGTTTGATTGGGTGGGGGCCAATTCAGCCCCATTTCCGACGGTGAGGGTCTTCGTATGGGAGAAAAAACGCATGTGCAGACCGCAGGGGTGAAAACGCCTTAGACGATTATCACACTCACAGAGGAGGGGGGGGGGGGGGGGGGGCGGACAAGGGGCTGGTACAGGGGAACAGCCAGTGTTTTATGGGTGTGCCCACAAAAACGGTGAGTGCGCCCATGAAAACTTTGCGCGTAACCCATGCGAACGCAGGCGTGACAGTGACTGCTCGGGGCAGGCCGCTGGCATCACATGTTGTAAGCGCCCACCTCAAATTCGCCCATCTCCACTGGAAATAAGAGACAGTCTAGGCCGACTTTTATTTGTGAACGGAAAAAAAATCATTCGACGGTTGATTTTTCGCCCGTGCAGCCCCATGCGGTGGGATGTGTAAACGTATGGGATTCGCATGGTAGGGGGGCAGACGTTCAGTCAGCCAGCGGGCAGGTGACGTTTACCTGTTGTTCACTAGGCTGCGAACATACAGATCACCCAGTAATGTGCTGAATTGTCTGATAAAACACCAAACAGTACCAGCAAGAACACTGTATTCTAGTAGACAAGTGGAGGATTTCATTTTAGTAGCAGTGGCGGATCCGGAGGGGGGGTCTGGATCCGCCACTGCTACTAAAATTGAATCTGTTTAATACAGTATGTGTTAGTGGGCATTCGGTGCTTACACAATTACTTATTAACTGACATTGCAGCAGCTGGATCTGAAGGGGTGTGGAACAAAGTGTCGACAGTGTCTAGGTCAACAGTCAAAAGGTTGACACCAAAAAAGGTGACCGGCACAAGTTCAAAATGAAAAAGATCAACGTGGGAAAGGTCGACATTGGCAACATTTCGACAAGAGCAAAGGGCTGACAGGAAAAAGGCTGACACAGGGAAAGGTCGACATGCATTTCCATATTTTTAGTGCCAATATTGACAGCTGTTGACATGGACCCTCAATTAGTGTAGCCTGTACCCTCGCATGGCTCACACCTCGCGTCAAATTCTACAGTTCCCAATCAGAGTCCACGTGGAGATTAAAGCACGAAAAAGTCTAAAGCAAAAAACCCATCTCAACAATTTCGTGTGTCGGCCATTGACCGTTTGCTTGAGTCCAACTTTTGTCAATGTCAACCTGGTGCATGTCCACCTGTTGGTTTCGACCTATTGAATGTTGACCTAGACTCTGTCGACCTATAATCCGGATGCTGATTTGGATGTGGGAGGAGTCTTGCTAATTATTCATTGTATATTTTCACTTTTACTTGTCCGAATTTCAGTTCTTTGTAGAAAATGTGTTTTATCGTCAGATGAAAAAGATTCTATGAGGAACAGGTGTGATTAGACAGTCAAAAGTTCAACATGGTCAAAAGGTTGACATGAAAAAGGTCAACATGACTGTGTTTTAAGGTCGACATGAATTTTTCATGATTTAAAAAAAAAAAAAATACATCCTTTACCATCCACATGTGTTCCAAGTGCAGCGAGGCACCATTTCCAAATCAAAGCGAGCGCAGCACACCATATGAGGGGCTGCAGTACACTTATATGGTGTCCATGCCGACTTGACATAGACACTAAAAAACCATGACAAGCTCATGTTGACCTTTGTCAAACCAAAAAAACTATGAAAACCCCACGTCGACCTTTGTCCACCTTTTCAATGTCGACCTTTTCACCCTCTTGACCAATAGTTATTGATCTAGATACTTTGGGTGACATTCTATGGGATGAGATTTGTTTTTTTTGGCATTAATTAGTAAAAAAAATGGCGATATCGCATTTTTCCTTCAAAACGCATATTTAATAGGATGCGCTAAGGGACAGAAATCGCATATTATGTGCGTTAAGGTATGCGGACCAAAAGTGCGAGATTAATTCGCATTTTTATCGCATCCAGATGTTTTCGTACAGAAAACTATACAACTCGCTTATTTAATGCAATGCGCATTTGCAAATCGCACTTTTTAGGTGTCTAATTAGCGCACGTATTATAGACCAGGTTCTGTTTGGCGAATTAGCCAGAACCCTGCACAGATCGCAATGTTCTGTGCAGGGTTCTGGTGTAAAAAATAAATAAAAAAACGGTTAAAATAAAAAAAAAAACGAGCGCGGGGTCCCCCGCCAGAGCATAACCAGCCCCGGGCTCATTGAGCCGGCGCTGGTGACATAAAATCAGGGTCCCCGACAAATAGGGGTCCCCTTGATTTCATGAAACCAGCACCAGGCTCAAGGTCCGGCGCTGGTTCCCAAAATACGGGGGACAAAATGACTAGGGGTCCCCCGTATTTTAAGAACCAGCACCGAACCCAACCAGCCAGCAGGGTAATGCCACAGCCGGGGGACACTTATTATATAAGGTCCCGCGGCCAAAGCATTAACCCCCTGGCTGGTCAGCATGGGCAGGGGTCCTGGGGAAGTGGGGACCCCCCCAAATGAAGGGGTCCCCCCCCTCCCTGACTTACCAGCCCATGCTGATAGTCCGGGGCTGTCCCCGATGCCCCTGGGCGGTGGGCATCGGGCTGATGGATTGTGTAAAAAAAAGAAGAAAAACTATTGTTTTCTACTGGCGAACTATGGGTCCCAGCAAGCCTACCCCGCATGCTGGGACTTGGAGAACCACAAGTCCCAGCATGCGGGGCACTAAAGGGCCCGCTGGCACTTGTAGTTCCACAGTACAAGAAATAGTTAAAGAAAACACACTGACACCCTGAAAAATAAAAGTTTAATACACACACACTGATACTTACCTACCTTGAGCCCGTAGGTCGGTACCTGGATCCTGGGTCCGGGCTCCGGGGCTCCAGGGCAGAAGAGTCCGGTTCCGGGGCCTTGGTCCTGGTTCCGGGGCTGGTCCGGGGTTCCGAGGCTCCTGGGCTGAAGAATCCGGGGTCCAGGATTCGAGGTAGTCCCCAGGGGTACCTAAGGAAGGAAATCCTACTCACCTGGTCCCCGGCGACGACCTCGGCATCCTCTCCGGCAGAAGCGCTGCTCCCATCTGGAACCCGGCTCACAGGACTTTCACAGGCGCAGAGATGTTTCTTCCTCGGCGTCTCTAGTCAGAATGATTTCTGGCCAATCAGGAGCCGAGAAAGTCGGCTCCTGATTGGCCAGAAATCATTCTGAATACAGACGCCGAGGAAGAAACATCTCTGCGCCTGTGAAAGTCCTGTGAGCCGGGTTCCAGATGGGAGCAGCGCTTCTGCCGGAGAGGATGCCGAGGTCGTCGCCGGGGACCAGGTGAGTAGGATTTCCTTCCTTAGGTATCCCTGGGGACTACCTCGGATCCTGGACCCCGGATTCTTCAGCCCAGGAGCCCCGGAACCCCGGACCAGCCCCGGAACCAGGACCAAGGCCCCGGAACTGGACTCTTCTGCCCTGGAGCCCGGACCCAGGATCCAGGGACCGACCTACGGGCTCAAGGTAGGTAAGTATCAGTGTGTGTGTGTTATGTGTGTATTAAACTTGTATTTTTCAGGGTGTCAGTGTGTTTTCTTTTACTATTTTTTGTACTGTAGAACTACAAGTGCCAGCGGGCCCTTTAATGCCCCGCATGCTGGGACTTGTGGTTCTCCAAGTCCCAGCATGCGGGGTAGGCTTGCTGGGACTCATAGTTCGCCAGTAGAAAACAATAGTTTTTCTTCTTTTTTTTACACAATCCATCAGCCCGATGCCCACCGCCCAGGGGCATCGGGGACAGCCCCGGACTATCAGCATGGGCTGGTAAGTCCTGGAGGGGGGGGACCCCTTCATTGGGGGGGTCCCCACTTCCCCAGGACCCCTGCCCATGCTGACCAGCCAGGGGGTTAATGCTTTGGCCGCGGGACCTTATATAATAAGTGTCCCCCGGCTGTGGCATTTCCCTGCTGGCTGGTTGGGTCCGGTGCTGGTTCTTAAAATACGGGGGACCCCTAGTCATTTTGTCCCCCGTATTTTGGGAACCAGTGCCGGACCTTGAGCCTGCTGCTGGTTTCATGAAATCAAGGGGACCCCTATTTGTCGGGGACCCTGATTTTATGTCACCAGCACTGGCTCAATACTTTGCGCTTTCCTGCAAACGTGCGATTTTCAGACATGAAAATCGCACATTTTCAGGTCTAAAGACATCGCACCACTTCGCCGCAAATCGCACCTCTTTGCACTTTTCAGCCTCCAAATCGCATCACATTAAATATGCGAATTATGACTGAAAAATGCGAGTTTAAAAAGTGCGAATAGCGGCGATGTGGTGCGCTAAAAAAACATGCGCATTTATCTCAAAGCATAGAATGTCATCCTTTAGGTCTAAAAGACCTAGAGTCGGATGTATCAAGCTTCAAATTGGCTTATAACTGCCATGTTACAGGCTGGCTTTCAAAAATGACAGTTATGAGCTGGTTAGCTGGTTGTTTATCACTCTCCACTTTATCAATATTTGAAGCTGGATATATTTGGTCCCTAGCCCGTTCTCTGTACCTACTGCCGGCCTCTAATTTATTTATTTTACAGTACTTGTAGCCAACCAGCGGAATTGTGTCCTGACCAAGTCATAAGTATGAAGCCGAAACCTTCCTACTTCTTCACGGGTTCCCTGTTAGCTCCTTCTCATGTGCACTTTGAGCCAACAGGTAAACTGAGAAGGGCGAAATGTATATCCATACTAATTGGCATTAAACGGAACCATTCCACAGCGATGTGTCAGTGACCTCACATCTCCTCAGTACCAGTCTCCAGGCGCCTGCATCCTCCTCGGAATCAGCCCTAAAGTGTTCATAACTTATTGGGTGGATGTGATGTGGTAGTAGCCGGCGTGTACCTCGGAAGTTTGTGACTGAGGCCTCGTGGGATGTTAAAGTTCAATGTTTAGACCTGCATCCGCCGAGCAGGTGGCGATACAGAGGTGGTGATGTATGTTAACACCATGTGGAGCAGGTGAGGTAGACAGCGGCGTAGCTTTGTTTGGGGCGCCCCCCCACCGTTAATGGTTGGGCGCCCCCCTCCCCGCCCGTCCATCCGGCCGGCCCCCGTGCCCCCTCCCCCCATTGCCGCATGCTTACCTGTCCGCACGTCCCGGCTCCCCTCCTGGCTTCAATAAATTCTATGCAGACGGACCACGATAAAATGGCCGCCCCCATACCGCAGACAGTTTCAGAGTACAGTCTGCTTTATGGAGCGGCCATTTTATCATGGTCCGTCTCTATAGCATTCATTGAAGCCAGGAGGGGAGCCGGGAGGCGCGGACAGGTAAGCATGCGGGGGATGGGGGGCGGGGGGATTACTATAGCACCGTAGCCCCCCCCCGGCGCCCCCATATGCACAGCGCCCCCCCGCGACTGCGGGGGCTGCGGTGCTATAGTTACGCCACTGGAGGTGGAATAAATCCCACTGCACTGTACTGCACTCTAACTGCAGATATGTCATGTACATTGTGCAGGCTACATACCCCGGACCTTACATACTACATATACATACATACACACACACACATATATATATATATATATATATATATATATATATATACAGTATATGGCTAACTACTCCACTGAAGTACTGTAAGGGACCACACGACAGACTAATGGCCCATACACACTATAATGCTGGGTACACACCTAAAGATTCATCTGTCCCATCTATCTGGTGAGAACCAAAATCTGGAAATATAACGGAGCAAATGGCAATCATAAATTTGCTTGTAAACTCTGGAAAACAGACGAAGGTCATTCAGACAAATTGGTTAACTCAATTTGATTTAACAAATTTATACAATCAATCCCTTTTGTCTCTTTTCCAGCATTTGGTTGTGCATGGTTGATTGTCACATACTCCCATACATTACCAGATTTTTGTTCCCACGAGTCAGATTGGACAGATAAATCTGTAGGTGTGTACCCAATGTAATGTTATCTTTGCTATCTGGCTGGTTGGAATGACAATCTGGACTTTTTTGGGAACGAATGGCAATTGACCATTTGCTTCTAAGCATGGAAAACAGACAAAAACAATGGTCATTCAGACAAATTGGTTAAATCAGTTTATGCGGATGACGGCTTGGGTCCGTTTTCCATCTTTTGGGAGCAAATGATTGATTGATTTCCAGATTTTCATTCCAACCAGCCAGATTGGAAAGATAATCTTATATTGTCTAATCTTATAGGTGAGAACACTGGCAGATCTGACTAAATCATTGATGTATGGTCTACATCGCCCGGCGGTAGCGCATCGCCATCGCTATGGCCCCTACACACGGAGCAATGTACGGTCAAGTGATCATGTCAAATTAAGTCAGACCGTGTAGAAAATGATCCAAAATCGCTTTAAGCCCCATTCCTGGGGCAGCCAGGAATGTCTCCTCATCAGAGGCGCCGTATCGCTACAGAACAAGTTACAGGCACCGTGGAACAATTATTGGTAACATTCCGTCCAGTCAACAACTGCCGGACTCCGCGAGCGCCTTGATCTATTATTTATCTATAGGTTTCACATCATCCTCTGCCAGCGGGACACCTAATAGCTCTTCCCAGACATTAATAATTTACAAATGAGCGTCTGTGGAGTGTATCAGCAAACTGCTTCGTGTTCCTGACAGCGGAGAGCTCTCGCTTGGCAATGTACACATTCATCTTTCATGTGCGATTTCCACAAACATCCTCGTATGACCCTCTGCATTATAAACAATGGGACCAGCTCCAATTGTATTATTATTATAAGTCCCATTTTCAGCAAATACAGTAGGAGTAAGTTTCATCTTTGCTCCTTTGGGCAGGGCTAGCCATGGCTAGCCATGGCTAATCTATTGTTCTCAACTGCAATACAATACGCATTGCAGCTGAGAACAATAGAATAGCCATGGCTAGCCATGGCTAGCCATGGCCAAAGGAGCAAAGATGAAACTTGCTCCTACTGTAGTCCATGGTCCGAAAACGTTTTCATCAACGGTTGAACGCCGGATTGGGTTTTGCAACCAGCAAATGAGATGGATTCTGTTCCATGCCTCGTAGGGTAACCACCCAGTTACCACTTGGAAATGACCACTTCATGGACTTAAACCGTACTTGCTTATCCATCCAGAATGACCGGGAGGCTCACAGGAATTGGGTGGCCCTCTTGACGCCTGGAAAGGTGGGAAAGCTTCCCGCAACCCCCACCAACTCCTCGGACCATAACGCACCACCCCCCACCCCCCCAAGCCGCACACTTACATAGCATAAGTGGACGGACCAAGAGGGACCCCATGGCGCAGTTAGCCCTTAATTGTGTCATCACAGAACTGCCCCCCCCCCCCCCTATACAATAGCTATTTTCTCTGCACTGTATAGCGGGAGAGGCGGAGTCGTGATAGTGCTGACACAACCCCCCAAACAGCCTATCTTCCCACTGGGCACGGCCCTCATGTACTGTACCAATGAGGCTGACCCCTAAGTGCCTGTTGTACATCTTCAGTCTGCAATTGCGTTTTGATGAAAAACACGAAGTGCGTCCATTTTTGGACACGCGTACAACTTAGAACCAGGCTTAATATGCATAAAGTATGTAACTTTGAGGACAGACTTTGACTGTACCCGCAACTTTGGAAATGGATTAGGGGTAATTGGGGCGTTATGCCCCTATAGTCTTGTAAACAAAATTGGGCAAAAACATCTCAAATACTTAGTCACAAATTGCTAATTAGCAAAGCCAATTTCCATGGTGACAGTAAGGTTTCCACTGAGTGGTCAGATTCCAAGCGTCCCTGATGCCTACCACGGCTCACCACATCGCTTTATGGCAAACTTTCTGGGGGGCCAAATATTCTCCAAATGACAATGGTGCAACCCCGGTCTGTCAAGTGGTTAAACTATTACTTTCTCAATAACATTTTAGCTGTATAGCTTTAATGTACATGGGAAGCGTGCAAGTAAAGGGCACATTGGCCGCACTCTCCTGTTTTCGACTCTCGCACACTCCAGTCCTGACAGGCGCGTTGGTTGCACCTCGCACTGTAGCTGTTTGGGGGGAAGTCTTTATCCGTTTCTGTTTTCCATTGCTGAGCAACTGCTTGTGATTTTTATATTGGAGTATTTTGATTGCTAATATAAAACTTTTACCAGTTATATACAATGTTAATGAGCGTCGCAATCACAGTTTTGACAGAGCGCTGCCTGACATTAAAGGGATCAGTGTGGGGGGTGGGTGAAATTTAAACAAGCTTTTGCTTCCCACGCAGCGCTGGATCCAGATGATGTGAGACTGGCACTCACCCACCACGTGTCAAATGTGAGTTTTGCCCTGTGGCAAGCGTGGCACAGACAACTGTACGGGAATATGTACATAAGACATTCAGCCGTGATTTAAACAGTTCTGCCGCACACGTGTTCTAGGTCACATTATAAATAAGTAAATAAATTATACCACCTCACCTTCCCTTTTAATAGATTATGCCTCAAGGGTATGGGTCGTTGGGTTGACACCAGTGGAGCCGCCGGGACCAGCGAGATAGGTAAGTCTGCGGGGGATTGGGGGGGTGTAACTATAGCACCGCAGCCCCCGGCGCCCCCACGTGCACAGCGTCCCCCCCCCTCTCCCGCGGTGGCGGGGGCTGCGGTGCTATAGTTACGCCGCTGGTTGACACTATTAAGGTTGATATACATTTGGTCGACCACGGAAGGTCCACTGGCTTTAGGTCGACATATGAAAATATGATACAAGCCTCATAGCCAGCCCATGCCCTATATGTTTTATGTTGTATGTCATGTATGTCCTTTTTGAGTGTAATAATGTGTATGTAATGTGTATCTTTTAAAATGTATTATTTAACACCCAAGTAAAATATTTTGTAATTTTCTATACAAGACTGGGTTTCTGATTATTGAGTGTGGCAGCGCTACTGAGTGGGGATATTTTCTCCACACACTCCATAGACATATGAAAAAGGTTGACAACCTAATGCTAGTCTTGACCATTTGACCCTGTCGGCATGTTGACCATCAGTGGTTGACCCAATGTATGTCTGTCTTAATAGTGTCGAATTAATGACCGTACACCAGGGTTGTCTACTTTACGGCTGCCCTAGCGGGGGGAAGGGGGGGGGGGCGGGGCCGCTGATGGAGCGGCAAAGGGTCAGGGTGGCCGGTGGATCATCCAGAGTGGGGGCGTAGTCAGTATGATCGCATCCTCAGGGCTCCCGGCCGTGCAATGCCAGTATTTCTGGCATTGCACAGCGAGTGGCAGGGCTACAAAGACGTGATTTGCATAATTTGCTCCCACGAACCCCCCTGCCGAAGTGGGGGTCGGGGGAGACTGGCCACATTCCGGGAGGCTTGGGAGGAGGACCTGATTTCCAGGCCCCATCTTGCCATTCCGGTAGGTAGGGTTGCCACCGCAGGCATCTTCGATTCCTGGAGATTCCCCCCCCCCCTCCACACACACACACACACACACCCTCATGTGCACGTGCGCTCCCGGAAAAGTGGGCGTGGTTTTGTAAAACGGGCATGACCTCTTCAGAAAAGTAGGCGTGGCCTCTAATACAGACATGTATTGAAGTCCCTATTGTTACATTTAATAACACATTTCCCCTACTGACAACTCCTACACAGAGATACCTCATACATCCTCCCCTCACCCTCACAGAATCCGGGAGACGGCAAAAACATCCTGGAGGGTTGCCACCAATTCAGGGAGAATCCAGGAAATCCTGGAGAACCCTACCGGTAGGGTTGGCAATGCTGTATATTAAGCAAATACGGCAGCGCATAGAAGATTATCCCATGTCTTAAATTATTGTTCTTTATTTACAGTACGAGGCGTCACAGAGGTTCCTTAGCTCTGCACAAGGGGATAAAAGTGACAATATATACAGACAGTACAGTACTGTATATAAGATCACATAGACACATACTGTAATTACAGAGTGCAGTTAGTATAAGGTATAGTATAATGATGTACAGTAGAGCAGTCAAAGGGCCTGATTCAGATCTTTCCCACAGCCTAGCAAACAGATCTCCAGAAAAATGGCATGGCCAACATTTATACAGAGATTCTGGCGTTGGATTCTCGTGACAATAAAAGCTCGGCGTTCCGAGAATTCGGCACCAGTTCACAGTCACACTTCCAGCTGCGCACAGCTCTGCTCTGCAGTGGGGTCTGGGCGTTGTGCAGGTTAGAGGGGTGTTTCTGTCACTTGTGTGCAGATGGGTGTTGTACAGAGGGGTGCAGTGCAGTCAGTGCAGAGGGGTGTTGTCACTAGTGTGCAGATGGGTGTTGAGCAGGTGGGTGCAGTGCAGTACGGGCGGGTGTGGTGTTTCTACAGGTGGATGTGGGGTGCTGCTAGTGGCGGGTGCTGTGGTGCCTTGGGTGCGGAAACTTGATTAGGAGTGGTGGGTGCTGGGATAGTGCGGGTGGTGGAGTTGCAGGTGGTGGGGTGACCCGTGTGGGTGTTGTGGGTTGGTGGGGTGAGTGGGTGCACCAGGTGAGCAAGGGGCAGTTGCGGGGGTGCGGGACCGATGGTGGTTTGATGGGGGAGATATGGGTGCGTGGGTACTGCGGGTGTGTGATGGGCGGGTGCAGTGTTGGTATATATATACTTAATTATATTGTAGTAATTTTACTGGTCGTGTGTTAGGTAGACGGTCAGTCAGTGTAGTGAGGTACAGTAGTACAAAGGCAGGCTTTCAGTCAGTGTAGTGGGGTACAGTAGTACACAGGCAGGCTGTCAGTCAGTGTAGTGGGGTACAGTAGTACAAAGGCAGGCTTTCAGTCAGTGTAGTGGGGTACAGTAGTACACAGGCAGGCTGTCAGTGTAGTGTGGTACAGTAGTACATAGGCAGGCTGTCAGTCAGTGTAGTGGGGTACACAGGCAGGCTGTCAGTCAGCTTTTCATTTTCCATAAAAAAAAATACAATATAAAAATAAATTTTGCTGTTCTTTATTTTTTCGGTGTATTCTGCACCCCAATTGGTGTATACTACACCACAAGTTGCGCGTGTGATTGTTCTGCCTCCACGCAGCGTTATTCAAGCTGTGCATTAAAAATAATTAAAATGAAAAAATCCAAATCAATTTTTCTCTTCTTCATTTATTCTTTGTGTGTACTGCACCCATAGTTTACTTTCAGAAGTTCCGTGTGAGATTGTTCGGCCTCCACGCAGCGTTATACTGTACAAGCTCTGTCTGGCAATATGGAGGCCTTTGTACAGGCTGGCTTTGTATTACTTAAGCTGCCCACCCTCCATTGTGCACTTGGAGAGAGTGTTCAGCACTGCTGGGAACCTTGTGAGTGATCGTCGTCGGAGGCTACTTCCTCAAAATGTTGAAAAATTAATGTTGATAAAAATGAAGTACAAATTCCTGAGAACATCCCGCCCTAAGTCTGGAATATAAAATGTATTAGTTAATTCAGAACATTGAATCATTCAGTGAAAATGAGCGCTGTACAAGCCCCATTTTTCTTTCAATTAGCATTCATTGAGGGGCGTTACACACCTCTCATGGACAGCAGCTACTGTAAGTGTCAGCGCCACACGATCTATTTGTTTTTATTTGTTTACAGATTACACTGATGATAACAGTGAAGTTACTGTAGTTTAATATGAACAATCGTTTGAGATCTATTCTGTACAACACATTATTATTGGTTGATGAGTGGGGGGGGGGGGGGGGGGCAGGGACAGGGTACATGGGGGACACAGTTGGTGACTTTCACTAATCAGAAGAATATCAGCCATCTGGTCCCAGCAGCAAATGTATATAATAATTACAGAGGAAGTAATGTCAGTGATACAAACCTATAACTGGCATAAAAAGCAAAGCCGGGAGGTTCCCTCTGCTGAGCCATATACTCTATGACATGTGTGTAATACAGTATATCTACAAAGTGATGCCAAAGCCCCATATATCAGTCACAGTGTATGTCTGCTCCCTGGGATGCCTCAGCTGCTATAGATGGATCATACCATATATTGGTGTGTGCCACTCACAGTGACTGCTAGATCCACTGTATATAACATGGCACCTAATGATGGCAGCAGATCAGGGGGCCCTATCTCTATGTAGCTGGCAGCCTGGTTCCATTGTTTAATTCGGATCCTAATTACTGCACACTGCGTAACTGCTCATTATTATTTTCCTATTCAGGACTGTCTGTAACTAACTACTAGGCCAGTATATTTACTATTATACTACAGTACAGTATAGTATGGGATACTATAGTACAGTGTTGTATAGTACTGCACAGTATAGAATAGTACAGGATAGTAGAGCACAGTATAGTATACTACAGTATAGTACAGTATCCTATTGTACAGTACAGCACAGTGTAGTACAGTACAGCACAGTGTGCATGGTATAGAATAGTACAGGATAGTATAGTATACTACACTATAGTACATTATACTATAGAACAGTACAGCACAGCATAGTACAGTATACTATAGTACAGTACAGCACAGCACAGTACAGTACAGCACAGTGTAGTACAGTGCAGCACAGCCCAGTATAATATAGTACATTAATACTACAGGTCAGTACAGCACAGTGTAGTACAGTACAGCCCAGTATAGTACAGTACAGCCAGAGGCATACCTAGATATTCGTAGGCCCCATAGCAAAAGTTTGTAAGGGCCCCCTATGGTGATAAATGTATGTAAAACATATTACATAGACAGCAAAGATAGGCCCCCATCACCTCTGGGCCCCATAGCAGCTGCACCCTTTGCAACTATGGTAGTCACGCTCTTGAGTACAGCACATGTAGTATAGTACAACACTATAGTACAGTACAGCAGTGTTTTACAGTACAGCAGTGTATTACAGTACAGCACAGTACATTATACTATAATACAGTATAGCACAGTATAGTATGCTATAATACAATATAGGAAAGTACAGTACAGTACAGTACAGTGTAGTACAGTTCAGCGCAGTATAGTACAGCATACCTCCCAATTGTCCCTATTTTCACAGGACAGTCCTGTTTTTTGGGGACTGTTCTGTGTCCCACCCACAGCTGGCAGTGTCACATAATGGGGGTGGCAGTTGGGAATCCCCCTGTCAGTGCTGCTCTGCCTAGAAGGGCAACAGGAAATAGACGCTGCTGCCCACACAACCATTACTAAGTAAGGAGTATCGTGGCATGGGCAGCAGCCCACAGAGAGCTGGTCATGCCCCCAAAAGTGCTGAAAATAGGGGCTTGGCCGAAAGATCGCAGCATTGCCAAGAAGCCATGCTCCTTTGAAGAAGGCCATGCCCCCATTCTGGGAGTACACAGGGGGGGCCCCAGAGCATTTGAAAATGTTGGGAGGTATGGTACAGTACAGTACAGTGTAGAAAAGTACAGAACAGTATAGTACAGTTCAGTATAGTATAGTACAGTACAGAGAAGTATAGCATAGTACAGCACAGTGCCGTACAGTATATTACATCACGGAATAGTACAGTACAGCAATAGTATTGTACAGTACAGTGCAGTGCATTATAGTACAGTACAGCACAGTGCAATATAGTATAGTATGGCACATTAAAGTATAGTGCAGCATAGTACAATACATCAGAGTATAGTCCAGTGCATTGCAGTATAGTATAGTACAGCACGGTATAGTACAGTACAGCACATTATAGTACAGTACAGTATAGTACAGCACAATGTAGTGTGGTACAGTAATGCACCGTGCAATATAGTATACTACAGCAAGTTAAAGTACAACACAGTACAGTACAGTGCAGTATAGTAAAGTACAGTTCAGTATAGTATAGTACAGCACGATATAGTACAGTATAACACAATATAGTATGGTACAGTACAGAGCAGTGCTGTATAGTATAGTACAGTACAGCACAGTACAGCATAGTATACTATAGCACATTAATGTACAGTGCAGCATAGTAACGTACAGCACGGTATAGTATAGGGCAGTATACAGTAGTACAGAACAGCACAGTAAAGTACAGTATAGTACAGTACAGCAGTAGACACTGAACTCCTATTGACCAGATAACATCATATTGGGCAAACCGCGATGAAACTGGGGCAGGACCCTGATCTGGATGGCTTCCAGCCATAGTTCACATAAAGTAGGAAAGTGATGTTTTTATACTGGACATGTGTCAAAGGGTGTAATGGTTAGCATTACCTCTCACAGCACTGATGTCATGGGCCCCTAACTGTGTGGAGTTTGTATATTCTCCCCATGATTGGTGGGTTTCCTTCAGGTACTCCAGTTTCCTCCCATAATACAAAAATGTACTGGTCGGTTAATTGGCCGCAGACAATACAATCTAATAAATTATCCTAAATGTACATGTTTGTGCATGTGCGCTGCGGAATATCAGAATCACTTTATTGGCCATGTATACTCCCGTATACTAGGAATTGTTTGTGGACACAGCGCAGCTTCAAGCATGGTACAAGAGGGATAACAGGACATACTGCACATACATTACATCAGTTGCGCATACAAATGACAATTCACATGTTATGATTTGCAAGGTCAGACAGAGCAGTCTGGTGTTTAGATTAGCAGTATCTTACAGTACATTGTCCAATAGCTGAATAGCTGTCGGGAAGAAGCTTTTTGCGGTTCTTGACGACTTGGCAGGGATGGACCTGAAGCGTCTACCTGATGGGAGAACATCGAACAAGTTATGGCCAGGGTGGAGTTTGCCATAACGATCTTCCCAGCTCGCTTCTTGACCCTGCTTAAGCATTGTTCACTTACAGGGGGGAGGTCCGTCCCCCATATGTGTGCGCTCTATAAATAACTAGCAGCAGAATAAATTGCTTCAAACTTCATGGTAGAGAAAGTAGATGACATCTCATCAGAATGCAGATTCTGAGAAGTTTGTGCAAATTGGGGAAGAAATTTGAGTATTGAGAGTGCGTTCTATTTTCACTTTGCTCAGCATCCGCTGTGACGCCACCACCGCCTGGTAACCTGCAGACAGGATATTACACGGACAGAGTTGGAGACATATGTAGTTGTCACACGTATTTTGCCAAACAGCTTTGTCAGCAGTTTCTATCTACTGAGCAACCTGCCGATGTTAATTAGTAACATATTTCCCGGGTAGTAGACAGAGAACGCAGAGCTAAAGTCATGGAATTAAATAGTTTCCTTTTCTATACATGAGCCAAAACATTGTAGGCTTCATAAAAATACTTTAGTTCAGCAAAGGCAGACCTAGGTGTATGAGCAAAAGTAGAATTGGGTATTTAAAATTCTACAAAATGCAATAGAATAAAATGTTTATTATCCAGCCACAAATGAGCGAGAACAGCAATTGGTTCCACCGAACACAAAAATATGAATTAACCAATTGGCCTGGCGTGACCGCATCAATTGTGACTGCACCAGGCCGGGCTGTCTCTGACATGGTCGCATCAGAAACACCCACTGTGTGCGACGGTCACAAATGGTCCGGTATACTGCATATCAATTGTTGATGTTTGTGTATTACAATTGTCTTGGAAATTGTTCAAATAAACTTACATCAAACAGAACAAAATGACAATTTCTAAGCATTTAAAAATATATATATTAGCCAGGTAAATGGTTAAAGTGAACAATGACCGTTCTTGTAAAGGAATGCAGTCAAATTCTCGACGGTCAAAATCCCGACGGTCAAAATACCGACAACCATTGACCGACGGTCAAAATACCGACATTTACAATCCCGACATGGTCAAAATCCTGACAAGGTCAAAAAATTGACATTTAAAATCCCGACAAGGTCAAAATACCCACATATAGAATGTAGACAGGAGAGAAAGTCAACATAGCTGCCGGTCGACAGGTCGTGAGGTTGACATGGTTTTTTTTACTGTTTTTTGACCCGACATGTGCCGACAGGCGGTATTTCATGCCCTACCATCCACTAGGGCTTGGAGGGAGAATAAAATAGTGTGCCGAGCGCAGCTAGGCACCGTGCCCAAAGTATCACAAGTGAAGCGATCGATTTAAGGGGCTGCGGTTGACTTCCAACTGTGTCCATGTCGACTGTCTCAACATTTGGGTAAAAAAACAGTGAAAAAACCCATGTCACCACCTGTCGACGGAAAGTCATGTTGACTTTTTCACCTGTCTACATTCTATATGTCGGTATTTTGGCCTTATCGGGATTTTAAATGTCAGTATTTTGACCTTGTCGGTATTTTGAACTTTTTTTGACCGTCGGGATTTCATACCGAATCCCTTGTAACGGTGTATACTGGTATTAGAGGAATCTATGGATGGTGTCGCCTCTATTCCTCTGCCCATGCTACTGAATTAAGAATATCTTTTGGGGGGGATTTTGCATCAATTAATATTCAATCAGCCTCAATCTGGATGTAATTAGGCAATACATTGTAAAGCCCACCATTAGGGTTGCCAATCCCATGATCGGAATTGGCGGGATCCCGGGGCGGTCCCAATATTTCAGGATTAGACTGCGTTGTCTAATGCCGGGCAACGTCTGAGCGGCTCTGCACCGCGTCACGTAGTCAGAGGTCACGCTGCATTACCCACCCACCTGCCACACTCCTGGCTGCACCGCCCGTCCGCCTCGCTCCCGGCTGCGCCGCCAGTCCTGCATTGCTCCCGGATGCACCTGCCCATGTATGTAAATGTGTGGGGTGGCAGGGTTTTTTTTTTTTTTAGGGAAGCCAATCCCAGGATTCCAGGAATCCTGGAATTGAGCATTTTTCAATCCCGGGATTAGCATCGCCAGCTGCCAAACATCTGTGATTAAATCAGTCAGTTTGGTGTTATTATTATTATAATTTTATTTATAAGGCACCACAAGTGTTTCGCAGCGCCGTACAAAGGAACAATACAGGGAGACAAAGCTTGGCATAACATTAAATAAATAAAAATACAGTACAAATAAAGAGCACCACAGTTCAATACACATTACAGCTTATATATAAGTAGTGAGGACCCAATCAACATACAACTAGAGGCTTGAGGCCAATGATGGAGATGAGTATGCGGACAAAGATGGTCACTGAGTGTTGGAGTATAGGAGAGCTGTGAGTGACATGTGAAGAGAAGAGGGCTTTGACAACAGGAGGGAAGAGGGCCCTGCTCGGAGGAGCTTACAATCTAGTAGGAAGGGGAGACAGACAGATTACAAGAGGTGCAAGCGAGGGGGTGGTGGTTAGATAGCAGGATGTAAACAGGCAAGGGGTCGGAGAACCAGCTGGTTTATGCAGTGGAAGGGTACACTTTGATGAATAGGTGTTTTCAGTGCCCGTTTGAAGCTTTGCAAGGTCGGGGAGAGTCAAATGGAGCAAGGGAGTGCGTTCCACTGAAGGGGTGCAGCACGGGCAAAGTCCTGTACTCTAGCATGGGAAGCAGGGAGCACGGGTGGAGGAGAGGCGACAGTCGTCAGCTGACCGTAGAGGGCGGGAGGGTGTATGAATGGAGATGAGGTTAGAGATATATGGAGCAATGGAATTAGAGATGGCCCTGTATGTGAGTGTGAGGTGTTTGAAGAGGATTCTGTAGGGGAATGGAAGCCAGTGCAGATTTTGTTGAAGGGGAGTGGCAGAATTAGAGCGGCGGGAGAGAAAGATAAGCCTGGCTGCAGCATTGAGGACAGATTGGAGAGGAGTCAGTTGGGATTGAGCGAGGCCGGTGAGGAGAACATTGCAGTAGTCGAGCCGTGAGATGACCAATGAGTGGTGTTTTGATGATTGTCAAAAAAAAACTGGCAGTCTATGGCGTGCGCATATTGTTAATTATATTAATATGATATTGAGTGTACAAACTATTTTTTTTTTTTAAATGACATAGGTCAGAAGGGCCCTTTTGTGTGATATCTTTTCATTTATCATCTAGTGCGAATGGGGTTTAAGGCCAAGCAGAGCCGGCCCTAGCCTAAATGACGCCCTAGGCAAGATTTTGGCTGGTGCCCCCAAGCACCGCCACTAGTTCCGCCTCTGACCCTGCTCCCCTTTCCCAGCACCATCAACCCTCATCATAGCAGTCATCATTTTGATGCTTCTACCCGCAATTTTTTAAATAGAAACAGTGCACACATTTGGTGCGCAGCCCAAACAGGGGTGTGATCTTGCTGTGAAGGGGCATGGCCACATAATTTTACCCCCAATTCAAATTATGCCACACAGTAGTGCAACTTTATTCATATTATATCATGCGCTGGTGTCCCTTATTCATGTTACATCACAATGTAGTACCACTTTACCTTATATACATTACTTCTCACATTATTCACATTATACCCTTAGAAAAAAATCCTGAGAAAATATTGTATTTTAACCACCTCCATGGCCACACTGCAACCCAGCACAAAGCAGTGTGTGCTGGGCAGAGGAGAAGAGCTGCAGCTGCTGCTGTCACTTAAGGGGAGGGGGCCCGGGGCCCCCACTGGGCCCACCCATCAGACTTTGGCCTGGGTAATTTGTACCCCCTACCCCTTTTTCTCGGCACCCCTGATAATACCACACAGTAATGCCCCTTACACATGACACACATTATTAATGTCCTTATAACCATAATGCCCCTTACACATTATGCCAACCTTTATTAATGCCCTTCATACACATAATGACACACATAATGCCCCTTACACATATGTTGCACATTATTAATGCCCTTATACACATGACACACATAATTCCCATTACACATATGTTGCACATTATTAATGCCCTTATACACATGACAAACATAATGCCTGTTACACATATGTTGCACATTATTATTGCATTTATACATGACACACATAATGCCCCTTACACATATGCCGAACACTATTGCACAACCAACCCACCCACAGACAGTACTCGCACAGCCGCTAACACTGTGACCTCTGCCTCTGCTTGAATACAAATGTTTCCTCATACATCTTGTCTCAATAGGCCATGCAGCTCCTGGCCAGTTCTGCTAACGTTGGGTGCCTTTTTTGATGAAAATTTGTCTTATTTGCATTGTTATGACCAGCACACACAAGGAGCTTCCGATGATTAAAATGATGTGCAGCGTGCCTATATTCTGTGTGCGACTGTGGCTGTACCTGCATACGGAATGCTATGTTACAGTGATTTCCATGAATACACTATTTCATATGCAGATACAGCCTCACTCGCACACAGAATATAGGCATGCTGCATATCATTTTAATCAGCAGAAGCTGCTGATGCCCCTAGGCATTCCAAATGCCCTAGGCAAGTGCCTAGTTTGCCTATGCCTAAGGCCGGCCCTGAGGCCAAGGGTAAATATCAGTGATCAATTCCCTCGATTTACCAAACTATTATAAATCTAGAATTGCTGGAATGGCATACAGAAATCATTATAATATATTCCAAAACAAAATCATGGTTCCATCTTTAGTTCCATACACAGGGCTTAATTCATGTTTGTTTGCAATGGTGCTGTTCTTGCATCATCGTAAAACCGCGCATGTGCCGCCATTGCACATTGCAGTACCTGTTCACTTTCTATTGCTCGCTCTACATTTTATATGCAGACTGATTGACAGGAAGGGACCATTTGAAGGTGGTGATGTGGGTGTTTTGGCAAAAAGAGTGTAATTACCATGTTAGGAGCATGTACCTGCCTTCAGCTGTCATTATGTATGTAGAGATATATGGTGCTGGTGTAGAAACTCCTAGGTCAACCCTAGGAGTCGATGTACTCATTGTTGCGCCAGTGCTGTCTATGCTTACGCAAATTGTTGAGGACTTGAGATGGATCTGGCGGGTGTCTTGTTACATAGTTACATAGTTATATAGTAGGTAAGGCAGAAAAAAGTCTTGCGTCCATCTAGTTCAACCTGGTATAGATATCCATTGCTGATTTGGTAGGTTCTGATATTTTACAGACAGATTATATTTCTTATTTGTACCCATGGATGTTTTTCTCCAGTAAATGTTTGTCCAACTTTGCCTTGAACGCATTTAATGAGCCAGCCGTTACCACCTCGCTGTGAAGAGAGTTCCAGAGTTTGACTGTTCTGACCGTAAAGAAATTCTTTCTATTAGCTGAATGAAATCTTTTTTCTTCTAATCTATACTCATGCCCTCGTGTCCTAGATTAATTTCTAGTAGAAAAGAGGGTGCGTGACAGTTCCTTATATTGGCCCTTGATATACTTGTACATGTTGAGCATGTCCCCCCTTAAACGTCTCTTTTCCAATGTAAATAGTCCCAAATTGCTTAATCTCTCCCCGTAGCTTAAATTCTCCATTCCCATAATAAGCTTTGTTGCACGCCTTTGGATTTTTTCTAATTCTATGATGTCCTTTTTATAGTGTGGGGCCCAGAACTGCACTCCGTACTCGAGGTAAGGTCTCACCAATGCTTTATACAGTGGCATAATTACCCTTGAGTCCCTAGTTTCCATTCCCCTCTTAATACATAGAATATACAAAAAGAGGAAAGGGACTGTTTTCGGGAACGCACAAGAAGAGGTTTCTTTAAAATTTAACTTTTAATGTTCAATATTCTAAGACTCCCTTATACATTTTTTATGGGAGGTAACAGTGAAATTTATAAGAATTCAAAAATAAACATATAGACGTACATACACAGATTGTGTATCAAGGTGATAATAAAGAAAGAAAATTGTGCATTAAAATATTAATGTCACTCTGAAAAATGTCTTATTTATTCAGCATAGATTGGTGTCGGTAATGGAGGGTTTACCAGCCCTGGATTATATCTTTATTATTATATAATGAATCCGGGCTAGTAGTTTCCACATGAGATACTATGGAGTTTGTTACACAGCCCTGATATTCTGTTATTATCCCCACCTATCAGGGGCAGAATATCCAGTACTTAGTGGGACATGTGTCAGTGTTCAATTGGTCCAATTAAAATTGTGTTTCAGACCACACCATATACTGTGCATGAGGCAAGCATATGGCTTAACTGCCACCTATCAAATATTCTCGTTCCTGTGTGTATCACACCATCTATATTATATTCCTGTGTGTCTCACACTTCATAAAATATACATAGGGGCTTTGCTGTCTATTGGGTATTCCTGTTGTTATTGTAGCAGGAAGACCCTCTATGGGGCGATCTCCATGTCAATCAACTGGCAGAGATACCTGACATCATCAGAATGACATGTGATTGTAAAATGCAATTTTGATTGGTGATCCAATACCAATAAATATGAGGTGGTGAAGACACTCTGGTTGGCCTTGAGAAAGCTGGGTAACCAGTGAAACACGTGTCAAAGTTGGGTCTTCCTGCTACAATAACAACAGGAATACCCAATAGACAGCAAAGCCCCTATGTATATTTTATGAAGTGTGAGACACACAGGAATATACTATAGATTGTTACGATGCCTTGGCCTGGGCACCAGGGATTACACGGGGGCCAGATGGAGAGATAACAAGGCGTGAGCCCACAGCCGGGACCGCCGGTTAGGACGGCCACAGCGGATCCTACACTCGCTCTGTTGAGTCCCCGAGGCAGATGGCAAACCCCTGCGGAGCTAGGCTTCACCTGTGGCCGCCGCGTTCGAAGGAGCGAGTTAAGCCCGCTCCGACCCCGATGCAGCCAGGTCTTATGTGGTGACAAGGGGTAAGCAATCGCCACGGGGAATACTCAAGAGGATAAGCTGATTAAAGGACCTAACTGGAAACAGGCCCCTAACTGCCGGCACCTGGCCAAGATGTGGAGTGCGACCAAGTCGCAGACACCAGTGGATAGAAGGGAGTCCCCAAAAACACTACAAAGGGACCGTGACTCCCAAAGCAGGGATCAGGATGAACGGTGACACTCCTGCCTAACCAGAACACTGATGACAGTAGGGGGCAAGGAAACAACTACCAAAAGACAGGGACAAAGAGACAAAAGAGGATAACCAAGGATAATCCCACGGAGGGGCTAGGCCACGGAGGGCCAGGGAACCAAAGAAGGAAAAGACCTGGGCTCCACTGGAGCACTTACGTGACCCACGGAAGATGGAGGATGTGGGTCCACTGCAGGCTCACAGGCTGAGGATGGAATACAGCAGAGGAGTTCAGGGAGATGCAGGAACACTGGAATCCAAGGGCAGACACCTGCTGACAGGCCGGGAGACCAGGAGGACTGCAGCGAGGAACAAACAGCACAGGCTACTGGGACCAAGGACCCAGGGAACCGGGGAGCCAAGCAAAATGCTTTAAAAAGCAATAAAGCTATAACCGGCGTCTGTGCCCAGCAGACGCCGGCTATTTATTCAAATCTCGCGCCGCCTGACTGACGTCAGGCGCGCGCGTACCTGGCCGCCGGGCGGAAGCTCGCGGACGTTGCCTTGCAACGCCCCGACGCTTAGCCTCAGATTGAAGCTTGGGACGCTGCCCGGCAACGTCCCCCGCCGCGTCAGATGACGCTGCGTCCGCAGCGTCAGATGACGCTGCACTCGCCGTCCGTCCGGGTGCAGGGATACCCGGACGGCGTGCAACAGTACCCCCACTTGAGGAAGGGTTAACAACCCTTTCCCACCAGGTTTATCTGGGAATTGACGAAAAAAGGCCCTCCTAAGGTTGGGTGAGTGCAAGTCTCCATCGGAAACCCAGGACCTCTCTTCGGGACCAAATCCCCTCCAGTGTACCAGAAACTGCAAGGAACCTCTCACAAGTCTGGAATCGAGGATCTTTTCCACGCGGAACTCCTGTTGCCCCTGCACCATCGCTGGGGCGGAGCCATTCCTCAGTCTGCAAGGAAATCTCTGTGAAAATACCACTGGCTTAAGAAGCGAAGCATGAAAGGTACTCGAAATCCTGAGAGACTTAGGTAAAGCAAGACGGAATGCTACCGGATTAACCCTCCTTACAATCCGAAAAGGCCCAATGAACCGAGGCCCTAACCTTGCTGATGGTTGGTGAAGCTTTATATTACGGGTGGATAGCCACACCCAGTCACCAACTTTGAAAGAGCAAGGCCGTCTGGACTTGTCAGAGAATACCTTCTCTCTGAAAGAGGCTTCTTTAAGGGCCAAGTGGACTTTCCTCCATATGACTTTGAGGCGAGAGGCAGCCGTCGAAGAAGTGCCAAGGGCATTCGGTCCCAGAGAATTAGCCCGTGGATGGAATCCGTAGACTGCAAAAAAGGGCGACGTCTTAGAGGCCGAATGATGTGCGTTATTATACGCAAATTCGGCTAACGGCAGGAAACTAACCCAGTCATTTTGAAGTTTGGAAACAAAGACCCTAAGATACTGCTTAAGAGACTGATTAAGACGCTCTGTTTGTCCATTGGCCTGTGGATGGAATGCGGAAGTGAGGCTGATCTTAACCTTCAAGGCAGCACAAAACATTCTCCAAAACTGAGCCACAAACTGTGGACCCCGGTCGGACACAATATCACTGGGAAATCCGTGCAAACGAAAAATGTGCTGGAGGAATAGCGTGGCCAGTTCTTTAGCCGAGGGTAACTGCCTTAAAGCCACGAAATGCGCCATCTTAGAAAATCTATCGACGACGACCCAAATGACCTGACAGTGTGATGAAAGTGGAAGACCCACAATAAAATCCATGGCCAGATGGGACCAAGGCCTGCCAGGAACGGACAAAGGCAACAACTCTCCCAATGGTCGAGAACGTGGAACTTTATGTCGGCACACTCTGGACAAGACAACACAAAGTCTCTGCTGTCCCTGGCCACCAGACCACTCGGGATAACAAAGCAAGGGTTTTATATACTCCTGGATGACCAGAAATCTTAGTATCATGGCATTCTGCCAACACTCTGCGTCTCAATGAAGGAGGGACAAACAGTTTATTCTCCGGAGTTTGGGCTGGAGCTTGCCCTTGAGCTTGCCGGAGAAGACCCTCCAAGGTCTGGCTAACTCCGGCATGGATACAGGACGAAGGAATGATGGACCCAGACTTGATCCCACCCTCTTGTTGAGGAACGAAACATCTGGAAAGGGCGTCTGCCCTGATATTTTTCGATCCAGGGATATAAGAAATAATGAAATTAAATCTCATAAAGAAGAGAGCCCACCGGGCTTGGCGAGCGTTCAGTCTTTTGGCTGATTCAATGTATTGTAGATTCTTATGATCAGTTAAGACCAGAATCTGATGAACAGCTCCTTCCAGCCACTGTCGCCATTCATCAAAGACCCACTTAATGGCGAGTAACTCCCTGTTGCCCACATCATAATTGGACTCTGCCTGAGAAAATTTTCTGGACATGTAGGCACAGGGGTGGAATTGTGAAGACTCCGGATCTCTCTGGGAGAGAACCGCCCCGGCCCCAACTTCGGAGGCGTCGACTTCCACCACAAATGGCAGCTCAGGGTTGGGATGTCTAAGAATTGGAGCCGAGATGAAGGCTTGCTTCAAGGTCTTAAAAGCCTGTTCTACCTGCGGAGTCCATGCTGATGGATCTGCACCTTTCTTGGTCAAAGCCACCAAGGGTGCCACGATAGAAGAAAAGGCATGAATGAATCGCCTATAATAATTGGCGAACCCAAGAAATCGCTGGACTGCTTTTAAATTGGTGGGTCGCACCCAATCTAAAATGGCTTGTAGTTTCTTGGGGTCCATTTGGAACCCTTGCGAAGAAATTATATATCCCAAGAAAGACACCTGGGTCACCTCAAATTCGCATTTCTCTAATTTAGCGAATAACTGATTCTCGCGCAATTTCTGTAGAACCTGACGAACTTGTGTCCTATGTGAGTCCAAATCTTGGGAAAAAATTAAAATATCGTCTAAATAGACAACCACGAACTTGCCCAAGAATTCCCGAAGGACATCATTAATAAAATCCTGAAAAACGGCTGGGGCATTGGATAGCCCGAACGGCATTACCAGATACTCATAGTGCCCCGTCTGAGTACTGAACGCCGTTTTCCACTCGTCCCCTTCCAGGATTCTTATGAGGTTATACGCCCCCCTAAGGTCAATTTTAGAAAAAATGGTAGCGGATCGTAGCTGATCAAACAGGACCGTGATCAAAGGAAGGGGATAGGTGTTTTTCACCGTAATTTTATTAAGGGCACGGAAGTCTATGCACAGTCTCAAAGAACCATCCTTCTTTTCCACAAAGAAAAAAACGGCGCTGAGCGGAGACTTAGAGGGCCGAATAAACCCTTTGGACAAACTTTCTTGGATGTACTCATCCATGGCCTTTGTCTCCGGGAGAGACAATGCATAAAGTCTACTCTTGGGCAATGGCGCGTTGGGGACTAATTGGATAGCACAGTCGTATGGCCGATGTGGAGGTAAACTGTCGGCCTTACCCTTTGAAAACACGTCTGAGTAATCCCGGTAGGGAATGGGAATCCCCGCTAAAGAGGTGGACTTCACAGGGAGCGAAATATGAAGGCACTTCTGTTGACAATTTGGGTTCCACTGGGTAATCTCCCCAAGGCGCCAATCAATGATGGGATTGTGTTTTTTCAACCAGGGGAAACCTAATACGATGGGTACCGAAGGACACGAAGTTAACAGGAAAGTGATCTCCTCCTGGTGAAAAAGACCAATGGTCAACTGTACGGGTGGAGTCTGAAATGTAACGGCCCCATTGGACAGAACCCCACCATCTAAGCCCCGTAAGGTAATGGGGATAGGAAGCTGGAGTTGAGGAATCCCCAAACTGTGGGCGAGGGAGGAGTCCAGGAAATTACCAGCCACGCCGCTGTCAATAAATACTGACCCTGAAAAATTACCCCCTTGAAAAGAAATATGCCCCGGGATTAGTAATGAATCTAGAGAGGAAAAGAGCTGGAAGCCGAAGTGAACCCTCTCTGCGTTCACTTGGCCCTGCCTTTTACTGGCCTATTGGGGCAATTTCTCAAGATGTGACCCTTACAGCCACAGTATAAACACAGACCTGAGCTTAATCGACGAGCCCTTTCTTCCGGGGAAATGCGAGCTGCCCCAAGTTGCATGGGCTCCTCACTTTCCTCAGGGGTCATCGGAACATAGGGAACCACCCGAGTGAGCGAGCCCCGTTTCGACCTCCGCTCACTGAGGCGACGGTCAATTTTAATGGCTAATTCCATTAACTTGTCCAATGTTTTAGGTGCCGGGTATTGAATGAGGCAATCCTTGATCTCATCAGAAAGACCGCAACGAAACTGACTGCGTAATGCAGGGTCGTTCCACCCGCAATCATTCGCCGATCGGCGGAACTCGGTACAATAAACCTCGGCTGGGTCTTTCCCTTGCCTCAGGGCTCTAAGATGAGTCTCTGCTGAGGCTTCACGGTCAGGATCATCATACAACAACCCGAGAGAACTAAAGAAACTGTCTACGGAGGCCAGTGCTGGGCTGTCCGAAGGCAATCCAAAGGCCCAGGTCTGGGGGTCACCCTGGAGCAAAGAGATAACTAGTCCAATACGCTGGGCCTCGGATGAGAAGGAGCGTGTTTTGAGCCGAAAATACAACTTGCAGCTCTCACGAAAATTAAAAAAGGTTTTGCGGTCTCCAGAGAACCGATCAGGCAAGTTCATTTTAGGATCTGAACCCCCTGAGTCTGGAGGCCGCGTCCTCTGCTCTTGGGATGCTACCTTCAAGGACAATTCCCAGACCATCTGAGTAAGCCCTTGAAGCTGATCAGAAAACGTCTGAGAAGGGGTACTCATAATACCAAACGACACAAATAACTACCCCTCCTGGTATTTTGACAGAGGAGACCTGTCTTATTCTGGCCGGTTATAATGTTACGATGCCTTGGCCTGGGCATCAGGGATTACACAGGGGCCAGATGGAGATATAACAAGGCGTGAGCCCACAGCCGGGACCGCCGGTTAGGACGGCCACAGCGGATCCTACACTCGCTCTGTTGAGTCCCCGAGGCAGATGGCAAACCCCTGCGGAGCTAGGCTTCACCTGTGGCCGCCGCGTTCGAAGGAGCGAGTTAAGCCCGCTCCGACCCCGATGCAGCCAGGTCTTATGTGGTGACAAGGGGTAAGCAATCGCCACGGGGAATACTCAAGAGGATAAGCTGATTAAAGGACCTAACTGGAAACAGGCCCCTAACTGCCGGCACCTGGCCAAGACGGGGAGTGCGACCAAGTCGCAGACACCAGTGGATAGAAGGGAGTCCCCAAAAACACTACAAAGGGACCGTGACTCCCAAAGCAGGAATCAGGATGAACGGTGACACTCCTGCCTAACCAGAACACTGATGACAGTAGGGGGCAAGGAAACAACTACCAAAAGACAGGGACAAAGAGACAAAAGAGGATAACCAAGGATAATCCCACGGAGGGGCTAGGCCACGGAGGGCCAGGGAACCAAAGAAGGAAAAGATCTGGGCTCCACTGGAGCACTTACGTGACCCACGGAAGATGGAGGATGTGGGTCCACTGCAGGCTCACAGGCTGAGGATGGAATACAGCAGAGGAGTCCAGGGAGATGCAGGAACACTGGAATCCAAGGGCAGACACCAGCTGACAGGCCGGGAGACCAGGAGGACTGCAGCGAGGAACAAACAGCACAGGCTACTGGGACCAAGGACCCAGGGAACCGGGGAGCCGAGCAAAATGCTTTAAAAAGCAATAAAGCTATAACCGGCGTCTGTGCCCAGCAGACGCCGGCTATTTATTCAAATCTCGCGCCGCCTGACTGACGCCCTAGCAACGCCCCGACGCTTAGCCTCAGAGTGAGGCTTGGGACGCTGCCCGGCAACGTCCCCCGCCGCGTCAGATGACGCTGCACTCGCCGTCCGTCTGGGTGCAGGGATACCCGGACGGCGTGCAACATAGATGGTGTGATACACACAGGAACGAGAATATTTGATAGGTGGCAGTTAAGCCATATGCTTGCCTCATGCACAGTATATGGTGTGGTCTGAAACACAATTTTAATTGGACCAGTTGAACACTGACACATGTCCCACTAAGTACTGGATATTCTGCCCCTGATAGGTGGGGATAATAACAGAATATCAGGGCTGTGTAACAAACTCCATAGTATCTCATGTGGAAATTACTAGCCCGGATTCATTATATAATAATAAAGATATAATCCAGGGCTGGTAAACCCTCCATTACCGACACCAATCTATGCTGAATAAATAAGACATTTTTCAGAGTGACATTAATATTTTAATACACAATTTTCTTTCTTTATTATCACCTTGATACACAATCTGTGTATGTACGTCTATATGTTTATTTTTTAATTCTTATAAATTTCACTGTTACCTCCCATAAAAAAATGTATAAGGGAGTCTTAGAATATTGAACATTAAAAGTTAAATTTTAAAGAAACCTCTTCTTGTGCGTTCCTGAAAACAGTCCCTTTCCTCTTTTTGTATATTCTATAATAACCTCTGACTGTTGGAAACAGCACCCCCACAAATAACAAAAGATATATTCTGGGGATATAAAGCCTTCCTAGGTACCTTAAAAATATTAGTGTGCAGGTGTAAACTTGGCTCCCCAAAGGAGCTAATATCTCCCTCTTAATACATGCCAGAATTTTGTTGGCCTTTTTTGTAGCTACATTACAATGGGCACTACATCCTAGTTTGCTGTCTATTTGGACTCCTAGATCCTTTTCAAGTATGGAATTAACCAGTTCCTCTCCTCTAAGGTTGTAACTTGCACACTGGTTGTGTCTCCCAAGCTGCATAACCTTACATTTATCTACATTGAACCTCATCTTCCATTTTTTTGCCCACTCATCTAGAATTGCAAGATCATTTTGAAGCATGGTGACATCTTCTGATGATTTGATGACTTTGCTAAGTTTTGTATCGTCCGCAAAGATGGATACATTGCTGAGTAACCCTATTCCAATATCGTTAATAAAAATGTTAAACAGAATGGGCCCCAAAACCGAACCCTGGGGCACTCCACTTAGTACCGGTATCGTATCTGATACGGCACCATTCACAACCACTCTTTGTTCTCTATTACATAACCAATTCCCTACCCATCTGCAGATATTTTCACCCAATCCTAGGTGCTCCATTTTATTAATCAATCTCTTGTGTGGGACAGTATCAAATGCTTTAGCGAAATCTAGGAAAATCACATCTACAGCATTACCATTATCGAGGTTTTTGCTAACCTCTTCATAGAAGCCTAGTAGATTAGTTTGGTATGAACGATTTTTCACGAACTCATGTTGGTTAGTACTGAGTAGATGGTGATAGTCTAAATATTCCTGGATACCATCCCTTAAAAATCCTTCAAATAGTTTACCCACAATTGATGTTAAACTAAACTTCCTTTTTTCCTTTTTTGAATATTGGCACTACCTCTGCTATTCTCCAATCTTTTGGTACTATACATGACGATAGTGACTTGCTAAAGATATAATGTAGGGGGGTAGCTAGTTCATCCCTTAATTCCATTAATACCCTCGGATGAATCCCATCTGGCCCTGGTGATTTATTTGTTTTGAGTTTGCTAAGCCTCAGTACTATTTCTTTCGGCGCGAAATCCACAATGAGATCTGGCTTATTTGTCCCGTTTGTGGTAAATGTTCGTTCCACAGTCTGCTCTCCCTTAGTAAATACTGATGAGAAGAACTCATTTAACGGTTTTGCTTTTCCCTTGTTGGGTGGCATTTGCGATGATTATCAGTTTTGGAACCTTGAGAAATGCAGGTGCGTACACGAGTGTACAGACATGACCTAGGGTTACGTACGTATGTGCATATCTAGATGTTGAAAGAAGAAACTCAGGAATACTGTATGTATTAGATACAATCAGGAAAACATATTGACATTTACAATGCAATGACAGCAGTGGCATAAGGTTACATTTTGTGACCCCCCTGCCACACACACATGCACGCACACACACACGCACGTGTGCACACACACACACAAACACACATTAAATAACATTTTTAACTACAGTACATGCTCATCACCAGGAAATTCATGCTTGTTGTCAGGGGTTTCTTGCTCGTTGCCAGGGGTTTCATGCTTATTGCCAGGGTTGTCAAGCTCAGGGTTTCATGCTTGTTGCCAGGAGTTTTATGATCATGGTTTCATGCATTTTGCCAGGGGTTTCATGCTCAGCGTTTCATGCTCGTTGCCAGAGGTTTCATGCTCAGGGTTTAAAGCATTTGCCAGGGGTTTCATACTCGTTGCCAGAGGCTTCATGATTGCTACCAGGGGTTTCATGCTCAGGGTTTTATGCTCGTTGACAGAGGTTTCATGCTCGTTGCCATCGGTGTCTTGCTTGTTGCCAGGGCTTTCATGTTCAGGATTTAATTCTCTTTGCCAGGGGTTTCATGTCAGGATCTCATGTTCTTTGCCAGGGGTTTCATGCACATTGCCAGGGGTTTCATGCTTGCTGGAAACCCATCTATGCAACCCTTCCATGAGAGAAGCTGGAGGTCCTCTAGCATGTGTCTCCTCCTAGGTGGTGGCCATTTCCGGAGAGACTTTTTCACCATATTCCATGCAGATGGCCAGACCATATGGAATCTGTCTAAAACATGCACCCATGCCCCCCAAATGGTCTGTGGGGGGCTATTGATAGACCACTAGATGGGCAGCATGCATATTTCCCTTGCACCTTCTGGGTGGTATAGAGATCAATTATTCCCCGGCTTCCATGATTATTCAGCCAATTAGTATAATGAGAACTATATGCTGTCTTTTATTATATGAAGTCCTGCAAAATCATAAAAACAAATGAAACGAAGATCCGTCAACTGCGTTCCTGAAATATAATACGCTTCATTTTCTCAATGTGATAATCGCACAATGCTGAATTAGCTGTTTGCCCAGTACCGGATAAATCCTCATTTGATGGACACTCCGTAAGGTTCAAGATCAACTTGTGTTATTATTATATTTTGTGGAAGACCTAAAAACACAAGAATTCCCCTGGAAGTATTAGATGATATCAGGAGATAACGGTCCTAACAGCTGGAGCTCGCCATACTGGAGTTACACATTGTGTATTTTCTTTGCCAGTATCGTTGGCTGTCACTCATAGGAAAGACAAGCTTAATAAAATAATTATTGTATCAGTTTGGGACAACAGACAGGGAAAGGTGAAGGATCCCCCAAATATCAGGATGCAGTGTGTGTGTGTGTGTGGGGGGGGGGGTTAGAAACGTTTTCTTCAGACATTCCAACCAAATTTATTTCGCTGGAGGAGAAAGACTGGTGGAGGCAAAAGGTGCGGGAGGATCCATTGTCTCCTGGTTAATTATTAAAGTTCAAATCATTACTTAAGAATTGAATTTAGATACGGAATCCGACCTATTCAGTAATACAATGTGTCAACTCAATGAGAAAGCGGTAATCTGAGAACTACAGTAAATCTCCCGAAAGCTGATATATTCGCATTTAAGACTAGATATATTCAAAAAGCTCCATAGAATTCAGTTTAACACTTTATGCTTAAAATAGTAGGACTTTTTTCCTAATTAAAAATAAATATCTGCACCAATCAGGTGCCACATATGGTTACTTTAAGGTAAATTGCGCACAGGGGCGGATTCGCCAGCGGCCTTACAGGAAAGATTCCCGGTAGGCGGATCCCCGGTAGGCGGATGTGGCCCTGCTGATACATGTAGCAGAGCACCCGGTGCTGCAAATACTCATCTAAGGCAGGCACCCATTTATATCCATTGTGACATCTGTTAAAGGGACAGGAGTGGGTGATATCTGGGGGTGTAACAATTTCTGGGGTGTTTCTGTGCTCTACTGTTCGGGGGTATCTATGATATTCGGGGGATAATGAGTTGTCTGCTTGATGGAGGGTTTGTGGTCTGTGTTCATTCTCAGGTGGGGGGGAATATGTGAAATGTGGAGGTTTGTGGTTTTTCACCGCAGATTAAAGGTCTGGGGCCACTAGATGCCACCGGCTTCCACACAGATGTGGTGAAGTTGTAATCCTGTCTATTTTGGTGTTGGTTTCGCCTATATATGATTTGCTGCCACCCACTTGAGGCCACTTCTAGAGTCTTCCAGGGGCACATTTAGTTCCCAATCAGCCCCTGATTGCACACATCACACCATTGCCTACAACATTATTACATACTGTATGGGCAGGAGCATGCTTCTAGAGAGGAGGAAGCCTTTGTGCAGACTCCGCTGGTGCTCCTCCTCTCCAGTGGGAGGTGCTGTAGACTCTGGGCACTACGTCACTAGAGAACCCTAGAGCAGGGTTAGGCAAGTAATTTTTGATGGAGTCCGGAAGTTTGAAATGATTTTGGTCGAGGTCCATACAGGCACAATGCTGCTAATACAATGACAATGCTGGCAATACGGGCACAATGCTGGCAATACAATGACAATGCTGGCAATACAATGACAATGCTGGCAATACAATGACAATGCTGGCAATACGGGCACAATGCTGCTAATACAATGACAATGCTGGCAATACGGGCACAATGCTGGCAATACAATGACAATGCTGGCAATACAATGACAATGCTGGCAATACAATGACAATGCTGGCAATACGGGCACAATGCTGGCAATACAATGACAATGCTGGCAATACGGGCACAATGCTGGCAATACAATGACAATGCTGGCAATACGGGCACAATGCTGGCAATACGGGCACAATGCTGGCAATATGGGCACAATGCTGGCAATACAATGACAATGCTGGCAATACGGGCACAATGCTGGCAATATGGGCACAATGCTGGCAATACAATGACAATGCTGGCAATATGGGCACAATGCTGGCAATACAATGACAATGCTGGCAATACGGGCACAATGCTGGCAATACAATGACAATACTGGCAATACGGGCACAATGCTGGCAATACAATGACAATGCTGGAAATACGGGCACAATGCTGGCAATGCGGGCACAATGCTGGCAATACGGGCACAATGCTGGCAATACAATGACAATGCTGGCAATACGGGCACAATGCTGGCAATACAATGACAATACTGGAAATACGGGCACAATGCTGGCAATGCGGGCACAATGCTGGCAATACGGGCACAATGCTGGCAATACAATGACAATGCTGGCAATACGGGCACAATGCTGGCAATACGGGCACAATGCTGGCAATACAATGACAATGCTGGCAATACGGGCACAATGCTGGCAATGTGGGCACAATGCTGGCAATACGGGCACAATGCTGGCAATACGGGAACAATGCTGGCAATACAATGACAATACTGGAAATACGGGCACAATGCTGGCAATACGGGCACAATGCTGGCAATACAATGACAATACTGGCAATACGGGCACAATGCTGGCAATACGAGCACAATGCTGGCAATACAATGACAATGCTGGCAATACGGGCACAATGCTGGCAATGTGGGCACAATGCTGGCAATACGGGCACAATGCTGGCAATACAATGACAATGCTGGCAATACGGGGCAATGCTGGCAATGTGGGCACAATGCTGGCAATGCGGGCACAATGCTGGCAATACGGGCACAATGCTGGCAATACAATGTCAATGCTGGCAATACGGGCACAATGCTGGCAATACGAGCACAATGCTGGCAATACAATGACAATGCTGGCAATACGGGGACCATGCTGACAATACGGGCACAATGCTGGCAATACAATGACAATACTTGAAATACGGGCACAATGCTGGCAATGCGGGCACAATGCTGGCAATACGGGCACAATGCTGGCAATACGGGCACAATGTTGGCAATACAATGACATTGCTGGCAATACGGGCACAATGCTGGCAATATGGGCACAATGCTGGCAATACAATGACAATGCTGGCAATACGGGCACAATGCTGGCAATACGGGGACAATGCTGCCAATGCAGGGACAATGCTGCCAATACAGGGACAATGCTGCCAATACAGGGACAATGCTGGCCATACAGGCCAGCATTGTCCCTGTATTGCCAGCATTGTCCCTGTATTGCCAGCATTGTCCCTGTATTGAATACAGGGACAATGCTGGCAATACAGAGACAATGAAGGCACACTCTGCATACTGTACTTAAGGGACGGGCAGGCCGCAACCCGCAGAGGCACTTTAAAATGCCTCCCGGCTCCGCTGCCTGCACCCCTCTCCAGAGTCTGGACTCTCTCCAGGGACAGCCCTTGCTCGACAGCCCCTGCTCAGGCGTGGGGTGCGGCGTCAGGCAGCTCCTTCACTCAGCGGGCGGGAGGGAGGGCTGTCGGGCAGCTCCTTCACTTGGCTGGCGGGCGGGCTGGCTGGCGGGTGGGCGGACGGGCTTGGCGCGCGCGGCGTCTCCAGATGATCACGCTGGCCGCGTCTTCAGCCCCCGCCCACGTGAGGCGCCGCGATAGGACGCTCACTCGTCAGGGGAAGGAGACGTCATGTCTCACTTCCCCTGGCATATTTACATAATTACTGTGAGGTCCGGAGCTCTGGCTTCTGCGGTCTGGAGATGGACCGCGGTCCGCCAGTTGCCGGTCCCTGCCCTAGAGTCTTCAGAGTCTACAGCCCATGCGTGAAATCCTGGGAAAATGGTCGTCGCACCATTTTCCTGATGAGTTCCGCAGCACTGCTGCTACCAAGATTGGCCTCTGGAGGTTAAATATTGATAATATTGGAATAATGCTAACTTTGTATTTAAACATGAATTGTTGCATTCTTTTTATTCTCCCTGAGCAATTTTTTGATTATATTGGCTTTTTATAACAGATAGATCTTTCTGCTGCCATAAGCAAGTGAAAAATGACATTACAATGAAATACCTCTTAATAGTTAACATCACATAAACAATGACCAGATCATAGGTGTTTCCTGGTTTTCTATGAGATCAGTTTCCACGTGTGGTAGTGCCCCTTATGCACATTATGCTATACAGCATTAATCTTTATTCCTATTGTTCCACATAGTAGTGTCTCTTATTCACTTTATGCCACAGTTGTCATACCCTTATTCACATTATGCCACAGTAGTGCCCCATATTAATATTAAACCACACAGTAGTATACCTTATACACATTGTGCCATACAGTAGTTTGCCACACAGGAGTACCCTTTATGCACATTATACTACAGATTAGTACCCCTAATACAGATGACACCACAAAGTAGTCCCCTTTATTGATATTATTCCGCACAGTAGTGTCCCTTATATACATTATTCCACATAGTCATGCCAGTGGCAACATGGTAGCTGGCCTCTCCAGCTCAAACACCAGTGTCCCCCTCCATAAGTGATAGTTTCTGTGAGTCTCTGAAAGCAGCATAGCCGGGCACTAACCTCAGGGCTGTCCAGGGTGCACACCATGGGTACAGCTGTATGGCCAGTGGCAGGCGGAGCTGGGCTTCATCATGTGATGCTGCTGCTGCAGTCAGAGGGCTGATACATCACCAGAGCAGTGGTGGTTAGAGACATACATGATGCTATGATGGATGTACCGGTGCATGGCCTCTCTGGTGTTCTGGCGGCGGAGGAACTCCTTGAGGCTGCAGGGTGAGGGTAACTTCTGGAGCCAAGGATGGGAGCTCTGTCACCTATAAATCCCAATGGAAGACATTATTGTGCTTCTTGAAGTAACCTATATGCAATCAGTTTTTCCAGTCATAGGGGTAAATTTACTAAGATGGGAGTTCTATTGAAGATAGGATGTTGCCCATAGCAACTCAAGGATGACTGTCCTTAAAACCATGACTGTCAATGTGCCTTGAGGACGGAGGTTGGGAAACACTGATGTAATAGCTCTATGAATACACTTGGCCTAAGTCCATAAGGCTTAGGCATACCTCAGCGAGCCCCATCCGTCAGGCACGCTGTGTGCCTTGCGCCGCGCCAGAAGCCTAAAAGAAATGTTTTACTTTTGTATTGTACACCGGAGAATAGTAGGATCATGTGTATCCTTTATAAAGTTTAGTGATGTGATCCGTCATCGTGCAGTAACTGCAGAGGGAGTATTGCAATATATTATGCTCAGATATCCCAGGCACCGTCATTTACCATGTAATGCTGATCATTAATTGTTACTTAGCCTTAGTGTGGTAATCCCCCCTAACCCTCCCGTAGGGGAAGGCAGGATTCATTTCAGCTAAGTTCTTGGAAGAAATTCTGTTCTGGCAGAACCGCACAGTGTAATGAATACGCTGAGCTGCCTTGTGCACTTGTACACCTGTCCGTACACGATTTGATACCTGCTGCGATCCTTTGATTGCACCCGCAGCTGCATTCACCATAGGTTTCTAGGGGGTATGTGATACCGCCCAATTTACCAATATTGGGAATGCGCACACCCCCACAGCTTCTGATTGTGGTGGCTAGTTGTAGCCTATGAGCTACACTTTTCGGGGTGTAGTCCTGGCAGGGTTCCCACAGGAAATCTCCATCATTAATGGTCCCTGTGCATGGTGGTCAGACCAACCGCACATTTGGAGAGGGCAGCCAGCTCCAGGATGTACGGGGTGGGGCCAGCGGCAGTGCAATGAAAAGGGGCAGAGACAGGGGTGGAGCTATTCAAATAAGTGCATGAGAGGGCGTGGCCGTTGCTATTGTATCATCTTGGCCACGCCCTCCGCTGTGTATTGCCGGTATTATAGGGAACCAAGTGGGGGCTGCAGGAGGCTGCCGCCATTCTGAGGGACTTGTCCACCTTCCTGTGGGGCCAGAAGGTGGACACCATTTTTGGGAGCCTCACGGCCATTCCGGGAGTGTAGGAAAGTATGCTACTGGGTGATACATATTCTAATATGTCCTGGGTTCTAATGTCATGCCCAGATTGTATGACAGTACAATCATTGATAATTGCCCCCCATGGGTCTTGATTTGGGGGCTTATGCAAAAAGCAAACATTATTGTGATATCCCACACCCACTGAAAGGAACTTTCGTGGCATCACTCGGAAATGCCACATTTGTGCACTAGCTGTCAGTCTCTTGGAGCCCACAGCTGCCCACAGTGCACTCTGTTTTGTCCTGCATGTACCGCACAGGTCTTCCCTCCATCTCCGGCCGCTAGATGGCGCCATGACACTTGCAGTCAGCTGATTCCTAAACCTCCAATCACAAGTGCCACAGCAGTCAGCTGGTTCATTCATCCAATCACCACTGCAAAAGGGGGAAGTCCAGACCAGACTGCAGCAAGGACCCAGAAGAATGTTTCCTGCCACACTGTAGATGTATTCCATGGATGCAGGCTCCTGTGTTCCAGTTTCTGATTACAGTAGCTCTGTTCTTTTGCATTGTAGAACTACAGGTTCCAGGCTGCTCTTCCATGGCTCCTCCCTTTGGCTATTTCCATTTGTCTCAGTGCTTGCCGCTGAATATTTGTATTCACCTTCCCATTCCAGCCTTATCCTGAGTTTAGCCAGTATTACTTGTGCACCTATTGCTGGCAGTTCTATCAACTAATCTACATTTCAAGTACTCTGCAAGTATTTCTGTGTCCTGCTGATTCCATTATCCTTCAATTCAGCAGGTTACAGTGCGGTTCAGAGGCATATTTAGTTCCATCCTGACTCCATTCCAAGTTCAACTAGTTATAGTCCAGTCCAGAAGCATTATCAGTTCCAGCCCAACTACATTCCAAGTTCACCTATTTATAGTCCAGTCCAGAGGAAAACATCAGTTCCAGCCCGACTCCATTCCAAGTTCAGATGGTTTTAGTCTGGTCCAGCTGACTCCAGTTCCATTCCTGCTGGTTCCAGTCCAGCTAAAGTAGCATTGTCAGTTCCAGCCCGACTCCAGTTCCATTTCAGTTTGCTCCAGTCCAGCATAGAAGTACACTATACTGCCAGTCTTTTCATACATCTCCCTTCCTGCCCCCCCCCCCCCCCCCCCCGCATGAAGGTGGGCAAGTCTCCTGCATCACCCCAGCCCCCCCCCCCCCCTCCTTTCCAGCTGAAGCAAATACCGGATTCCGCTGGTCCACGGCAAGGGTGTGGGGCTAAAATGGCGCTAATAGCAACATATTGTGTCATTGTAGCCCCTCCCCAGTTCGCGGACCTGCGAATTGCAGTGTTTGACTGGCGTGGGGTGGCTTGGTGGAGTCAACCTCCTGTATCCCAAACCCCCCGCGTGTAATATCTGATCTCCTCTCCCGGCTTCTCCTGGAGAGGAAAAAACAAAAGTAGGCAAGAATGCACCAAGTATGAACTTTAAGACTAAATGCTTAACATATTTTAATTATCTCTTTCAAAACACATTTAATCAGCTGCTGAGATGATTCATGGTTATAAAATCATTGCAAACAAAGAAAAAACTGAAATTATACAATATTAATGCGGGTGACATATTTCATCTGATCCAAACAAATGTCCAGGCGGTCTCTAGGAATGTACAGTAGTTACATGTGAGCACAGAACAGTGCGGATTAGTCCTGCAAGAACGGAATAAATCCCTGATGCACATTGTAATCAAATGTGGGGGGGATGTGGCGGGAATTCTATTGGACAAAAGGTTTTCAGTGCAGCAAAAAAAAAAACTTGCAGAACTCGCACCCAGTTTTTGATTACTGCAAGTATGCCACTCCCAATACAGATAGTATATCATTTAAAAAACAATGCCCCACCGGGCCATTAACACGGGAACGCCCATGAAACGCCAGGCATTCCGATGGGCTATGCCCCCTGCCACTGCCCCGCCCTGCAAGGTGCGAGCGGAACGGCAAATATGCAGGGCCACTGTGCCCGCTCGCCCCAAGCATCTACACATGCACATAATTGTGCAGGCTGATTAAATCTGTATAACGCCCCCTAGTGCCTGATTCAGATTGGTACACAATGCCGATGGTCACGCAGCTGAGCATTTATCGGTTAACTGTGCTTGCGCCAAGGTGCTCTATCGGTGCGCTGGCAATAAGCAGCAATAATATATAGTGCTGAGGATTGTTTGAGGAGGGCCCCAAACTGGTATCTTGCCTAGGGCCCCATGAGGTCTAAATCCACCTCTGCAGCACAGACGCATGGTCTATGCAGATTCCATGCGGTCTGGCGCCTCAAGGAATCTGCTGAAAATAACCCTCCAAAAGTGGCTGCCGCCTAGACGGTCTTTCTGGACCTCTAGGGAAATTCAGATCATATAGCATTACCCAGGAGTGCTGGATTCTGGGAATGCTGATGTATCTGCAAGCATGAACCCCTTGGCAATGAGCATGAAACTCCTGGCAACAAGCATAAAACCCTTGGCAATGAGCATGAAAACATTGGCAACGAGCATGAAACCATTGGCAATGAGCATGTAACCGCTGGCAATGAGCATGTAACCACTAGCAATGAGCATGAAACTCCTGGCAACGAGCATGAAACCCCTGGCAAAGAGCATGAAACCCCTAGGGGAAAACGGAGACTTTACTAATACATATAAGTGTATGTAAATAGTGAAATATTCTCAAAAGGATTCTAGAGTTAAGTATACTATGACAACAAAGAGAGAGTACACAGCAATAGCTTCACATACAGCGCCATCTACTGTCCCCCCCTATATAGCACTCAAGTAAGACTTTGCATGTATCTGCTGTTGTACACTGAAACTTTATTTGTGCCTGTACATCCTACCTGTAATGCAACCCCTGATTCACAAGCACAAAGCACATCCTATCTACAGTACTACCGATTCAGAGGAGTCATTTAAGTGATTTTCGGGCAAGCCCTGATGTCATGCGCCTGCCCTAGCAGACAAAGGAGTTCCTGTGCTGTGCCGGGCACTCCCAGTGCATCTATGGGCACTCCCATTAAATGCCGGGGGTCCAGCACAGCACACCTCCGGCCTATCCGTCAGGCTGTGAGTGCCTTAGCAAAAACAAAATTTGCAGAAGGCGCTCCCGACCGGGCCCCGCACATGGGCATTACCAAAAATGTGCATGCGCTGTAGGTCAACTATTGAACAGGGGCAAAACTCGGACCTGTGCGAGCAGGTCTGAATTAGCTCCAATGTGTGAGACATAAATGAGTTGCCAGTACTGTGATAGCAGCCTTCAGGGTAACGTCCTCTTCAATCTTTGCATTATTCAATTCACTGGCATCATTAGGGGGTAGCGGACTGCACCCTGGTGTCATCCTTCCAGGTGGTGGCACCAAAGTGCTGGCTCCTCCTCAGTGACATGGTGCCAGGTGCTGTACTGTTGCATTATTATGTAGCACCAGGTTCCTGTTACTAAGGAGTAGCCAGCAGGGGGTTTATGTGGAGCATTATGGTTCCTGTCACTGAGGAGGAGCCGGCAGGGGGTTTATGTGGAGCACCTGGTTCCTGTCACTGAGGAGGAGCCGGCAGGGGGTTTATGTGGAGCACCTGGTTCCTGTCACTGAGGAGTAGCCGGTAGGGGTTTATGTGGAGCACCTGGTTCATGTCACTGAGGAGGATCCGGCAGGGGGTTTATGTGGAGCACCTGGTTCCTGTCACTGAGGAGGAGCCCGCAGGGGGTTTATGTACAGCATTATGGTTCCTGTCACTGAGGAGGAGCCGGCAGGGGGTTTATGTGGAGCACCTGGTTCCTGTCACTGAGGAGGATCCGGCAGGGGGTTTATGTGGAGCACCTGGTTCATGTCACTGAGGAGGATCCGGCAGGGGGTTTATGTGGAGCACCTGGTTCCTGTCACTGAGGAGGAGCCCGCAGGGGGTTTATGTGGAGCACCTGGTTCCTGTCACTGAGGAGGAGCCAGCAAGGGGGTTTATGTGGAGCACATGGTTCCTGTCACTGAGGAGCCGACAGGGGGTTTATGTGGAGCACCTGGTTCCTGTCACTGAGGAGGAGCTGACAGGGGGTTTATGTAGCACCTGGTTCCTGTCATTGAGGAGGAGCTGACAGGGGGTTTATGTAGCACCTGGTTCCTGTCATTGAGGAGGAGCCAACAGGGGTTTTATGTGGAGCACATGGTTCCTGTCACTGAGGAGGAGCTGACAGGAGGTTTATGTGGAGCATCTGGTTCCTGTCACTGAGGAGGAGCCGGCAGGGGGTTTATGTGGAGCACCTGGTTCCTGTCACTGAGGAGAAGCCAGCAGGGGGTTTATGTGGAGCACCTGGTTCCTGTCACTGAGGAGGAGCCAGTAGGGGGCTTATGTGGAGCACCTGGTTCCTGTCACTGAGGAGGAGCCAGTAGGGGGTTTATGTGGAGCACCTGGTTCTTGTCACTGAGGAGGAGCCGGCAGGGGGCAGATGTAACATGTGCAGAGAGAATTACATTTGGGTGGGGTGTGTGTTCAAACTAAAATCTAAATTGCAGTGTAAAAATAAAGCAGCCAGTATTTACTCTGCACAGAAACAAAATAACTCCTCCAAAATGTAACTCTCTCTGCACATGTTACATCTGCCCCACCTGCAGTGCACATGGTTTTGTCCATTAAAGAAGGAGCTTGCTTTTGCACACCAACCTGAATCACCCCATGCTTTCACCTATCACAAAAGGGCTCTCGTTTTATATTCATGTCAGACTACTCCAAAATACATGCAACCGATGAGACTCACGAAGACTCCTTGTCTCGTCCCCAGCAATCAGTACAGTACAAGGATATCCCCTTGTTCCTTTACAAGAACATAACATTCATTTTCTCTCTCATTTTTGCCAGACGAGCAGTTTCTCTTGCTGTGTTCCAATTGGAAAGCTATATAAGAAACCCAGGGTAATATAGAGATGTCTGGAGATTCCCTGACCTTTATTCTGCCTGAACTGTACTGTCCATGCCGATGGCAGTGCGTTCAGTCGTGTCAGTTATTGCTGCATATTTCCCCAGCGCTGCGCCGTACGGAGACTCATAGATCTCTGACTGTCTGTGGTACCCACAACTGTAACTATTGCTCCATCATTTGGAAAACAAAAAGAGAAACTTATAATCTGAATGAGCCCTAAGGGAGCAGCGATCCCTATGGTTGTAAACAATAAGGAAACTGGAAGACGGTCAGTAAAAATAAGCATATAAATAATAAACTTTAATAAGAAAAAGAAAAATCCCTAGGCGTACAAGAAGAAACAGAGTAACAATGTCCTGCCCAAAGCACATACAGCCATTATTAACACTGACATATGTGGACTGATGTAGAAAATAAGGTTTATTTCAAGGGACAAATCTATTTTAAAATTGAATCTCTGCATCCCAGGCGCCATCGGAGAATATACTGCAATGATGTTGCGCGAATTAAGATGAATCCTAGGGCCATGAAGGCACGTGGTGGGTGACAAGTAGCCCACCTGCAACTCTAGGCAGCCAGGACTGTGGGCCCAATTGAGATGGCTTCTAATTTGTACCAGCCAGCCATCAGGTGAATGCCACCCGCCAGAGTGAAATCATACCTTGTAGAATCTGTTCCCTGCCACACAAAAAGTTCTAAATCCATTCACCGAATCCTATTTCAAGTGTGCAAGCTCTGAGAAGCCCTGGGCTACTGGGTGGCTGCAATGAAATCAGCCCGATAGAGACCAGAGCTGATGTCACATACCCTCCCCTAAAACACTAGAACGTGTCTGTAATTTCCCTAGGCACACCTGCAGTTTTTCTGGCAGGCCTACGTGTTTATTTTTTTTTTTTGGGGGGGGGGGGTTACCATCCCCAATCACCTACTTCCTGTCAATCACCTTTCCTATCGCTAGTGAAGAAAAAAAAAGTAGCATGACTTCATCGCTGTATGGCTGTATGCATACTTGCCTACTTTCAATTTCACCTCTCTGGGAGAACCCCGGAGAGGCAACACGTCAGGGGGGGGCGGGAGCAAGGCTGACATCACTTGGCCCCGCCCCAATGTCCACTTGGCCCCGCCCCCAACTCTGTGATTCGCGGGCCGCTGAGAGGGAGCGGAGCTTAAATGATGCAAAATGCAGCGATCATGTCATTTTAGCCCCGCCCCCTCACCGTGGACCCGCGATTTCAGGTAATTAAACCAGCGGGCAAGGGGAGAGCCGGGGCAATTACCAGAATGCGGAAGACTTGCCCACCTTCTGCGGGGGGGGGGGGGGGGGGGGGGGCGGAAGGCGGGGGAGGCGGACCTGGTTTCCGGGAGGCTAGGCAAGCCTGGCTGTATGGCGTCGCGCTGTGCGAACTGGCACCCGTGCAATCAGGTTTCAATCTGGCGCCAACAAGTATGCCCCACATTTCCCTGTGCAGATTATATATATATATATATTTTTTTTTTTTTAAATGAGCTATCAATTAACTGTACAATGTGCATGACAGAAAGCAGAGGCGTAACTAATATTGTGGCGCCCCCCCCCCCCGCCAAAAAATTACCTTACCCATCCGCATGCCGCCGCTGCTGGCCCCGCATTCAGTCCGGCACCGCACATAGCCTCCGGGCTCTGTCTCCTGCAGTAATGAAAAATGACACGACAAAATGGCTGCCCCCCCGTACAGCAGACAGTTTTTTTAGGGATGTTAGAGGAGGCCGCCGCCTCCTCTAGCATCAGTAAAAACTGTCTGCTATTAGGGGGCAGCCATTTTGTCGTGACATTTTTCATTACTGCAGGAGACAGAGCCCGGAGGCTATCTGCGGTGCCGGACTGAATGCGGTGGCGGCGGCATGCGGAGGGGTAAGGGGGGGTCTGACCAGAGTGCCCGGGCACCGGGGGCGCCCCGCTGGCGCTTGCTCCCCCAAGCAGCCGCGGTGGCTGCCTTATGGTAGCTACGCCTCTGACAGAAAGGCATCATTATAATCTACTGCACTTATTCTGTATCTTGGTTTCCAGGATAAAACATCCAATGCTATGTCCTATATAAGGTGTTAGACAATTCCAACATTTGGAGTAAAACATCCCCCCCCCATTCTTGCGCCAATCCTATAGTGTAAACCTTGATATAAATTACTACCATGAGCCTTGGCAGGACTACACAGACCTATCCTGTCTCCAAACAGCGCGCTGGCCGAGGGTCAACTTCCCCTTCGAGACATAAGCTGTTATGCAACCCGTGGGTTAATGTAGGATTTCACGCTGAAACAATGTATATATAATACAGGAATTACTGTAAACAGCCGGAATATCATCCCAGGACACTGACTTTATTATCGTCTGTTACATACTGTAATTAGAAATAAGCCGATATTGAGAATACACACAACGCCGGGATGTTTGGGTAGTGTCACCGGATCGCGGACTCCGCACAATTTTTATTGGCTTAATAGTGCTTAGGGTGCGAAATATGGCAAAACACATAAAAAAAACCAGGGTATGAGCAGAAATGACAGAATCCAGACAAACTATGGTAATAAAGTAGCCTAGAAAACTTGTTATCACAAAGTAAATAATCAAAATGATATCATTAATATAAAAAGTACATCTTAAGTACCAACCAATCAGCTCAGAGCTGTCATGTGACAGGCTGTGTTAAAATAAATCACAGGAGCTGATTGGTTGGTACGCTAATAAAAGTCAGTCTAGACATTCTCAACCCTTTATACCATAACCAACTTTTTAGGGTATGTTACCAGTATGGCGGCCATCTTGAAGTTGGCCTTCTTGGATGCCACTCTTTTTTCATTGGGGGAGGTAGTCATGTGACATATCAAACTGATGCAGATTTTCATGAGAAAACTAATGGCGTTAGAAGTTTGTATGTGTCTGTATTCCTTCTAGAGTTTTAACTGAGATTTCTTTTGCAGGTGGTGACATTAATGACAATGACACAAAATGAGAGCGCGCTCAGCCAATCAGCGGCCGCCCATTCTTTTGAATTTTTTTTTCAAATCTACGGCGCGCCACCGGCCGCTCGGAGGTCGGACCTGAAGGTAGGTGTGTGCCAGCGGTGCCGATGTGATATGTCGCAGGTGCTAAAAAGCCCCCATGATCTGCCGCTGATGGGTACAATTCCAAATTATCTTATTTTCTGCAGTTCTGACCTCCGACTCCGATGCGCAACGAATCGGATGTCACACACATCTGGTCTGGACGATTTCAACCGATTTCTCTGCCTGATCCGCCGGAATCGGGTGAACGCATAGTGTATAGGGGGCTTTACACCAACTTATTTCCTTTTTATGAAGGTGTCTCCACACTTATGGACCACTCTGTATATAAGAAATTACTTAACTGACTGGTAGATAATATTCTGTTTGGGTGTATAGCTGCTCTCAACAACCAACATCAGCAAATTTATTTTTATTTACTCCCAGTTTCTTATATATATATATATATATATATATATATATATATATATATATATATATATATAAACTTGCAGAAGATGATCCGGAACTCCAATAATTTAAACAAAGAGCGGGTGCCACAGCCAAACGACAATGCAATTCACCAATGGGCCCAGAGGTACCCCATGCCTGGCACTCCCCAGCAACTCAATAAAGAGACCTGCAGACGGTCTAATCGACAACGTTTCGGGAACTTTTTATTATGTTCCCTTCGTCAGGACAACATATATATATATATATATCGCACGCATATTCCGCAGCGCTTTCCAGAGAATATATTTTTGGATTGTGGGAGGAAACCAGAGTACCCGGAATAAACCCACACAAGCATGGAGAGAATATACAAACTCCACACAGTTAGAGCCATGGTGGGGATAGAACCCATGACCTCAGCGCTGTGAGGCAGTAATGCTATAACCATTACACCGTCCGTACTGCCCCGTATTGTGGAAGTCTAGTTGCACACACGCCATTTTAGGATAGTATGGCCGCCATTTTGGTTCGCAGAGTTGCGCAAATAAAGTTTCCATACCCGAGTATGTGTGACAAAGTGGACCAGAAGAGTAGCCATACTATCACACATAAATTCATAAATACATACTGACACTAAGTAAAATGTAGTTAAAGGTTTAGAACGCCACACATAGCTTAGTTAGCCCTGCATACATCTGTCTGTATCATGTTTAGTACCGTTCCGTTCCGTTCATTGTGCGAAGTATTCCGGTCATTGCGAATATTTCGCAATATACACGGCTCGATAGTTATGGACATAATCCATATTCCAGGGACAGTTTCTGTTGAAAGTATGTAACAAAGGAATCTAGATGAAACCGGTTCTTATCACTGCTGACGCCGAAACCATCAGACAAAGGACTCTTAAAGTTCACTCCCCTGGACCTAGCCAAACCAGGTGTATCATCTTACCCCCCAATCACAGCTGACCTGACATACGACCTTTGACCAATGAGAACGGCCTTTGACCTCCCCTTTCTGACCCTATAAGATAGGCGACCCAGAGCAGCCAAAGTCTCTTCGGCACATCTACCTTTCCCTGACGTTCTACCGGGCTATAGTTCATCCCTGAACGATAGCGAGCTCTGACCGGACTGCGCTTCGCATATTTAATGAGACGGTAAACGGTTGCATTTTAACGGTATTTATCCTTAGTGTATTGTTGGCTGATTGTGTCTTGTATCTGTTTTTCTTCCCTTAGCAGAGCCTGTATAGTATATACTTTGTTAGACTATTGTATAACTTGTTATACCTGTATTTTCTATTTCTGTAACCCCCTTTTGTCCATTAGGGACTTAAATACATCTTTTTGTGGAGTTCCTATCTCCTTACTTCTATACCGTGGTTGTGTCTGTTATTCGCATTTAGCGATAAAGGTTTATTACGGACTCTGTCCTTAAAAGGTATATTCGCAGATCAGAGTCAAAGTACTGCGAAAGGATCTCTTATTAAGGTATTGGTTCTTTGGTGTATAATACACGATAAAGGTACGCTACGCTGCGCTACGTTTTGTTCGCACGTAGCTAGGCAAAAAGGGTACGTTGGTTGCGGACTTATTACGTAACCTGCGCTTTTCACTTATTGTCTCTCTGGTCATATTTAATCGCCATTAACAGTATATATATAACACATGGTGGGGATAGAACCCATAACCTCAGCGCTGTGAGGCAGTAATGCTAACCATTACACCATCTGTACTGCCCCGTATATATAACACATGGTGGGGATAGAACCCATGACCTCAGCGCTGTGAGGCAGTAATGCTAACCATTACACCGTCCGTACTGCCCCGTATATATAACACATGGTGGGGATAGAACCCATGACCTCAGCTCTGTGAGGCAGTAATGTAACCATTACACCGTCCGTACTGCCCCGTATATATAACACATGGTGGGGATAGAACCTATGACCTCAGCGCTGTGAGGCAGTAATGCTAACCATTACACCGTCTGTACTGCATTAGGCAGTAATGGCAGTCTGTACTGCTGTGAGGCAGTAATGCTAACCATTCCACCGTCTGTACTGCCCCGTATATATAACACATGGTGGGAATAGAACCCATGACCCCAGTGCTGTGAGGCAGTAATGCTAACCATTACACCGTCCATACTGCCCCGTATATATAACACATGGTGGGAATAGAACCCATGACCTCAGCGCCGTGAGGCAGTAATGCTAACCATTACACCATCCATACTGCCCCGTATATATAACACATGGTGGGAATAGAACCCATGACCTCAGTGCTGTGAGGCAGTAATGCTAACCATTACACCATCCGTACTGCCCGTATATATAACACACTAGGTGATTCATCGCGCCCTACGGGCGCTCTTCACACCGTCGTAAGGGGCTGCGCCCCCTTAATTTGTGAACGTTTGTATATGAGAAATATGGTTAGAATTGTATGAAAGATGCCCTGTATTGCAACTTAGGTGTCCGCGAATCGCGGGAGGGGGGGTCGCGGAGGGTGCCGCGAATTGCAGGAGGGGGGGGTCGCGGGGGGTTCCGCGAATTGCAGGAGGGGGGGTTGTGGGGGGGTGGATGCTGCGAATCGCGGGAGGGGAGGGATTGCAGAGAATCGCGGGAGGGGGGTCGCGGGGTGGGTTGACGCAAATCGCGGGAGGGGGGTTACGGGGGCGGGGGTTGCGGCGAATCATGGTAGGGGGGGTCGCGGGGGGTGTGCCGTGAATCACGGGAGGGGGGGTCACGGGGTGGGGTGCCGAGAATCGCGGGGGGGTTTTGTGTGCCGTGAATCGCGGGAGTGGGGGTTGCGGGGGGTGGGGGGGGTGTGACGCGAATCGCCACAAGAAAAAATCAACACAGAAAGGTCAACACATGTAAATGTTGACATAAGTGTGGCACTTCATTGGTGTCCATGTCGACACATGAGAATGAATATGAAAACATTCAAAAAATGAAAAAAAAAAACTTCAAAAACTCATGTCAACCTTTTTCATTGTCGACCATAGCCGTGTCAGTGTTTTCCATGTGCAATTTAATTCTGGAGCTGCCGCGAATCGTGGGGGGTGCCGCGTATTGCGGGAGGGGGGGTCGCGGGGGTGGGTGCCGCGAATCGCGGGAGGGGGGGTTACGGGGCGGGGGTTGCGGCGTATCATGGGAGGGGGGGTCGCGGGGGTGTGCCATGAATCACGGGAGGGGGGGTCACGGGGTGGGGTGCCGAGAATCGTGGGGGAGGTGTGTGTGTGTGTGCCGTGAATCGCGGGAGTGGGGGTTGTGGGGGGGGGTGGGGTTGTGACGCAAATCGCCACAAGAAAAAATCAAGACAGAAAGGTCAACACATGTAAATGTTGACATAAGTGTGGCACTTCATTGGTGTCCATGTCGACACATGAGAATGAATATGAAAACATTCAAAAAATGACAAAAAAACCTTCAAAAACTCATGTCAACCTTTTTCATTGTCGACCATAGCCATGTCAGTGTTTTCCATGTGCAATTTAGTTCTGGAGCTGCCGCGAATCACGGGGGGTGCCGCGAATTGCGGGAGGGGGGGGTCGCGGGGTTGGGTGCTGCGAATCGCGGGAGGGCGGGGTTCACAGGGGTTCCGGTGGGGGGTTGCCGCGAATTGCGGGAGGTGGGGGGTCACGGGGGGTGCCGCGAATCGCGGGAGGGGGGGTTGCGGGGGTGTGTGACGCGAATCGCCACAAGAAAAAATCAACACAGAAAGGTCAACACATGTAAATGTTGACATAAGTGTGCCACTTCATTGGTGTCCATGTTGACACGTGACAATGAATATGAAAACATTCAAAAAATGAAATAAATCTTCAAAAACTCATGTCAACCTTTTTCATTGTCGACCATAGCCATGTCAGTGTTTTCCATGTGCCATTTAATCCTGGGGCTGCCGCGAATAGCGGGGGGTGCCGCGATTTGCGGGAGGGGGGGGGTTGCGGGGGGTGGGTGCCGCGAATCGCGGGGTTCATGGGGGTTCCGGTGGGGGGTTGCCGCGAATTGCGGGAGGTGGGGGGGGGTCGCGGGGGGTGCCGCGAATCGCCGGAGGGGGGGTTGCGGGGGGTGTGACGCGAATCGCCACAAGAAAAAAATCAACACAGAAAGGTCAACACATGTAAATGTTGACATAAGTGTGCCACTTCATTGGTGTCCATGTCGACGAATGACAATGAATATGAAAAAATTAAAAATAAATCTTCAAAAACTCATGTCAACCTTTTTCATTGTCGACCATAGCCATGTCAGTGTTTTGCATGTGCCATTTAATCCTGGGGCTGCTGCGAATTGCGTGGGGGGGGGGGGGGGTGCCGCGAATCGCGGGAGGGGGGTCGCAGGGGGGGTGCCGCCAATCGTGCAAGGGGGGGTCACGGGGGGGTTCTTTTTGACGCGAATCGCGGGAGGGAGGTCGCGGGGGGGGTGTTTTTTCCGCAAATCGGGGGGTGTCACGGGGGAGGGTTTGCCGCGATTCGCGGGAGGGGGGGGTCGCTGGGTGGTGGTTATGTCGCAAATTGCGGGAGGGGTCGTGGGGGGGTTCTTTTTGCAGCGAATCGCGGGAGGGGGGGTCGCGGGGGTGTTTTTGCTGCGAATCGCGGTAGGGGGGGTCGCGGGGGAGCGGGTGTTTTTGCCGCGAATCGCGGGAGGGGCGCGCGGGGGGGGAGGTTTTGCCGCAAATCGCGGGAGGGGGGCGCTCACCTGGTGGCTGTGGAGTAGCAGTGCTGGGCAACATGGGAAGGCAGTGGGTGTCTGGCACTGTCTGTGGGCTCACTGGGCTGGTTCTCTGTCACATACCTCCCAACATGACCCTCTCCAGGAGGGACACAATGCTCTGTTTCTAGACTTCCCCTTAATGTATGATTGCCATCACCTGTTTTAAACAGGTTAATTTCTCAGAAAGGTGTTCAGCACAGATGAAGGCAATCACACATTAAGAGGAAAGTCCAGGAACAGAGCGTTATAGACACAGACACACACTTTGAGTGACAGATGTAGCCAAATATATAGGAGATGGTGGGGATAGAACCCATGACCTCAGCTCTGTGAGGCAGTAATGTAACCATTACACCGTCCGTACTGCCCCGTATATATAACACATGGTGGGGATAGAACCTATGACCTCAGCGCTGTGAGGCAGTAATGCTAACCATTACACCGTCTGTACTGCCCTGTATATATAACACATGGTGGGGATAGAACCCATAACCTCAGTGCTGTGAGGCAGTAATGCTAACCATTCCACCGTCTGTACTGCCCCGTATATATAACACATGGTGGGAATAGAACCCATGACCTCAGCGCTGTGAGGCAGTAATGCTAACCATTACACCGTCCATACTGCCCCGTATATATAACACATGGTGGGAATAGAACCCATGACCTCAGCGCTGTGAGGCAGTACTGCCCCGTATATATAACACATGGTGGGAATAGAACCCATGACCTCAGTGCTGTGAGGCAGTAATGCTAACCATTACACCATCCATACTGCCCCGTATATATAACACATGGTGGGAATAGAACCCATGACCTCAGTGCTGTGAGGCAGTAATGCTAACCATTACACCATCCATACTGCCCCGTATATATAACACATGGTGGGGATAGAACCCATGACCTCAGTGCTGTGAGGCAGTAATGCTAACCATTACACCATCCGTACTGCCCCGTATATATAACACATGGTGGGGATAGAACCCATGACCTCAGTGCTGTGAGGCAGTAATGCTAACCATTACACCGTCCGTACTGCCCCGTATATATAACACATGGTGGGAATAGAACCCATGAACTCAGCGCTGTGAGGCAGTAATGCTAACCATTACACCGTCCGTACTGCCCCGTATATATAACACATGGTGGGAATAGAACCCATGAACTCAGCGCTGTGAGGCAGTAATGCTAACCATTACACCATCCATACTGCCCTGTATATATAACACATGGTGGGGATAGAACCCATGACCTCAGCGCTGTGAGGCAGTAATGCTAACCATTACACCATCCCTGCTGCCCCGTGCAGTCCAAATGGGTAAATCCTCTTGTATTAAGTCTGTTGGGTAAAGTCCAAAGATAATATCCAAATTCAGGGGGAACAGAGGGTAGCAACCCAAGGTGTTTTGTTTAGAGACTACCTCAGGGGTCCCACAGTTTAAGTTTTATTTAGCTCCCAACTTCTTCTTTGCGAGTGCTTAAACATGAGAGGTCCTCTCTATAATTTGAGGTTTTTATATTTGCTAGTGAGAATTACAGTATATGTATATAAGAACTGATTCCTAAATAAAATGTATTGATAATGGTGCAATGATGTTTGAATTGTATCCGTTACCATCATATGGGGAAGATGAGAACAATTAGATTAGTGAAGAGTGACAGCTTTGGCAGAGAATTAAAGGACGCGATTAATAACATCTGAGACTGTAGCTGATATTAAAACAATGCACAGTATGAAATTTTTCTTTCAACAGAAAACCTGGACTTTCATACACAGATATTATTATACCCATGGAAGTATAATAAAGATTGCTGTCTTCTCCTGAATTAAACCTATACAATCACAGGGTAAATCCGTCAGAGAGGCCATACGCGGGATCACTGATGAGGCACAGCAGGTAATTCAGAGAGGGCAACTGGCAGTGTTGCGCAGTGGGACTGATTCATGTTTGTAAGTAACGCAAAGAAAGGAAGCAACTGGGTAAAGCCATGCTGCACTGCAGGCAGGGCCGGTGCTAGGGTGTTCGGCACCCTCCTGCAAACTAAACTATAAATATGCACCCTCCCAAACTTTACAAAGGGACAGCGCACAGCGAGAGAAAGATGTGTGATCTCACAAGGAATGGGCATGGCCACACAATAGTACTCCCATTCCAAATTACACCACACAGTAGCTCAACAGAAACTGTGGCGTAACTAGACATTTTGGTACCCTCTGCCAGGTGACTGGCCCACCACCACAGCCAAAATAGGGAGAGTGCGCGCCAAAGGCGCGCCGCAAAATGTAGGAGCGTGGCTTCACGGGGAAGGGGCGTGGCCATATAAAAGTACTAATAACGTTGTAATGCCCATAACACATTATACCACACACATTAATGCCCATTATGTATTATGCCACACATCATGATGCCCCTTACACAATATGCAGCACACTATATTGCCCATTAGATATGCCACACACCGTAATGCCCCTTACACAATATGCCGCACATCGTAAAGCCCATATGATATTACGATACACATTATGCTCCACACAATGCCCCTAGTTCTCCTGCATATGCCTACATAACGGCCACAGTTACCGACAGTGTATCGCATACCCTCCAACATTTGAAGGGCAGAAATCGGTACACATTTAGGAAGGGGCGTGGCCATGGGTAAAGTAGGTGTGCCCTTGAGTAAAAGTGGGCGTGTTCATGTCCCCAGCCACCCTGCCCCCTGGCACAGCACCTGATGCAGCTCATGTCACATGTGGTTTGGTGGGCTGCTGGGATATTAAATAAGTATACTTATGTAACATGCCAGCAGCCCACCAAACCACATGTGACATGAGCTGCAGGCCTGGATAGACAAGACTGGAGTGATTTTCAAAGTGCAGCCTGCTGAGCAGAGCCACCTACTTGCTCTGCGCTGTAGGTGATGTGTATGTGTGGCACCGGCTGAGGCTTTGGACGGTCCGCTGTGAAGTCGGATCTGTGGGATGGATACCCCCTCATGCGTGCCGCGGCTCAGCTGCCCACCGCACCCCTCTCCCCCACAGAGATTGGCGTCCAGACAAACAGTGAGGGCAGAGACGGCCTGCCGCCTTTAACCCTGACTCTGGTGCGCGGTGCCGGCGCGTGACGTCATGACGCACGGCCCGGCCCGCAATGCACTCATGGGAACGGGAGGGGGAGAGGGAGAGCCGGCGGACCAAGCAGCACACGCCGGAGCGGGGCCCGGGAGTTTCAGGAATGAATTCAAGGCGCACCCGCTGTGATTGAAAAATCGGTACATTCGGTACATACTGGATTTGCCGGTACAGACTGTTAAAAAACGGTACTGTACCCGGCAAATTCGGTACAGTTGGAGGGTATGGTATCGCTGCTTTTATATATATATATATATATATATATATATAATATATATATATATATATATATAACACCCACAGTTACCGACAGTATATCGCTGCTTATATATATATATATAACACCCATAGTTACCGACAGTAGCAGCGCAGCTTATACTGTACATAACGCCCACACCAGTTGCCAACAGTAGTAGCGCTCAGTGCGTAACTAGAAATTTTGTTCCCCCCTGCCAAACAAATTTCTGGAGCCCCCCTTCCCATTTTCCTGCGTTACCCCTGAAATGTTTCTAAAACCTACCATAAATACACACAGGACATACATGCACACATCCACATACATGCACATCACATACATACATACATACACACATACAAACAGGACAACATGCACACATACAGTAATCGCACACATACCATACAGACACCCAGGCATACACACCAACACACAAGACATACACGCGCACATACCATACACACCAAGGACCTACACGCACACACACACACATGGCATACAGGCACAGATACAATACATACACACACACACAAACACACTGCATATTTATAGACATACACAAGAGAAAGACACACATAGCATATACAAAAGGACATACACATACACACATAGCATACAAATATACAGTAGCATACACACAAAGTATACATACATACAAACATACATAGAATACATGCACACACAGCATACTTACAAAACACCAATTACTAAAGCAAATAACCCCACATACAAAGGAGGGCACTAAGTTTTCAGATACCCAGTCCTCCCCCTTCCAACTGCAGCCACCATGACATCATAGTTCACTTGGCCAGCATACATTAATGGTGCCCACACTCTTTACCCCCCCCTGCCCACACACCTGGTTCTGGGAACTTCTGGAGAGTCAGCCTGTCACACGTCCTCAGAGCTTCCTGTTACCTGAGGAGCTGTGCGCAGCAGCGCCACCTACAGGCAGCTTGGCATTACATACACAGCTTCCTCCCTACAGAGCTTACACAGGAGTCAGGACAGCCTTCAGCTCCAGAGTGCACCGAGACCCTGCTGTGCCCTGGTGGCGCCAGCTCCCCTGCTACCGCTAGGGCTGCCTACCCTTAGTTACGCCACTGGTACCGCTGCTTATACGTAAAGCCACACCAGTTGCCGACAGAAGTAGTGCTACTATACATATGCCCACACCAGTTGCCAACACTAGTAACGCTGCCTATACATATGCCCACACCAGTTGCCGACACTAGTAGCGCTGCCCTATACATATGCCCACACCAGTCGCCGACAGCAGTAGCGCTGCCTAAACATATGCCCACACAGTTGCCAATACGAACAGCGCTGCATATGCATAACACCCGCACCAGTTGCCGGCAATAGTAGCGCTGCCTATACATAACAACCACACCAGTAGTGCTGTCTATACATATGCCCACACCAGTTGCCGACACTAGTATCGCTACCTATACATAACACCTGCACCAGTTGCCGACACTAGTAGCGCTGCCTATACATATGCCCATACCAGTTGCTGACAATAGTAGCGCTGCCTGTACATAATACCCACACCAGTAGCACTGCCTATACATATGCCCACACCAGTTGCCGACACTAGTATCGCTACCTATACATAACACCTGCACCAGTTGCCGACACTAGTAGCGCTGCCTATACATATGCCCATACCAGTTGCTGACAATAGTAGCGCTGCCTGTACATAATACCCACACCAGTAGCACTGCCTATACATATGCCCACACCAGTTGCCGCCACAAGTAGCGCTACCTATACATAACACCCGCACCAGTTGCCGACACTAGTAGCGCTGCCTATACATATGCCCATACCAGTTGCTGACAATAGTAGCGCTGCCTGTACATAATACCCACACCAGTAGCACTGCCTATACATATGCACACACCAGTTACTGACAGTAGTAGCGCTGCCTATACACGTGCCCACACCAGTTGCCGACACTTGTAGCGCTGCTTATACATATGCCCACACCAGTTGCTGACACTAGTAGCACTGCCTATACATAACACTTGCACCAGTTGCCAACAATAGATTGCTCAGAAGCACAAGTCGCCCATGTGTACGGGGCTTTAGATATGTGAGGGGAATACACACACACACATATATCTCCTATATATTTGGCTACATCTGTCACTCAAAGTGTGTGTCTGTGTCTATAACGCTCTGTTCCTGGACTTTCCTCTTAATGTGTGATTGCCTTCATCTGTGCTGAACACCTTTCTGAGAAATTAACCTGTTTAAAACAGGTGATGGCAATCATACATTAAGGGGAAGTCTAGAAACAGAGCATTGTGTCCCTCCTGGGGAGGGTCATGTTGGAGGTATGTGACAGAGAACCAGCCCAGTGAGCCACAGACAGTGCCAGACACCCACTGCCTTCCCATGTTGCCCAGCACTGCTACTCCACAGCCACCAGGTGAGCGCCCCACTCCCGCGATTTGCGGCAAAACCTCCCCCCCGCGCGCCCCTCCCGCGATTCGCGGCAAAAACACCCGCTCCCCCGCGACCCCCCCTACCGCGATTCGCAGCAAAAACACCCCCGCGACCCCCCCTCCCGCGATTCGCTGCAAAAAGAACCCCCCACGACCCCTCCCGCAATTTGCGACATAACCACCACCCAGCGACCCCCCCTCCCGCGAATCGCGGCAAACCCTCCCCCGTGACACCCCCCGATTTGCGGAAAAAACACCCCCCCCGCGACCTCCCTCCCGCGATTCGCGTCAAAAAGAACCCCCCCGTGACCCCCCTTGCACGATTGGCGGCACCCCTGCGACCCCCCTCCCGCGATTCGCGGCACCCCCCCCCCCACGCAATTCGCAGCAGCCCCAGGATTAAATGGCACATGCAAAACACTGACATGGCTATGGTCGACAATGAAAAAGGTTGACATGAGTTTTTGAAGATTTATTTTTAATTTTTTCATATTCATTGTCATGTGTCGACATGGACACCAATGAAGTGGCACACTTATGTAAACATTTACATGTGTTGACCTTTCTGTGTTGATTTTTTTCTTGTGGCGATTCGCGTCACACCCCCCGCAACCCCCCCTCCGGCGATTCGCGGCACCCCCCGCGACCCCCCCCACCTCCCGCAATTCGCGGCAACCCCCCACCGGAACCCCCATGAACCCCGCGATTCGCGGCACCCACCCCCCGCAACCCCCCCCTCCCGCAAATCGCGGCACCCCCCGCTATTCGCGGCAGCCCCAGGATTAAATGGCACATGGAAAACACTGACATGGCTATGGTCGACAATGAAAAAGGTTGACATGAGTTTTGAAGATTTATTTCATTTTTTGAATGTTTTCATATTCATTGTCACGTGTCAACATGGACACCAATGAAGTGGCACACTTATGTCAACATTTACATGTGTTGACCTTTCTGTGTTGATTTTTTCTTGTGGCGATTCGCGTCACACACCCCCGCAACCCCCCCTCCCGCGATTCGCGGCACCCCCCGTGACCCCCACCTCCCGCAATTCGCGGCAACCCCCCACCGGAACCCCTGTGAACCCCGCCCTCCCGCGATTCGCAGCACCCAACCCCGCGGACCCCCCCCTCCCGCAATTCGCGGCACCCCCCGTGATTCGCGGCAGCTCCAGAACTAAATTGCACATGGAAAACACTGACATGGCTATGGTCGACAATGAAAAAGGTTGACATGAGTTTTTGAAGGTTTTTTTGTCATTTTTTGAATGTTTTCATATTCATTCTCATGTGTCGACATGGACACCAATGAAGTGCCACACTTATGTCAACATTTACATGTGTTGACCTTTCTGTGTTGATTTTTTCTTGTGGCGATTTGCGTCACACCCCCCACCCCCCCCCCCACAACCCCCACTCCCGCGATTCACGGCACACACACACACACCTCCCCCACGATTCTCGGCACCCCACCCCGTGACCCCCCCTCCCGTGATTCATGGCACACCCCCGCGACCCCCCCTCCCATGATACGCCGCAACCCCCGCCCCGTAACCCCCCTCCCGCGATTCGCGGCACCCACCCCCGCGACCCCCCCTCCCGCAATACGCGGCACCCCCCACGATTCGCGGCAGCTCCAGAATTAAATTGCACATGGAAAACACTGACATGGCTATGGTCGACAATGAAAAAGGTTGACATGAGTTTTTGAAGTTTTTTTTTTTCATTTTTTGAATGTTTTCATATTCATTCTCATGTGTCGACATGGACACCAATGAAGTGCCACACTTATGTCAACATTTACATGTGTTGACCTTTCTGTGTTGATTTTTTCTTGTGGCGATTCGCGTCACACCCCCCCCACCCCCCCCCCCCCCCGCAACCCCCACTCCCGCGATTCACGGCACACAAAAACCCCCGCGATTCTCGGCACCCCACCCCGTGACCCCCCCTCCGTGATTCACGGCACACCCCCCGCGACCCCCCCTACCATGATTCGCCGCAACCCCCGCCCCCGTAACCCCCCTCCCGCGATTTGCGTCAACCCACCCCGCGACCCCCCTCCCGCGATTCTCTGCAATCCCTCCCCTCCCGCGATTCGCAGCATCCACCCCCCCACAACCCCCCCTCCTGCAATTCGCGGAACCCCCCGCGACCCCCCCCTCCTGCAATTCGCGGCACCCTCCGCGACCCCCCCTCCCGCGATTCGCGGACACCTAAGTTGCAATACAGGGCATCTTTCATACAATTCTAACCATATTTCTCATATACAAACGTTCACAAATTAAGGGGGCGCAGCCCTTACGACGGTGTGAAGAGCGCCCGTAGGGCGCGATGAATCACCTAGTATATATATAGCTAACTACACGTCACCTCTATGAGGTGAAGTACCACCAGTGACCGCTAGAGGCCACTTAATGGACCAAATTGCTAAATGAAAGCAATTTTTGCAGGGACATCACTACAGGACAAAACCACGTCCCCGCATAGACACTAGGCTGGAGCCACGTATCCATGGACCAGCAGCATTGTGGGTATACGACCTGCGCACAGTCATGTTACCGAAGTGTTAGGAAATGTCTCTGTATATTGAGATGGAATCTCAGAGTATAAATGTCCGACATATGGGAAATATATTGTGATGGAAATCTAAGCCAAGTGGGTCGTAACAGCTATAAAATGGAAATTAAAAACATTATTGGATTGTAAATGTCTATTTCTCTGGGATTTAACCTGTCCCTGTCCTGTGACGGATTCCAAAAGGAAACATTGCCAGTTACATAATCCTGACACGGTACCTGTGTGTATCATGTGACGGAGCCTGGCGCAGTACCAAGACACTTCAGTGGGCAGCACGTGTGACCAGCTGGGGCATTGAGCCAATCGTCCATAGGTAACCTTACACACATGACACACACATGACACAGGAAACAGGAACTTAGAATTCAGAACGTAGGGCCTTATTCTGGTCGATGCGTAAATTTCCGAATTCTTTCGGATGGCGTTTTTTTAGCCGTCTGTGCATGCGTGGGCAACGCTATGCGCATGTACCACGCAAGGTCTCCGTATTTGTTCTCACTAATACCGTACAGAAATGTGCACCGCATTCACTCGGGAGATATGGGCATATTATGGGCGTCATTCGGAACTACACAGGGGCGTAGTTTCAAAGTAGGCTAAACTGGGCGTAAACATGGGCGTACACGAGGGATTGCACTAATTCTGGTAGGCGTGCATTCGGACTGAACACCGACTGCAAACGAACCAAAAGGCAAGAAATATGCGGTGTCCATAAGCAAGTATTTCTTTGCGGACACCACTCGGTCATGCGCTAGGCATTCGGATCGCCCAATTAGTACTCCCGCACCTGAACCAATGTCACCTGAACACAAAACAATCCACTCCTCTACTCATTACTCATTAATTACACTCTTTTCATTGCTTCAATTGGAAACCTTGCAGCTTAAATGGACCGTTTACTAAACACACAAATCTATGCTGAAAGCACGGCTGCATTTGTTACACACATTTACACTGCAAGCAATGGACAGAACTTGCTATCACTAATATAAATATACATGTCACTTTTACATTTACCAATAACAGCACACATTTGGGTGATCAAAAGATAGTAGTATGTTTTGCGGAAATACACTGCATCGGTGCGTACGGCCATGTTCCCGTCCGTTCTGACGTGGTAAGACCGTGCAGATATGTGTGTGTCCACCACACACGCAAGGTTTGGATGTCGTCCGTAAACACGCCCTCTTCTTAAAGTGTGAGTCCGTCCGAATGCGGAGGACCGGTGGGCGTTTCTTCGTACCATGTCTGCACAGCGTAGCGTGCGGACCGCTCAGAAAGAATTCGGAAAATTACGCACCACCAGAATAACTTCGTAGTTTTATGTGTATGCGTGTGTGTGTGTGGTGTGTGGTATCTCTCTCTCTTTCTCTCTCTCTCTCTCTATATATATACGCGCGCACACACTCACACAGCTGCATCAACCATAACCATCAGATTTATTTGTTGATAATAACTTTCATCTGTTTAGGATTATTTTAAATGAACTAAATCAATTAATGAAAAGTTAAGGGCATACCTTTGCCCACAGTAAGTGCATTACCAGCTCTGCCAGCCTAGGCTGAAGACAACAAACGTCGGTGCCAGTGCTAGCCGATTCCAGTCAGTGCTAGTCGATTCCAGTCAGTGCTAGCCGACTCCAGCCAGTACTAGCCTATCCCAGCCAGCTCTAACCTATCCTGGCCTGTGCTCGCCTCTCCAGTCACTCTAACATATCCCGGACAGCAGTAGCCTATTCTGGCCAGTGCTAGCCTATCCCAGACAGTAATAGCCTATTCCAGCCAGTACTAGCCTATCCTAAGCCATTACTAGCTTATCCCAAGCCAGTGCTAGCCCCTCCTTGTCAGTGGTAGCCTATCCCGGCTAGTGTTATCCTATCCCGGCCAGCTCTAACTATCCTGGCCAGTGCTAGACTATCCCAAGCCAGATCTAGCATATTCCAAGCAAGCACTAACCAAGCCAGTGCTAGCCAATTCCGTCCAGTGCTAACCTATCCCAGGCATTGCTAGCCTATCCCAACCAGTGCTAGCTGCTGGTGGCACATTATAAGCAGTGGGGAGTTCGTGTGCAATAGTGACAGTCAGCACTATGCCGGTTAGCAGGGCCGCCAATAGGGGGGTGCTGTGGGTACAGCTGTCATGGGCCCAGGCCTCTGGAAGGGCCCGGGAAGCTCATTTTGCCCATCGCAACCCGCCTGACGGCCTCCGCTGGGCTCAGTGCGCTGAACAAAGCAGGTCCCAGACTGAAGGCAGGTCCCAGAGCGCAAGCAGGTCCCAGAGCGCAGGATTATTCAACCAAGGACGCCGGCAGCAATTAAATGATGCACCGGCTTTCAGCCAATCAGAGCGGCTGCCGGTACGCAAGGTCTGATTGGCTCACCAGCCGGTGCTGCATTTTTATTGGCCAACGGCATTCTTAGTTGAAGAAGCTGGCACTCCGGGACCTCCGGGCTGCAGCTCAACGGAAGAGGAGATGGGGAGCAGGAACCGGGTCACGGTAAGTCAAGTGAGGGGTTGGGGGGGGGGGTTTCCTGGACTGGAAATCTGTCTTGGGCCCCAAATTTCCTGGTGGCAGCCCTGCCGGTTAGTAGGGGTTGATGTTATTCTGATGCCAGGGGCTGGACCATTCATAGGACCTGATATAAGACTGCCATTCTCCTAAGAGTAGGGATGCCAATCCCAGGGCATTTTTTTAATCCCGGGAATCGGGATTGAAAAATGCTTAATCCTGTGATTCCCAGTATCCCGGGATTGGCATCCCTAAAAGAAAATTGCCGCTGTACCCCAACATAACTTACTTTTAGGGAGCTGTGGAGGGGGGTAGGCGTCGAGAATGACACGGGCGGCTTGGAGGCGCGTCGGGTATGACGCGTGAGGCTGGGATAGGCCCGCCGGCGAGCGACTTCCAGGTGCTGGTGATGCCACGCTGCGGCCTGCGCAGCGTTACCTATGACCGAATCACGCTGCGCAGGCCACACACCGGGTCGGGAACAGCCGGGCAGCGTCTGAGCTCTGAAAGATCCTAAAAATATCCGCTCAAAATGCCAACGTCGATCACAGCGACTGTTCTTTTAGTATAAATAAATACTAATACAGACAAGCCAACTAATTGAAGGTTAGTTAAATATTGTACCCAAAAAAAGAGCAGTCCCTGTTAGCAGCTCCGGCATTTTTGTGAGCATCTATCACAGCAACATTGGTACTTAAAGGGTTACTTACTTTGTATAGTAGCAGAATTGGGTTATACTGGATTCAGTACAGTGCAGGCAACCAATGGGGGCAAGCAGAGGTTCTGTGGGATTCTACGTCTAGCTACTGCATTTCCAAGTGGTTTGGGAAATATTTCCTAGGTGCCTGTAACAGGATTGGACCAGTCTCTCCAGTCAAGAATGACGCCTACTGCAGACATCTGGGTTCATGGGGTGGTGAAAGTCCACCTGAGATAACGTGGCATGAAGACCTCTGGTAACATGGGCCAACACAGATGGTGAGAGATTCGGAGATGATGGGTAAATGTCTGTGTCATCTGCATGGAGGTGGTGCTGAGATACAGAGAAGCCGAGACCCAGATACGTGGCACAGACAGAGGAGAGCAGAGGGGACAGGACAGAGCCCGGATGGAGGGATCAGAGAGGAACGTTTAGGCTGCAGTCAGAAAGCTACATTTACTAAGATGGTAGTTCTATTGCAGATGGGAGGTTGCCCATAGCAACCAATCAGATACAACTCTGAGGGGGGGGGGGGGGGGGGCTCCAGCATTTCCCATAGAGACATCTCCCATGGGCTCACTAAGATGGGCCTGGTCCATATTATGACTAGGGATAGCCATTGACGCTATTGCCATCGATGGTTACCATTGATGGTGATAGTGCAAATGACCATCAATGATAGCATACTATGTGATGTATGACCATCGATGGTTTTAACTATCGATGGCCATCCCTTTTATTGACTGACCGAACAGCCCCTCAGGGTTTCCTCGCGTGAGTCGTTGGGTCAACCGATATTAGGTAAACAGTCAATAGAGCGACCCCATATGATAAACATGTAAGAGGTCAACGGGGTTAAAAGGTGACAAGGTGGAGAGAGATAAAGTGCCAACCAATGAGCTCCTGCCATTTCCAAACACAGCCTGTGAAATGGCAGGAGCTGATTGGCTGGTAGTTTCTCTCTCTCTCTGCTGTATCTTCCTACAAGGTTTTACTGGTACAGGTTACGGTCACTACGTAAACACTATTAAGGTCTATATACATCGGATCGACCACTGAAGGTCGACAGGGCTAAAGGCCCCCATACATAGAGCCGACTTGTCCTAAGGACAAGTCGGACCCAATTCTCCTCCGAGCCGCCCGGCAGCTCCCCGGGAGGCTCACATACGATGAGGACTTTGATGTGCCATTTTTTACATGTGATAAATCGCAAGCGATTGAGCGGGCGGGCAGCGGCGGCTATTACATCTTTAAAATAATATGTGTCAAATGACTGCACGGCTAATGATTGGCTGAGATAGAGCACTCTCAGCCAATCAGTGGCCTTCCTCCGCGGCCGCTGATTGGCTGAGAGTGCTCTATCTCAGCCAATCAAAAGCCGGAGAGTCATTTGACACATTATTTTAAAGATGTAATAGCCGCGGCTGCCCGCCCGCTACAGCGCTGGACACGGACAGTGGAGAGTGAGACTGATGGTCACCGCCGCCCGCCCCAGCACTGATCTGGTAACGCTGTGCTCAGCTGTCCCACTGCTCCTCACCGCCGTCCGACTGACCTACATCGTATGTCCCGCCGGTCCGACCCCTGGGGCCGGGTCCAATACGCACCTGACCGCACATCGGACCCGACCCCATGTCACGAAGAACCGATTTGGTCCGATTTATCGGGCCGATTGATCGCAATCGGCCGAAATCGGTCCAAATTGGCTTGATGTATGCCCACCTTAAGGTTAACACATGAAAAAGGTCGACATGGCTGTTTGATAGGGTTAAAAGGTCGACCTAAGCATTAGGTTGACAATGGGAAGGTCAACAGTCAAAAGTTTGACATGGATTTTTCATGTTTTTCTTCAGCCGATAAAAAAAGTGTGAAAAACTCATGTCGACTTTTTGACGGTCAACCTTCCCATTGTCGTCTTAATGCTTGTGTAGACCTTTTGACCCTGCCAACATTAGCTGTGTCGACTCTTTTCATGTGTCAATGTATGTCGACCTTAATTTAGTCGCCCCAATGACCCAAAGTCTTTAAATACAGATGTAGTGTCGCTCATTCAGCGGGCGGCCTCTGCCAGCCCACGCCGGCCAACAGAAGGGGGTGCGTACGCAGGAGATGATTGCGCACCCCGTTCCGACGGAACTCTCCGCCGTCTCCTGTCGCCTCCCTGCTGTTTCCTGCCACCTCCCCGCACCCCCACCCTAACCCTGCCCGTCTGCCCACCGCCGAGTGACTGGGACACGCATCCCAGTCAGATTGAGTGCCTCTCCACCTGCGATCGCCAACGGGGGCATTCTGGCGATTCCCGGCGATGAATGAGAGGCGCGCCATCTGTACGCGTTTTAAAATGAATGATAATAATATTATTTTAGCTGCGTAACTCGCTTGTTCCTCTGCACAGTAATTTAGGATCTATCTTGTAGTACAGAGAACAGTTACGCACTTTCCCAGAACCTCCGCCACACTGAGCGACACCCACTGAGTGTGGCTGATGTCTGGCGTGGAGCGCACATAGCTGCCTGGCATCCAGGTGCCCAGTGTCAGCGGTCCCAATTCCCCTGTTATCACACTGATACCCTGAGTGTGTAACTCACAACCTGAAAATAGCTTTGACACATTGGGCGCTGGCATCGCTCTTCAGGAGGCACATAATGTGCTCTTTGTTAATTTTACCCCCAGAGTGTTCTGTGACACACAGCATGCCACCCTGACAGGGCCCCGAGGGGCCGCTGCAGTCACTGAAAACATTATTAAGGTATTTATTTCGTTTACTTTGACTGTTTATGTATTATTTGGATGTAGCGGGTACATCTGTATCCAGGCAAACATTTGTGGGTCAGTGGCTTTGTGTGCGCACTGTAATGTGGTTACACAATATACACAGTATTTATGTGATAACAAGTAATAATAATAATAATAATAATAATAATAATAATAATGATGATCTGTACATGTAGTTCTGTTTTGGTTCCCTGGTAGTAATTTACTTATTATACTGTATTTTGGGAATAATTCCCTTAATGCCAAAACTTCTAGATTCCAGCTGTTGGTTTCCTGCAACACTTAGAGGGGATTATTCTGATTCACTCGGAAAGGCGCAATCTCTCTCTAATGGACAAAACCATGTGCACTGCAGGTGGGGATGATGTAACAGGTGCAGAGAGAGTTAGATTTGGGTGTTTCAGTGCAGGGTAGATACTGGCTGCTTTATTTTTGCACTGCAATATAGATATCAGTTTGAAGTACAACCCCCCAAATCTAACTGCACATGTGACATATGCCCCCATATGGTTTTGTCCATTAGAGAGTGATTGTGCCTTTCCTTGTGAATCAGAATAACCCCCATAATACTTCACCCCATGAGTCTTCCAAATGCTTTCCCGCTGTGACACATAAGTGGTCCCATGGCCCGCGCTCAGTCATGTGCTCTAGTGCCTTAGAGGTAGTCTCCGGGTGATTCAGACGCTCTTGGTGCAGTCCGAATTTTTAGGAAAAGTAGATGGTTAATATGGATAGTTACATCAGGGGACAGGACACTGAAGCAAGCATCAGGGTGGCAGAGGTTTATATATTCTTAAGGTGGCCATACACACGCAGATTTATCTTCAGATCTGGCTGGTTGGAACAAAAACATGGTTATGGATGAGAGCAAATGACAGTTGACCATTTGCTTGGAAATGCTGGAAAACTGACAAACTGTCACTCACCCATAACCATGTTTTTGTTCCAACCAGCCAGATCTGAAGATAAATCTTACTAGTGTATGGGCACCTTAAGAAAGGCACATGAGGAGAGTGGGCCCTGCTCGTGAGAGCTTATATTCTAAAGGGGAGTGTTAGACAGACAGGGGTGACACAGAAGGGGAGGGTTAGACAGACAGGGGTGACACAGAACGGGAGGGTTAGACAGACAGGGGTGACACAGAACGGGAGGGTTAGACAGACAGGGGTGACACAGAACGGGAGGGTTGGACAGACAGGGGTGACACAGAACGGGAGGGTTAGACAGACAGGGGTGACACAGAAGGGGAGGGTTAGACAGACAGGGGTGACACAGAAGGGGAGGGTTAGACAGACAGGGGTGACACAGAAGGGGAAGGTCAGACAGACAGGGGTGACACAGAACGGGAGGGTTAGACAGACAGGGGTGACACAGAACGGGAGGGTTAGACAGACAGGGGTGACACAGAAGGGGAGGGTTGGACAGACAGGGGTGACACAGAACGGGAGGGTTAGACAGACAGGGGTGACACATAAGGGGAGGGTTAGACAGACAGGGGTGACACAGAAGGGGAGGGTTAGACAGACAGGGGTGACACAGAAGGAGATGGTTAGACAGACAGGAGTGACACAGAAGGGGAAGGTAAGACAGACAGGGGTGACACAGAAGGGGAAGGTCAGACAGACAGGGGTGACACAGAACGGGAGGGTTAGACAGACAGGGGTGACACAGAACGGGAGGGTTAGACAGACAGGGGTGACACAGAAGGGGAGGGTTGGACAGACAGGGGTGACACAGAACGGGAGGGTTAGACAGACAGGGGTGACACATAAGGGGAGGGTTAGACAGACAGGGGTGACACAGAAGGGGAGGGTTAGAAAGACAGGGGTGACACAGAAGGAGATGGTTAGACAGACAGGAGTGACACAGAAGGGGAAGGTAAGACAGACAGGGGTGACACAGAAGGGGAGGGTTAGACAGACAGGGGTGACACAGAAGGGGAGGGTTAGACAGACAGGGGTGACACAGAATGGGAGGTTTAGACAGACAGGGGTGACACAGAATGGGAGGGTTAGACAGACAGGGGTGACACAGAAGGGGATGGTTAGACAGACAGGGGTGACACAGAATCGGAGGGTTAGACGGACAGGGGTGACACAGAAGGGGAGGGTTAGACAGACAGGGGTGACACAGAAGGGGAGGGTTAGACAGACAGGGGTGACACAGAAGGGGAGGGTTAGACTGACAGGGGTGACACAGAAGGGGAGGGTTAGACAGACAGGGGTGACACAGAATCGGAGGGTTAGACGGACAGGGGTGACACAGAAGGGGAGGGTTAGACAGACAGGGGTGACACAGAAGGGGAGGGTTAGACTGACAGGGGTGACACAGAAGGGGAGGGTTAGACAGACAGGGGTGACACAGAAGAGGAGGGTTAGACAGACAGGGGTGACACAGAAGGGGAGGGTTAGACAGACAGCGGTGACACAGAACGGGAGGGTTAGACAGACAGGGGTGACACAGAATGGGAGGTTTAGACAGACAGGGGTGACACAGAATGGGAGGGTTAGACAGACAGGGGTGACACAGAAGGGGATGGTTAGACAGACAGGGGTGACACAGAATCGGAGGGTTAGACGGACAGGGGTGACACAGAAGGGGAGGGTTGGACAGACAGGGGTGACACAGAAGGGGAGGGTTAGACAGACAGGGGTGACACAGAAGGGGAGGGTTAGACTGACAGGGGTGACACAGAAGGGGAGGGTTAGACAGACAGGGGTGACACAGAATCGGAGGGTTAGACGGACAGGGGTGACACAGAAGGGGAGGGTTAGACAGACAGGGGTGACACAGAAGGGGAGGGTTAGACTGACAGGGGTGACACAGAAGGGGAGGGTTAGACAGACAGGGGTGACACAGAAGAGGAGGGTTAGACAGACAGGGGTGACACAGAAGGGGAGGGTTAGACAGACAGCGGTGACACAGAACGGGAGGGTTAGACAGACAGGGGTGACACAGAAGTGGAAGGTCAGACAGACAGGGGTGACACAGAAGGGGAGGGTTAGACAGACAGGGGTGACACAGAAGGGGAGGGTTAGACAGACAGCGGTGACACAGAACGGGAGGGTTAGACAGACAGGGGTGACACAGAAGGGGATGGTTAGACAGACAGGGGTGACACAGAAGGGGAGGGTTAGACAGACAGGGGTGACACAGAATGGGAGGGTTAGACGGACAGGGGTGACACAGAAGGGGAGGGTTAGACGGACAGGGGTGACACAGAAGGGGAGGGTTAGACAGACAGGGGTGACACAGAAGGGGAGGGTTAGACAGACAGGGGTGACACAGAAGGGGAGGGTTAGACAGACAGGGGTGACACAGAAGGGGAGGGTTAGACAGACAGCGGTGACACAGAACGGGAGGGTTAGACAGACAGGGGTGACACAGAAGTGGAAGGTCAGACAGACAGGGGTGACACAGAAGGGGAGGGTTAGACAGACAGGGGTGACACAGAAGGGGAGGGTTAGACAGACAGCGGTGACACAGAACGGGAGGGTTAGACAGACAGGGGTGACACAGAATGGGAGGTTTAGACAGACAGGGGTGACACAGAAGGGGAAGGTCAGACAGACAGGGGTGACACAGAAGGGGAGGGTTAGACAGACAGGGGTGACACAGAAGGGGAGGGTTAGACAGACAGCGGTGACACAGAAGGGGAAGGTCAGACAGACAGGGGTGACACAGAAGGGGAGGGTTAGACAGACAGGGGTGACACAGAAGGGGAAGGTCAGACAGACAGGGGTGACACAGAAGGGGAGGGTTAGACAGACAGGGGTGACACAGAAGGGAAAGAAGCATAAACAGAAGGTTAGGATGAGAGATGGTCAGGTGACCACTCACCATTGCTGTAGTGTAGGAGAACAGAGCTGCGGCTGGGGTGACAGTGAGGGTGACGCAGGGAGATCTGACCCAGCAGGGATGGGAGCAGCCAGGAAGCCAAAGAGGAAGAGGAGTATAGAACATGGATATGGTCTTTAGGTTGACACTATGAAGGTTGACATACAGTACATCAGGTCGACCACTAAAGGATGACAGGCCTTAGTTTGATGCATGAAATAGGCCAACGTGGCTACGGGCTACATGGTTGGAAGGTTGACACAAACATTAGGCCCACAATGGGAAGGCCGACAGTCGAAATAAGTTTTTCATGTTTTTTGTAACCGACATGTGCCGACAGGCGGTATTTCATACCCTACCACCCACTACGGCGTGGGGGGAGAATATAACAGTGTGCTGAGCGCGGCGATCATAAATAATAGTCCCGAAACCAAACACTACGCGGTAACTGCCGACAGTTACCATATATTTTATATGGGTGATGTTATCACAGAGAAGACTCAGCGGAGACACAATGAACACTGGGAAAGCCTTTAATAAATAAATAACGCAGCATTGTGGTGTCATCTGGAGAAAGGATCTAGCGGCTGTGTAACTGCGCTGCGCTGTGCGCCGGTAGCGGCTGGCTGATGGTGGAGACGTGTATCACTGGGAGCTGGTGCAGGGTATCAGGCATAGGTGTGCGCACATTGAGTGTTAGGGGTGCACAGGCACCCCCTAATGCTGTGTCCACCCTTATGAACACCTCCCTGCCGCTAGCAATACCAGCAATGCCCCTTTACGAAAAACTTTTATTTTTTATAACTGTATTCAATTAAAAGAAGCGCCCATCAGTCAATTATGTTTTGCATTATTAATTGTACTAGACCATTGTCATATCACTACATGTAAGAAAGAGACTGCCCTAGGGCGGTCAGAGGGCGCTGTTATGGGATGTTCAGTCAAATGCAGCAGCTACTTAATAGGGACTGAGTGGGTCCCCAAAAGGTAAATGCAGAAAAGAAAAAATAAAGTAGCGCTTGCCAATGAGGAAAATCAATATAAAAATGTATTACACATGAATATAGCAATAAATAAACCAATATAATAAAGAAATACACAATATAAAATATATGAAATAAAAGCTCAGGCCCTCAGTGAATGCCACTTTTTATAGAATGTTAATAGGATCCGTCCTATATGTGCCGTAGGATGGGTAGCTCAGTGGGGACCCAGTAAAGTTCTTTTTTGAACTGGGATGGTATGTAAAGTTTCCACTTGAAAAAAGTCAGCGAATTTAGAAGATGGATATAATTACCACTGTTTGTCCCTTGGGAGTCTTGTGTCCATTTAGGACTGCTGGTAAAGCTGTGATCTCCGTGTGGGGTTGTGGATGCAATCTTCTCCGCTTGATAATGGCAAATATGGAGCCAGGTGGTGGGTCTCAGAAAGAAGGTTTTTTCCTCCAAGAGATATGATGGTAAACGGCTGGTTGGATCCAGGTAACGCAATGTGGCAATGACAGTGAGGGGCCAATATGAGCAAGCAGCTTCCAACGCGTTTCACTGTCTCTAGGGACAGCTTTGTCAAGGATCCTATGGTATCAGGGTGTCTTACATAACATGCACCTGCTTAGGCCACCGCCAAATCTCCACCCTCTCTGATAATAGGAACTTGCTGTGCAGGGAGGAGGAGGAGGAGGAGGTTCCCTTATGTCCACCCGCAGAGATGTGATATTATGTTTCCAACACTTTGCGTTTAAGAAAGAGAAATTTAAATAAACCTAAAGGGGCTGATTCTGAGCCTCACGCTGTAGTTGCGAGCAGCAGCGGAAGCCACATTTATTACTTTATGCCAATGCGCGGATCTGCTCGTCTGCATGCGGGAAGCTGAGTCATCAACTGATCGGCCGTCAGTCGCCACAGCCAGAATCAGTCATACGGTTATGGTATATTACATCTACAATGTCTGGGCCTACAGTCACATGATCACCCACTAATGGTCGACAGGGCTTACGTTGACACCTAAAATAGGTCCACATGGCTAAGGTCAACAGGGTCAGAAGGCCTACACAAGCATTAGGTCGACAATGGGAAGGTCGACAGCGAAAAGGCTGACCCTAGCAATGTAGACTATTTTAGGTGTCGGCAGAAAGGCTGTTGACCTAAAGTGGCCAACCCAAGCATGTCGATCTTAATAGGACCGACCTAATGAGCGTATCCCGACATCGCACTTATACCGACTCAAGACACCGCGATTTTATGAAAAGTCAGATCCTTCCGAATTCCAGCAAATGCGGAACAGGTTGGACATGCACACACGTGTGTGCGTCTTCATCTGTACGTGTGCTGTGTGCAAAACCTCCGCCTGACTCTGAAGCATCCCATAATCTTATTACGGCATCCGGACACAATGAAAGACACAGTATAGTGTTACTGTGCATTATTAAAGCCAGGCCGGTAACTACTGGAGAGGGCAGTACAACCGGCTCAGCCTTATGGTAACCCCTGGTTGACCTGACTCCGGGGTCTACTCTCTATTAGATACCCAACTCTTGCCTTTTGGTCCAAGCTCCTGGTTTTGGAGTCTCCATGATGTTGTGGTGTGGAAGAGGAGCACATAGAACGACATGACATTATGACACAGCTGAACTGGTCAAGATTGGCCACCGTCCTGGTACCAAGATATTGCCTACAACTAAACCTAGGATAGTCACATACAGTATGACTACAAATGTACCTTATGTAGGGTACTCATCCAAGCTCGATTCCAAGCTCAATTTAAGAGGCGGGAGGCAACACCTATCCTACTCGTGGCACAATCCTAGTCTTCAGGTAAGGAGAGATTAACCAAATGACTGATAAATGTACAGTGCCCATTGGAATCACATATATGGGCCCAGAAAAGCCCTGTGAAAGTCACGCCTGCTTTGGCATTGATTCTGCTGATATGGGAGTTTTTGATATTTTTGTATCATGAGTTTGACCTATCGCTTTCTTATATGGAAAAAGCGATTGAATCTCAGAAAAAAGTCAGTCCTCACCTAAAATTAAAAGTTGATACAAGACGTTCTTAAAATAAATTTTGGGATTTGTTTCACCGATTTCCTCCAGTTTCTGAAACTAGTTCACTGTATAGATCATTGGTACGACCTCACCTAGAGTATTGTGTTCAGTTGTGGAGGCCATATCTCCAGAAGGATATAAATACATTAGAGACTGTACAAAGAAGGGCAACTAAAATGGTGCATGGCCTACATCACAAAACGTACCAGGAAAGACTAAAAGATCTTAATATGTATACTTTAGGGCAGAGAAGGGAAATGGGGGACATGATAGAAACTTTCAAATATATCAAGGGCTTTAACAAGGTACAGGTGGGAGACATTCTTCACAGGAAGAGGAGCAGCAGAACACGAGGACACGCACTGACACTGGGGGGAGGAAGGAACAGGTGGGAGACATTAGTCACAGGAAGAGGAGCAGCAGAACACGAGGACATGCACTGACACTAGAGGGAGGAAGGTACAGGTGGTAGATATTCTTCACAGGAAGAGGAGCAACAGAACACGAGGACATGCACTGACACTAGGGGGAGGAAGGTACAGGTGGGATACATTAGTCACAGGAAGAGGAGCAACAGAACACGAGGACATGCGCTGACACTAGAGGAAGGAAGGTACAGGTGGGAGACATTCTTCACAGGAAGAGGAGCAGCAGAACATGAGGACATGCACTGACACTAGGGGGAGGAAGGAACAGGTGGTAGACATTCTTCACAGGAAGAGGAGCAGCAGAACACGAGGACACGCACTGACACTAGGGGGAGGAAGGTACAGGTGGGAGATATTCTTCACAGGAAGAGGAGCAGCAGAACACGAGGACATGCACTGACACTAGAGGGAGGAAGGTACAGGTGGTAGATATTCTTCACAGGAAGAGGAGCAACAGAACACGAGGACATGCACTGACACTAGGGGGAGGAAGGTACAGGTGGGATACATTAGTCACAGGAAGAGGAGCAACAGAACACGAGGACATGCTCTGACACTAGAGGAAGGAAGGTACAGGTGGGAGACATTCTTCACAGGAAGAGGAGCAGCAGAACATGAGGACATGCACTGACACTAGGGGGAGGAAGGAACAGGTGGTAGACATTCTTCACAGGAAGAGGAGCAGCAGAACACGAGGACACGCACTGACACTAGGGGGAGGAAGGTACAGGTGGGAGACATTCTTCACAGGAAGAGGAGCAACAGAACACGAGGACACGCACTGACACTACGGGGAGGAAGGTACAGGTGGGAGACATTAGTCACAGGAAGAGGAGCAACAGAACACGAGGACATGCGCTGACACTAGGGGGAGGAAGGTACAGGTGGGAGACATTCTTCACAGGAAGAGGAGCAGCAGAACACGAGGACATGCACTGACACTAGGGGGAGGAAGGTACAGGTGGGAGACATTCTTCACAGGAAGAGGAGCAGCAGAACACGAGGACATGCACTGACACTAGGGGGAGGAAGGTACAGGTGGGAGACATTAGTCACAGGAAGAGGAGCAGCAGAACACGAGGACATGCACTGACACTAGGGGGAGGAAGGTACAGGTGGGAGACATTCTTCACAGGAAGAGGAGCAGCAGAACACGGGGACATGCACTGACACTAGGGGGAGGAAGGTACAGGTGGGAGACATTAGTCACAGGAAGTGGAGCAGCAGAACACGGGGACATGCACTGACACTAGGGGGAGGAAGGTACAGGTGGGAGACATTAGTCACAGGAAGAGGAGCAGCAGAACACGAGGACATGCACTGACACTAGAGGGAGGAAGGTACAGGTGGAAGACATTCTTCACAGGAAGAGGAGCAGTAGAACACAAGGACATGCACTGACACTAGGGGGAGGAAGGTACAGGTGGGAGACATTCTTCACAGGAAGAGGAGCAACAGAACACGAGGACATGCGCTGACACTAGGGGGAGGAAGGTACAGGTGGGAGACATTCTTCACAGGAAGAGGAGCAGCAGAACACGAGGACATGCACTGACACTAGGGGGAGGAAGGTACAAGTGGGAGACATTAGTCACAGGAAGAGGAGCAGCAGAACACGGGGACATGCACTGACACTAGGGGGAGGAAGGTACAGGTGGGAGACATTAGTCACAGGAAGTGGAGCAGCAGAACACGGGGACATGCACTGACACTAGGGGGAGGAAGGTACAGGTTGGAGACATTAGTCACAGGAAGAGGAGCAGCAGAACACGAGGACATGCGCTGACACTAGAGGGAGGAAGGTACAGGTGGGAGACATTCTTCACAGGAAGAGGAGCAGCAGAACATGAGGACATGCGCTGACACTAGGGGGAGGAAGGTACAGGTGGGAGACATTCTTCACAGGAAGAGGAGCAACAGAACACGAGGACATGCGCTGACACTAGGGGGAGGAAGGTACAGGTGGGAGACATTCTTCACAGGAAGAGGAGCAGCAGAACACGAGGACATGCACTGACACTAGGGGGAGGAAGGTACAGGTGGGAGACATTCTTCACAGGAAGAGGAGCAGCTGAACACGAGGACATGCACTGACACTAGGGGGAGGAAGGTACAGGTGGGAGACATTCTTCACAGGAAGAGGAGAAGCAGAACACGGGGACATGCACTGACACTAGGGGGAGGAAGGTACAGGTGGGAGACATTAGTCACAGGAAGTGGAGCAGCAGAACACGAGGACATGCACTGACACTAGGGGGAGGAAGGTACAGGTGGGAGACATTAGTCACAGGAAGAGGAGCAGCAGAACACGAGGACATGCACTGACACTAGAGGGAGGAAGGTACAGGTGGGAGACATTCTTCACAGGAAGAGGAGCAGCAGAACACGAGGACATGCGCTGACACTAGGGGGAGGAAGGTACAGGTGGGAGACATTCTTCACAGGAAGAGGAGCAACAGAACACGAGGACATGCGCTGACACTAGGGGGAGGAAGGTACAGGTGGGAGACATTCTTCACAGGAAGAGGAGCAGCAGAACACGAGGACATGCACTGACACTAGGGGGAGGAAGGTACAGGTGGGAGACATTAGTCACAGGAAGAGGAGCAGCAGAACACGAGGACATGCACTGACACTAGGGGGAGGAAGGTACAGGTGGGAGACATTCTTCACAGGAAGAGGAGCAGCAGAACACGAGGACATGCACTGACACTAGGGGGAGGAAGGTACAGTTGGGAGACATTACTCACAGGAAGAGGAGCAGCAGAACACGGGGACATGCACTGACACTAGAGGGAGGAAGGTACTGTACAGGTGGGAGACATTAGTCACAGGAAGAGGAGCAGCAGAACACGGGGACATGCACTGACACTAGAGGGAGGAAGGTACAGGTGGGACACATTAGTCACAGGAAGAGGAGCAACAGAACACGAGGACATGCACTGACACTAGGGGGAGGAAGGTACAGGTGGGAGACATTCTTCACAGGAAGAGGAGCAGCAGAACACGAGGACAGGCACTGACACTGGGGGGAGGAAGGTACAGGTGGGAGACATTCTTCACAGGAAGAGGAGCAGCAGAACACGAGGACATGCACTGACACTAGAGGGAGGAAGGTACTGTACAGGTGGGAGACATTAGTCACAGGAGGAGGAGCAGCAGAACACGAGGACATGCACTGACACTAGGGAAAGGAAGGTACAGGTGGGAGACATTCTTCACAGGAAGAGGAGCAGCAGAACACGGGGACATGCACTGACACTAGGGGGAGGAAGGTACAGGTGGGAGACATTAGTCACAGGAAGTGGAGCAGCAGAACACAAGGACATGCACTGACACTAGGGGGAGGAAGGTACAGGTGGGAGACATTAGTCACAGGAAGAGGAGCAGCAGAACACGAGGACATGCACTGACACTAGAGGGAGGAAGGTACAGGTGGGAGACATTCTTCACAGGAAGAGGAGCAGCAGAACACGAGGACATGCGCTGACACTAGGGGGAGGAAGGTACAGGTGGGAGACATTCTTCACAGGAAGAGGAGCAACAGAACACGAGGACATGCGCTGACACTAGGGGGAGGAAGGTACAGGTGGGAGACATTCTTCACAGGAAGAGGAGCAGCAGAACACGAGGACATGCACTGACACTAGGGGGAGGAAGGTACAGGTGGGAGACATTAGTCACAGGAAGTGGAGCAGCAGAACACGAGGACATGCACTGACACTAGGGGGAGGAAGGTACAGGTGGGAGACATTAGTCACAGGAAGAGGAGCAGCAGAACACGAGGACATGCACTGACACTAGAGGGAGGAAGGTACAGGTGGGAGACATTCTTCACAGGAAGAGGAGCAGCAGAACACGAGGACATGCGCTGACACTAGGGGGAGGAAGGTACAGGTGGGAGACATTCTTCAAAGGAAGAGGAGCAACAGAACACGAGGACATGCGCTGACACTAGGGGGAGGAAGGTACAGGTGGGAGACATTCTTCACAGGAAGAGGAGCAGCAGAACACGAGGACATGCACTGACACTAGGGGGAGGAAGGTACAGGTGGGAGACATTAGTCACAGGAAGAGGAGCAGCAGAACACGAGGACATGCACTGACACTAGGGGGAGGAAGGTACAGGTGGGAGACATTCTTCACAGGAAGAGGAGCAGCAGAACACGAGGACATGCACTGACACTAGGGGGAGGAAGGTACAGTTGGGAGACATTACTCACAGGAAGAGGAGCAGCAGAACACGGGGGCATGCACTGACACTAGAGGGAGGAAGGTACTGTACAGGTGGGAGACATTAGTCACAGGAAGAGGAGCAGCAGAACACGGGGACATGCACTGACACTAGAGGGAGGAAGGTACAGGTGGGAGATATTAGTCACAGGAAGAGGAGCAACAGAACACGAGGACATGCACTGACACTAGGGGGAGGAAGGTACAGGTGGGAGACATTCTTCACAGGAAGAGGAGCAGCAGAACACGAGGACAGGCACTGACACTGGGGGGAGGAAGGTACAGGTGGGAGACATTCTTCACAGGAAGAGGAGCAGCAGAACACGAGGACATGCACTGACACTAGAGGGAGGAAGGTACTGTACAGGTGGGAGACATTAGTCACAGGAGGAGGAGCACCAGAACACGGGGACATGCACTGACACTAGAGGGAGGAAGGTACAGGTGGGAGACATTCCTCACAGGAAGAGGAGCAGCAGAGCACAAGGACATGCACTGACACTAGAGGGAGGAAGGTACTGTACAGGTGGGAGACATTCCTCACAGGAAGAGGAGCAGCAGAACACGAGGACATGCACTGACAGTAGGGGGAGGAAGGTACAGATGGGAGACATTCCTCACAGGAAGAGGAGCAGCAGAACACGAGGACATGCACTGACACTAGGGGGAGGAAGGTACAGATGGGAGACATTAGTCACAGGAAGAGGAGCAACAGAACACAAGGACATGCACTGACACTAGAGGGAGGAAGGTACAGGTGGGAGACATTAGTCACAGGAAGAGGAGCAGCAGAACACGAGGACATGCACTGACACTAGAGGGAGGAAGATTCAGGGGAAATGTGAGGAAGAATTACTTCACAGAAAGAGTAGTAGATAAGTGGAATAGCCTCCCATCAGAGGTGGTAGAGGCAAATACAGTAGTACAATGTAAACATGCTTGGGATAAGCATATTGATATCCTTACAAAAAAATAAGGATCAAATATGGTTTGAGGTAACATGTTTAAAAAAGGGGAAGACTAGATGGGCCAAGTGGTTCTTATCTGCCGTCAAATTCTATGTTTCTATGTAATGGGAAAAAAAAGATCAACAGAAAAAAAACTGCGTAGCCTTGAGTACTACCATAACCACCGCACTTATCCCCCCCTGCCACACACACACACGTATACTGTACTGGATACACACACACGCTGGTTTAATCACTTTCCTGTTTACTTACACGTATATGGACAGTTGATTACAACATAATTCCTGTGAAAACTGACATAAATGATATATATGTTTCATTGTTATCCACCAATAACGGCTCTGTTGAAATAATTCAGGATAATGTTTTTGACATCTGGAAATGAACGACATATGCTGGTAATTTGTAGAAGAAGAAAAAAAGATTAAAAACTGCAAAGATGAGAATGGAAATATGCACTTCTAGCGGAAAACACTCCAAGGCCCTTATTCAGATCTGATCGCAGTACAAATTTGTTCTCAAAATGGGCAAAACCATGTGCACTGCAGGTGGGGCAGATGTAACGTACAGAGAGAGTTGTATTTTGGGTGGGGTGTGTTGAAACTGAAATCTAAATTGCAATGTAAAAATAATGCAGCCAGCAGCCAGTATTTACCCTGCACAGAAACAAAATAACTCACCCAAATCTAACTCTCTCTGCACATGTTCCATCTGCCCCACCTGCAGTGCACATGGTTTTGCCCATTTTGAGAACAAATTTGTACTGCGATCAGATCTGAATAGGGGCCCAAGTGCACAATAATATGAATGCTCAGTGGGTAATTATTATTATTAATAATATTATTATTATTATTAGCCTTTGTTAGGATTTTTGCCACACAATGGCCCTTATTCAGATCTGATTGCAGTACAAATTTGTTTGGAAAATGGGCAAAACCGTGTGCACTGCAGGTGGGGCAGATGTAACATGTCTACACATGAGAGTTAAATTTGGGTGGGGTGTGTTGAAACGGAAATCTAAGTTGCAGTGTAAAAAATATGCAGCCAGTATTTACCCTGCAGAGAAACAAAATAACTCACACAAATCTAACTCTCTCTGCACATGTTACATCTGCCCCACCTGCAGTGCACATGGTTTTGCCCACTTTCCAAACAAATTTGTACTGCGATCAGATCTGAATAAAGGCCAATAGGTGGAATGCAGCAGGCATCGCAAGCAACTTAACACGCATGCCGCTACTCCCAGCATGCATACCGGCATCGCGTAACGCTGTACGCATGAAGATTTCGGCAAAGGATGGATCTTGTGGTTAAAGCTATTCTTTGCAATGACAGGTCTTCCCGGATCAGAACTCGGAGTCCTATCTGCCCATTCGTCACGTGACATGTGCGCCGCAGGGAATGCTGCGAGGGATCCGGTTATGTCCCTGACTGCAGGGAGCCTTGGCTTGGTGCATATACGGACGGTGGCCAAACCTCACAAACCAGCATTTTTTATGGTGGAAAAATGGGACCTTGCTTCAACTGCGTATGGGTCATAGGGTCGACTATAAGATGGTCAACAGGCCATAGGTCAACACATTACAAGGTCAACAAGGAAATGGTTAACATGGAAAAGGTCAACATGAGATTTTTCACATTTTCTTGATGTTTACGTCAACATAGGTCGACAGAAGTGTACCGCGTTCTCTTGCATGGCTCGTTTCCTCACCTTCATTTGGGCGCGGTACTTTGCTGCACTTGGCACACTATTCTCACACTATGCCCGCTTGGATAGTAAAGAATGAAAAAAAAACCCACTGTTTTGATAAAAAAAAATGTGAAAAACTTTTATGTTGAACTTAAAAACATTCTAGCCCTAATATACTCTTATCCTACTAGGAGATAACCCATACCCTAAAGTAGTGTGTCGGCTGTCGATATTTACTGTACATTGTTGCTTCTATATGAATGTGGAATGAGAATCCCCCCTGTAAAATCTATGGGTACACGGATGCCCTCTCTGAGTTTTTCGGTTGGAATATTGGACTTGTACAGTATCTGCCCTGTGATGTCACCCCTGGAAAATAAATCATTTGACCATTGATTGTAATGATAAAATGACACCGCATCAGACATACAAAACACTGGGTTCTATTCCAGTGATTTACAAGCAAACCCCGAAGGGACGTATAAAATATTCCGGTAGAAGAGTTAATGAAATCGATACCAGATTTCGACGAGAATTTCCTAGTAACAATCATTTCTACGGAACAGGAGGCTGAGGAACTGCCAAGATCGGTTCGTAAAATGATATATAAGTGTTCTAGACTGGAAACGAAGCCTGATATAAATATCAGCTTTTATAAAATACTTATCCCTATTTATATTAAGTGCCCAGAGTTTCCATTCAGAAATTCGGCAATTGTAGACCCCAAGGGCAGAACATTCCACGCCGTGTTGATACGCACAAACAGAATTATCCCCTATAAAATATCTACAGGTTGAGTATCCCTTATCCAAAATACTCAGGACCAGAAGAATTTTGGATAACGGATTGTTCCTTATTTCAGAATATTTTTATATTTGAATGAGGTATCTTGAGGTATCTTGCATTTATGTTGTATAAGCGCATCAACCACATGAAATACACTCAAATATATTTTATTTCTACATAATATAATGTTTCAAAACATGAAACAAAGTTTGTGTACAATCTCGGGCACTGAATTTGAATGCCAATCAATCATTTTCTTGCAGATATTTAGTGCCAGTTACATATCACGTCCTCAGTAGTGCAGTAGTGCTGTTATAGATGTCCCCAGAAGTGCCAGTTACATATCATGTCCCCAGTAGTGCAGTAGTGCTGTTGTAGATGTCCCCAGTAGTGCCAGTTACATATCATTTCCTCAGTAGTGCAGTAGTGCTGTTATAGATGTCCCCAGTAGTGCCAGTTACATATCATGTCCCCAGTAGTGCAGTAGTGCTGTTATAGATGTCCCCAGAAGTGCCAGTTACATATCATGTCCCCAGTAGTGCAGTAGTGCTGTTGTAGATGTCCCCAGTAGTGCCAGTTACATATCATTTCCTCAGTAGTGCAGTAGTGCTGTTATAGATGTCCCCAGTAGTGCCAGTTACATATCATGTCCCCAGTAGTGCAGTAGTGCTGTTATAGATGTCCCCAGTAGTGCCAGTTACATATCATGTCCCCAGTAGTGCTGTTATAGATGTCCCCAATAGTGCCAGTTATATATTGTGTCCCCAGTAGGGCAGTAGTGCTGTTATAGACGTCCCCAGTAGTGCCAGTTACATATCATGTCCCCAGTAGTGCTGTTATAGATGTCCCCAGTATTGCCAGTTACATATTATGTCCCTAGTAGTGCTGTTATAGATGTCCCCAGTAGTGCCAGTTACATATCATGTCCCCAGTAGTGCAGTAGTGCTGTTATAGATGTCCCCAGTAGTGCCAGTTACATATCATGTCCCCAGTAGTGCTGTTATAGATGTCCCCAATAGTGCCAGTTATATATTGTGTCCCCAGTAAAAGTAGTGGTGTTATAGACGTCCCCAGTAGTGCCAGTTACATATCATGTCCCCAGTAGTGCTGTTATAGATGTCCCCAGTATTGCCATTTACATATTATGTCCCTAGTAGTGCTTTTATAGATGTCCCCAGTAGTGCCAGTTACATATCATGTCCCCAGTAGTGCAGTAGTGCTGTTATAGATGTCCCCAGTAGTGCTGTTTCAGATGTCCCCAGTAGTGCTGTTACAGATGTCCCCAGTAGTGCTTTTAGCAAGAAAAAATGGAATGTATGGTTTTCGGAATAATTTGGATAACGTATATTTGGATAAGGGATACTCAACCTGTATTTACTTTAAATACTGTAACAGTTACACTGTAGACATATGCAAAAAAATGCACATGGACTAGGGATGCCCATCCCAGGATGGGCCTCCCTAATTAAAAATAAACTCCAATCCTGGGATTCAAATCCTGGCTAAATTTAGGGCCAAATCCCAGGATCCTGCCAATCCCGGGATTGGCGACCCTAACATGGACTATGGCGCAGCCTCTGCGCTTACACAATTTACAGTTGCCTGTTGCAAATGTATTTAATGTCTGTGACATTGTCAGTAAAGCTGGGGCGAAACGCGTAATCCCCTGACACACACTTGAAGATACTCACATATTCCAGCAATAAAAAGTTTAAAAAATATGAAATATTTTTTTTTCCTGCTGTAAAGATAAATAGCCGTTTGCTTTAAATGTGTTGGAAATGGCAAGATTTCAAAGAGGAAACATTTTTTAAGACCTATAATATGATGTCTGGGAAGTCTCAACGCGGCTCCCCAGCGTTCTCTAAGCCTCCTCCTCCGTTACCTTTGCTTGTGCGGAGTCTTGTGCCAAGAAAGCTCTCAGCAGATGGAGTATAACACACAGGAATTCTTCTCCCTGCTAACGGTGCACAGCTGGCTGACACCACATCAGCGCTGAGCCTTGTAAATCCATCGGATATTTGGTGGGAGCAAGAGATGAGATGCAGGCATCACCACCTGCACCTGATGCCAGGCACAAGACCTGCTACGGGGATTACTGTATGCGGTAATGGGCGCAGGGATACAGAGGAAAGGGCCAAAGCATCTTCATTCTTGTTTAAAAATAAGTTATCTTTATTACACTGGTCTCATATCGGTGGTGCTAAGTCCCGGAATGTTTTAGAGATGAGCAATCGGGATGATCCTAGAATATCCATTACTGATAGATAGTAGAAGTCATTTTTAAATGGCAACAAGTGATAAACCCGGTATGGCGAAACTGCTCAAGACAGCAAAAAGACTCAAACAATAAATTCTGATAAAAACAAAATGAACAAATAATGACAAGAAGAAGGAATCCAGTTATGGGAAAGAGATCAGGAGGGGGTTGAAGCATTTATTGTTGTACATAATGCTGATGAACTTCTAAGATTTCACCACCGCGATACCTTTACTGGGGGGGGGGGGGCTATAAAGTGGGTATTGGTGGCAGTGTGGGGTTGGGGGACAATAGATTTAAATTCTGCCTAGAATACTGAGTAGCCTTGCACTGGCCCTGGGTGCTAGCGGCCAAGGCCAACATTATGGAGCTCGGTAACCACGTGAATCTCTTACATATTTGTCGTCTGTTATTTGTCTCTTTGTCCGGTACGGATTCAAAAAATGTTTGACCGATTTGGATGAAACCGACGCAAGATGGCTTGATTGGGTCCAGATTAGGTCCATAGCCACTAAGATCCCCGATCACAACCTCGTGGGGGTCCCGGGGCCCAAAAAGGGTCCGGTCACTACATAAAGTGGTTAGGGAAGCAAGATATGGCAAAGTTGCATAACATGGAGGGGGTAGAGGACATGAGGAAGAAAAAATGTGTCCAGATCCGGAAGCTGACCACAAAGAGGTGTATTCTGGGCACACGATGGGAATGGGGAACATGTTCAAGGTCTTCTGCAGGACAGATTGGGATGACAGCTTCAGAGAGAGGGATGATTCAAAAGGGGATGGCAAATGCCTATTGGAGCATTAAGTTTATTATTCTGAAGACATCCTATCATATTATCCATACTGTATGTTGCTTTCTGTGAAGATATAGTAAGTTGCTTTATGGTAGAATTTCCGATAAGTCCGTGATGTAATATTAGTCACATATTTAGCAGAAACATCGCCCTTCTCTGTATGTTACTGTCTGCGGATGAATGAAATGATATGCTGGTATGAATAAACGTTCACAATGCAGTCCAACACATACAGAACCTTATTCTATTTGACTCGCAAGGCTGCCACATTCGCAGACTTGCGAGTCCTCCAGACGCCGCCTACCACTCGCAGGTCTGTCTGCCCCTCACTCGCACGCCGGGTTCACCCGCACAGCTGCAAATGGATGTTTAACATAAACAGCCATTCGTAGCCTTTGGGGAAACACCCACATCATTCGATGGTCACTGACTCGGGTCTCAGATTTGCGTGCACACTTGACAGGAACTGGGCGGGCAGCTGACATCCCCCCCCGCCCACAGTCTTGGGTACGTGTGCCTGACGAACACTCTGTTCGCCATGGCTGCACGCTACCAGCACATTTAAAAAAACATTGCGCTCTCATGCGAATTCACATGTGAGCGTGAGGACCAGAATAACCGCCACAGCAAAGTGGTGTGCATACTGCACATGCTACATTACAGCAGAGTATAGTAACACTGGCAGCGCCTCTAGCGGACTGGTGGAAAAACGCTTTATAACTGAGAATTTAGTTTGTCACCCGGACTTACATTTTAGAAATAGTTATTTTGCCCAGATAATTGTTATGATTTGGTGATATGTAACGAGAATGTTCACGACACCTCAATGGCGTGTGCATAGGCGTGTGTGTGTGTGTGGGGGGGGGGGGGATTTTGGGGGGTGTGGCCACAGTAAAGCATCCAGGGGGATGTGACTTAACCTCATATAGCGGCCACACTAATAATAATGATTATCACGATGGGGTCACTGCGTAATAAGAGATGCAGTTCGGAGCGGCTAGCTTCAGCTGCGGAAGTCCGCAGTCCGGGATGGGTCATTGCGTTGACCACTGAAGGTTGACATGGCTTAGGCACATGAAATAGGTCGACGTCGGTAAGGTCCACAGGGTTGAAAGGTCAACACAAGCATTAGGTCGACAATGGGAAGGTTAACAGTCAAAAGGTCAACATGAGTTTTGCACACTTTTGTCCCGAATGTCGACAAAGTGTCGACACTGTTAAAGTGTACCACATCCCCTTGTATGGCTCACTGCACTCGCTATGGTTCGCTGGTCGACCCGATGCATGTCAACCGAAATAAGGTTGTGACCTTGTACCCAGCGGTCAATAGGTTGACACCAAATGGTCCTCATGGGCAAGGTCAACATAGATACAAACTCGACGCAAGCTAAATGTCAACATGGACTCCTATATTTCTGTGGAGCACAGCATTGTTAATCTGGTCCTCTGTCACACGTGTAATAGCAGTTACCTAATATTTATATACATTTATCAAAGAGCCATAGAACGCTCGGTGACCACGCCTCTGCGACAGCTGGCCACACCTCCTCTAGTGACTGGCCATGCCCATAGCCGCTGCATTCTCCCAGAGGCGCCTTTCAGGCCCCCGTCCTACCCTGGACATTGGTCAGGCCTTACATGAACTCCAATATACATTATATGAAATAAGTAACAGCTTTCCAGATGTAAATTGCAACATTGTTTTATACAACAACAGAGGGTTACTCCACCTCCTCCTGTACTAGTTTATTGTAATGTAACACATGATACTGTGCCGTGTGATTAACATCTGCATCCATAGTCCCCGGCTCCAAAATAAAGTTCTCTGAGAACACCTCAAGCATTGAGCAAAATATATGCATGTACGGAGCCAAAAAGTGGGACGCACTTCAGGAAAGTGCTCGGGACCTCTTCGGGTTCTAAGTGGTAAACGCTGATGATTACCAATCCCTGCGGTGCTGCAGGTGAAGCCAACGTTTGCTGGTGATGTTGAACTTGCCATGAACCAGGACTGGACCGGACGCTACATTTGGAAACAATAATTTATTAGGGCCTGTGTACCTTATTAGCCATAATTCAGAGAATAACGGATGTTTTTTTAAAAAGCAGTTATACCACCGCCATTTGCTGGGGTATCATTACACTGATTGGCTATCATGCAATGTATCATTACACTGATTGGCTACCATGCAATTTATCATTACACTGATTGGCTATCATGTATTTTGATAAGAAACAGTTCATTATATTGTATACAGTAATTGAATTCCACCTACGGCATTCTGTTCAAACCTGTTTGAATGGATGAAAGCATAGCCATTGATTTGTGTCTCCTTTATATCTGTATAGTAATAAGAATTATGTTTTTTGCATTCGTAGATTGGAAATTTCAACAAAGCTATGGGGTAATTCAGACCTGATTGCACGGTTGCAAACTCATATGTCAGCTGATTATCGATACATTGCACATGCGTGCTCCCAGTAGTATGCATGCGTGAGGCCGGGTTTCTCAAGCTGCTGAACTGCTGGTACAGTGAAATGATTGGTAACTGGAATCATATGACTACTGCTGAGATTCCCATTGGAGGACTAGCAGTCAGATACGCAAAGTATCACAGTGGAGCCCAGTACCTGGAATGGCTGGACTCCATGGGATTCATACTGTGCAGCATCACAGGAGCGAACGTAGGAGAGCATGCACAGGTTCTTAAACTCGGTCCTCAGGACCCCACACAGTGCATGTTTTTCATCTCAGATAGTTTTCATCTCACAAGTGAAATAATTAGCTCCACCTGTGGATCTTTTAAAATGTGTCAATGAGAAATGAGTGCACCTGTGCACCTGCCGGGTGACCTGTAAAACATGAAACGTGTGTGGGGTCCTGAGGACCGAGTTTGAGAAACCCTGATCTACACTGAAGGGAATACATGTATATGACTGACAGCCAGGATTCTAGCGGTCAGAATACTGATGCCAGCAATCTGACGGAGGATCCCAACAGGGTTCAGATTAGTATATTTACCCTCCTCCTGCCCCCCTAACCCTCCCTGCAAAAGCCTAACCCCCTGCGGCTAAACTTAACCCCCCACCCTTGCTTCCCTGGTCTAACCCACCCCAGCATACAGTACTTAGGGACAGATTTATTAAGCTCGGTGAAGTGATAAATTGGTTTTTATCACCGGCCAATCAGCTCCTACCTGTGAAGTTACAGGCTTGGTTTAAAAACTGACAGGTAGTAGCTGATTGGTCGGTGATAAAAAACAGCCACTTTATCACTTTACCGAGCTTAATAAATCTACCCCTTAGTTTTGTCATCCCGGCACCCTAATCGAGGTCAGGACTCCGTTGGTGAACGTCAACATTCTGACCACATGGACGGAGGCTGAACGCACCCCCTCTGAAGGTTTAGCAGCTGGGAAGCCGCAGTCTGTATGGAGGTAAAAGCACGGCTGGGAGACACTGAGAACACTGCAGGACAAGAGGTAAAGTATGTGCGGTAAAGGGCAGGCACTGACTTCCTGTGATATCAGCCGCATATAACGCTGGACATTCCCCTGCTTCCTGCCTGGCCATCCTGGAGCCAACGCCTTGGCGAGTGTGAAGCTTGCACTCCCGTTTGCTCCGGGGTTTTGCACATGCGCTTATTCACACATGCACAAACTCTAAACATCGGCCCGCTACGAGCTGGTCTGAATAACCCCCAAACACCCCTGGTCAGAGAGGACACTTTCCCTTTTACAGCACGGCGAGAACTCTCCTTCATTTACCAAACATATGAACTACTGTTATCACAATATTTGTTTTTCCTGAACCCCATAAAACCCATCTGTAATTGGCACAAGCAACTTCCAGGGATAAAGGGCTTTTCCGATCATCTCCAACGGATTCACGAGAAATGGTTTCCTATCCCTCGTCAGAGATAAGCGCGTGGGAACGATGGGTCTGCAAACCACTTTTATGTTATACCCCAAATCTATCAAGGGAAAGTATTAGCGGGATTACATGACTTCATGTTAGATCTGCAGGAATCTCTCACTGATAACTGGAAATGCCGGCCGGTGCAGCCCAGGACAGTCTGTATCACAGCAGGAAACCAAACATACAAATGGAACAGTCTTTACAACTTTTATTTTAATGCCGGATTTTCCACGAGGCTGAAGTTGGCTTCTTATTCGGCCGGCTTCTTATTCGGCCAGCTTCTTATTCGAGCTCCAGCTTCTTATTCGAGCTCCAGCTTCTTATTCGAGCTCCAGCTTCTTATTCAGAACAATCACTTTTACAAGGGTTAATGAATCATGAACCACAAATTTGACTGCAGAAATCAACACAGGGGGGTTGCCTACATATGACCCACTAGCAATTTCTTTTGACCAACAAGGTTTTGGGCAGAAATTGGGCACTAAAGTGGGCATGGGTCCCAGAATTCATCATTTTGAATAAGTAGCTGGTGTCCTGCAAGGGTTAAACAGCGTTGGTCAAAAAATATTACACTGGAAACCCGCACAGGGGGGTCACTTACATATGACCCACTTGCCATTTCTTTTGACCAACAAGGATTTGGGCAGAAATAGGGCACTAAAGTGGGCATGGGTCCCAGAATCATCATTTTGAATAAGTAGCTGGTGTTCTGCAAGGGTTAAACAGCGTTGGTCAAAAAATATTACACTGGAAACCCGCACAGGGGGGTCACTTACATATGACCCACTTGCCATTTCTTTTGACCAACAAGGACTTGGGCAGTAATAGGGCAGTAAAGTGGGCATGGGTCACAGATGTCATTATTTTGAATAAGTAGCTGGTGTCCTGCAAGGGTTAAACAGTGTTGGTCAAAATATATTACACTTGAAACCCACACAGGGGGATTGCCAACATATGACCCACTTGCCATTTCTTTTGACCAACAATGATTTGGGCAGAAAATGGGCACTAAAGTGGGCATGGGTCCCAGATATCATTTTGAATAAGTAGCTGGTGTCCTGCAAGGGTTAAACAGCGTTGGTCAAAAAATATTACACTGGAAACCCGCACAGGGGGGTCACTTACATATGACCCACTTGCCATTTCTTTTGACCAACAAGGATTTGGGCAGAAAATGGGCACAAAAATGGGCATGGGTCCCAGATATCATTTTGAATAAGTAGCTGGTGTCCTGCAAGGGTTAAACAGCGTTGGTCAAAAATATTACACTGGAAACCCGCACAGGGGGGTCACTTACATATGACCCACTTGCCATTTCTTTTGACCAACAAGGATTTGGGCAGAAATAGGGCACTAAAGTGGGCATGGGTCCTAGAATCATCATTTTGAATAAGTTGCTGGTGTTCTGCAAGGGTTAAACAGCGTTGGTCAAAAAATCTTACACTTGGAATCCACACAGGGGGGTCACTTACATATGACCCACTTGCCATTTCTTTTGACCAACAAGGATTTGGGCAGAAATAGGGCAGTAAAGTGGGCATGGGTCCCAGAATCATCATTTTGAATAAGTAGCTGGTGTCCTGCAAGGGTTAAACAGCGTTGGTCAAAAAATATTACACTGGAAACCCACACAGGGGGGTTTATTACATATGACCCACTTGCCATTTCTTTTGACCAACAAGGATTTGGGCAGAAAATGGGCACAAAAATGGGCATGGGTCCCAGATATCATTTTGAATAAGTAGCTGGTGTCCTGCAAGGGTTAAACAGCGTTGGTCAACAAATATTACTCTGGAAACCCGCACAGGGGGGTCACTTACATATGACCCACTTGCCATTTCTTTTGACCAACAAGGGTTTGGGCAGAAAATGGGCACTAAAGTGGGCATGGGTCCCAGAATCATCATTTTGAATAAGTAGCTGGTGTCCTGCAAGGGTTAAACAGCGTTGGTCAAAAAATATTACACTGGAAACCCGCACAGGGGGGTCACTTACATATGACCCACTTGCCATTTCTTTTGACCAACAAGGATTTGGGCAGAAATAGGGCACTAAAGTGGGCATGGGTCCCAGAATCATCATTTTGAATAAGTAGCTGGTGTTCTGCAAGGGTTAAACAGCGTTGGTCAACAAATATTACACTGGAAACCCGCACAGGGGGGTCACTTACATATGACCCACTTGCCATTTCTTTTGACCAACAAGGATTTGGGCAGAAATAGGGCAGTAAAGTGGGCATAGGTCCCAGATGTCATTATTTTTAATAAGTAGCTGTTGTCCTGCAAGGGTTAAACAGTGTTGGTCAAAACATATTACACTTGAAACCCACACAGGGGGGTTGCCTACATATGACCCACTTGCCATTTCTTTTGACCAACAAGGATTTGGGCAGAAATAGGGCAGTAAAGTGGGCATGGGTCCCAGATATCATTTTGAATAAGTAGCTGGTGTCCTGCAAGGGTTAAACAGCGTTGGTCAAAAAATATTACACTGGAAACCCGCACAGGGGGGTCACTTACATATGACCCACTTGCCATTTCTTTTGACCAACAAGGATTTGGGCAGAAATAGGGCACTAAAGTGGGCATGGGTCCCAGAATCATAATTTTGAATAAGTAGCTGGTGTTCTGCAAGGGTTAAACAGCGTTGGTCAACAAATATTACACTGGAAACCCGCACAGGAGGGTCACTTACATATGACCCACTTGCCATTTCTTTTGACCAACAAGGATTTGGGCAGTAATAGGGCAGTAAAGTGGGCATGGGTCACAGATGTCATTATTTTGAATAAGTAGCTGGTGTCCTGCAAGGGTTAAACAGTGTTGGTCAAAACATATTACACTTGAAACCCGCACAGGGGGGTTGCCTACATATGACCCACTTGCAATTTCTTTTGACCAACAATGATTTGGGCAGAAAATGGGCACAAAAATGGGCATGGGTCCCAGATATCATTTTGAATAAGTAGCTGGTGTCCTGCAAGGGTTAAACAGCGTTGGTCAAAAAATATTACACTGGAAACCCGCACAGGGGGGTCACTTACATATGACCCACTTGCCATTTCTTTTGACCAACAAGGATTTGGGCAGAAATAGGGCACTAAAGTGGGCATGGGTCCCAGAATCATCATTTTGAATAAGTAGCTGGTGTTCTGCAAGGGTCAAACAGCGTTGGTCAACAAATATTACACTGGAAACCCGCACAGGGGGTCACTTACATATGACCCACTTGCCATTTCTTTTGACCAACAAGGATTTGGGCAGAAATAGGGCACTAAAGTGGGCATGGGTCCCAGAATCATCATTTTGAATAAGTAGCTGGTGTTCTGCAAGGGTTAAACAGCGTTGGTCAACAAATATTACACTGGAAACCCGCACAGGGGGGTCACTTACATATGACCCACTTGCCATTTCTTTTGACCAACAAGGATTTGGGCAGAAATAGGGCAGTAAAGTGGGCATAGGTCCCAGATGTCATTATTTTGAATAATTAGCTGTTGTCCTGCAAGGGTTAAACAGTGTTGGTCAAAACATATTACACTTGAAACCCACACAGGGGGGTTGCCTACATATGACCCACTTGCCATTTCTTTTGACCAACAAGGATTTGGGCAGAAATAGGGCAGTAAAGTGGGCATGGGTCCCAGATATCATTTTGAATAAGTAGCTGGTGTCCTGCAAGGGTTAAACAGCGTTGGTCAACAAATATTACACTGGAAACCCGCACAGGGGGGTCACTTACATATGACCCACTTGCCATTTCTTTTGACCAACAAGGATTTGGGCAGAAATAGGGCACTAAAGTGGGCATGGGTCACAGAATCATAATTTTGAATAAGTAGCTGGTGTTCTGCAAGGGTTAAACAGCGTTGGTCAAAAAATATTACACTGGAAACCCACACAGGGGGGTCACTTACATATGACCCACTTGCCATTTCTTTTGACCAACAAGGATTTGGGCAGAAATAGGGCACTAAAGTGGGCATGGGTCACTGAATCATAATTTTGAATAAGTAGCTGGTGTCCTGCAAGGGTTAAACAGCGTTGGTCAAAAAATATTACACTTGGAATCCACACAGGGGGGTCACTTACATATGACCCACTTGCCATTTCTTTTGACCAACAAGGATTTGGGCAGAAATAGGGCAGTAAATTGGGCATGGGTCCCAGAATCATCATTTTGAATAAGTAGCTGGTGTCCTGCAAGGGTTAAACAGCGTTGGTCAAAAAATATTACACTGGAAACCCGCACAGGGGGGTCACTTACATATGACCCACTTGCCATTTCTTTTGACCAACAAGGATTTGGGCAGTAATAGGGCAGTAAAGTGGGCATGGGTCACAGATGTCATTATTTTGAATAAGTAGCTGGTGTCCTGCAAGGGTTAAACAGTGTTGGTCAAAACATATTACACTTGAAACCCATACAGGGGGGTTACTTACATATGACCCACTTGCAATTTCTTTTGACCAACAATGATTTGGGCAGAAAATGGGCACAAAAATGGGCATGGGTCCTAGATATCATTTTGAATAAGTAGCTGGTGTCCTGCAAGGGTTAAACAGCGTTGGTCAAAAAATATTACACTGGAAACCCGCACAGGGGGGTCACTTACATATGACCCACTTGCCATTTCTTTTGACCAACAAGGATTTGGGCAGAAATAGGGCACTAAAGTGGGCATGGGTCCCAGAATCATAATTTTGAATAAGTAGCTGGTGTTCTGCAAGGGTTAAACAGCGTTGGTCAACAAATATTACACTGGAAACCCGCACAGGAGGGTCACTTACATATGACCCACTTGCCATTTCTTTTGACCAACAAGGATTTGGGCAGTAATAGGGCAGTAAAGTGGGCATGGGTCACAGATGTCATTATTTTGAATAAGTAGCTGGTGTCCTGCAAGGGTTAAACAGTGTTGGTCAAAACATATTACACTTGAAACCCACACAGGGGGGTTGCCTACATATGACCCACTTGCAATTTCTTTTGACCAACAATGATTTGGGCAGAAAATGGGCACAAAAATGGGCATGGGTCCCAGATATCATTTTGAATAAGTAGCTGGTGTCCTGCAAGGGTTAAACAGCGTTGGTCAAAAAATATTACACTGGAAACCCGCACAGGGGGGTCACTTACATATGACCCACTTGCCATTTCTTTTGACCAACAAGGATTTGGGCAGAAATAGGGCACTAAAGTGGGCATGGGTCCCAGAATCATCATTTTGAATAAGTAGCTGGTGTTCTGCAAGGGTCAAACAGCGTTGGTCAACAAATATTACACTGAAAACCCGCACAGGGGGGTCACTTACATATGACCCACTTGCCATTTCTTTTGACCAACAAGGATTTGGGCAGAAATAGGGCACTAAAGTGGGCATGGGTCCCAGAATCATCATTTTGAATAAGTAGCTGGTGTTCTGCAAGGGTTAAACAGCGTTGGTCAACAAATATTACACTGGAAACCCGCACAGGGGGGTCACTTACATATGACCCACTTGCCATTTCTTTTGACCAACAAGGATTTGGGCAGAAATAGGGCAGTAAAGTGGGCATAGGTCCCAGATGTCATTATTTTGAATAATTAGCTGTTGTCCTGCAAGGGTTAAACAGTGTTGGTCAAAACATATTACACTTGAAACCCACACAGGGGGGTTGCCTACATATGACCCACTTGCCATTTCTTTTGACCAACAAGGATTTGGGCAGAAATAGGGCAGTAAAGTGGGCATGGGTCCCAGATATCATTTTGAATAAGTAGCTGGTGTCCTGCAAGGGTTAAACAGCGTTGGTCAACAAATATTACACTGGAAACCCGCACAGGGGGGTCACTTACATATGACCCACTTGCCATTTCTTTTGACCAACAAGGATTTGGGCAGAAATAGGGCACTAAAGTGGGCATGGGTCACAGAATCATAATTTTGAATAAGTAGCTGGTGTTCTGCAAGGGTTAAACAGCGTTGGTCAAAAAATATTACACTGGAAACCCACACAGGGGGGTCACTTACATATGACCCACTTGCCATTTCTTTTGACCAACAAGGATTTGGGCAGAAATAGGGCACTAAAGTGGGCATGGGTCACTGAATCATAATTTTGAATAAGTAGCTGGTGTCCTGCAAGGGTTAAACAGCGTTGGTCAAAAAATATTACACTTGGAATCCACACAGGGGGGACACTTACATATGACCCACTTGCCATTCCTTTTGACCAACAAGGATTTGGGCAGAAATAGGGCAGTAAATTGGGCATGGGTCCCAGAATCATCATTTTGAATAAGTAGCTGGTGTCCTGCAAGGGTTAAACAGCGTTGGTCAAAAAATATTACACTGGAAACCCGCACAGGGGGGTCACTTACATATGACCCACTTGCCATTTCTTTTGACCAACAAGGATTTGGGCAGTAATAGGGCAGTAAAGTGGGCATGGGTCACAGATGTCATTATTTTGAATAAGTAGCTGGTGTCCTGCAAGGGTTAAACAGTGTTGGTCAAAACATATTACACTTGAAACCCATACAGGGGGGTTACTTACATATGACCCACTTGCAATTTCTTTTGACCAACAATGATTTGGGCAGAAAATGGGCACAAAAATGGGCATGGGTCCTAGATATCATTTTGAATAAGTAGCTGGTGTCCTGCAAGGGTTAAACAGCGTTGGTCAAAAAATATTACACTGGAAACCCGCACAGGGGGGTCACTTACATATGACCCACTTGCCATTTCTTTTGAAAAACAAGGATTTGGGCAGAAATAGGGCAGTAAAGTGGGCATGGGTCCCAGAATCATCATTTTGAATAAGTAGCTGGTGTCCTGCAAGGGTTAAACAGCGTTGGTCAACAAATATTACACTGGAAACCCGCACAGGGGGGTCACTTACATATGACCCACTTGCCATTTCTTTTGACCAACAAGGATTTGGGCAGAAATAGGGCAGTAAAGTGGGCATGGGTCACAGATGTCATTATTTTGAATACGTAGCTGGTGTCTTGCAAGGGTTAAACAGCGTTGCTCAAAAGAAATGGCAATTGGGTCATATGTAAGTGACCCCCCTGTGTGAATTTCAAGTGTAAAATTTTTTGACCAACGCTGTTTAACCCTTGCAGAACACCAGCTACTTATTCAAAATAATGACATCTGTGACCTATGCCCACTTTACTGCCCTATTACTGCCCAAATCCTTGTTGGTCAAAAGAAATGGCAAGTGGGTCATATGTAAGTGACCCCCCTGTGCGGGTTTCCAGAGTAATATTTTTTGACCAACGCTGTTTAACCCTTGCAGGACACCAGCTACTTATTCAAAATGATGATTATGGGACCCATGCCCACTTTACTGCCCTATTTCTGCCCAAATCCTTGTTGGTCAAAAGAAATGGCAAGTGTGTCATATGTAAGTGACCCCCCTGTGTGGATTCCAAGTGTAAGATTTTTTGACCAACGCTGTTTAACCCTTGCAGAACACCAGCTACTTATTCAAAATGATGATTCTGGGACCCTTGCCCACTTTAGTGCCCTATTTCTTCCCAAATCCTTGTTGGTCAAAAGAAATGGCAAGTGGGTCATATGTAAGTGACCCCCCTGTGCGGGTTTCCAGTGTAATATTTTTTGACCAAAGCTGTTTAACCCTTGCAGGACACCAGCTACTTATTCAAAATGATGATTCTGGGACCCATGCCCACTTTAGTGCCCTATTTCTGCCCAAATCCTTGTTGGTCAAAAGAAATGGCAAGTGGGTCATATGTAAGTGACCCCCCTGTGCGGGTTTCCAATGTAATATTTTTTGACCAACGCTGTTTAACCCTTGCAGGACACCAGCTACTTATTCAAAATGATGATTCTGGGACCTATGCCCACTTTACTGCCCTATTTCTGCCCAAATCCTTGTTGGTCAAAAGAAATGGCAAGTGGGTCATATGTAAGTGACCCCCCTGTGCGGGTTTCCAGTGTAATATTTGTTGACCAACGCTGTTTAACCCTTGCAGAACACCAGCTACTTATTCAAAATTATGATTCTGTGACCCATGCCCACTTTAGTGCCCTATTTCTGCCCAAATCCTTGTTGGTCAAAAGAAATGGCAAGTGGGTCATATGTAAGTGACCCCCCTGTGTGGATTCCCAGTGTAAGATTTTTTGACCAACGCTGTTTAACCCTTGCAGAACACCAGCTACTTATTCAAAATGATGATTCTGGGACCCATGCCTACTTTGGTGCCCTATTTCTGCCCAAATCCTTGTTGGTCAAAAGAAATGGCAAGTGGGTCATATGTAAGTGACCCCCCTGTGCGGGTTTCTAGTGTAATATTTTTTGACCAACGCTGTTTAACCCTTGCAGGACACCAGCTACTTATTCAAAATGATGATTCTGGGACCCATGCCCACTTTACTGCCCTATTTCTGCCCAAATCCTTGTTGGTCAAAAGAAATGGCAAGTGGGTCATATGTAAGTGACCCCCCTGTGCGGGTTTCCAGTGTAATATTTTTTGATCAACGCTGTTTAACCCTTGCAGGACACCAGCTACTTATTCAAAATGATGATTCTGGGACCCATGCCCACTTTACTGCCCTATTTCTGCCCAAATCCTTGTTGGTCAAAAGAAATGGCAAGTGGGTCATATGTAAGTGACCCCCCTGTGCGGGTTTCCAGAGTAATATTTGTTGACCAACGCTGTTTAACCCTTGCAGAACACCAGCTACTTATTCAAAATGATGATTCTGTGACCCATGCCCACTTTAGTGCCCTATTTCTGCCCAAATCCTTGTTGGTCAAAAGAAATGGCAAGTGGGTCATATGTAAGTGACCCCCCTGTGCGGGTTTCCAGTGTAATATTTTTTGACCAAGGCTGTTTAACCCTTGCAGGACACCAGCTACTTATTCAAAATGATATCTGGGACCCATGCCCATTTTTTGTGCCCATTTTCTGCCCAAATCCTTGTTGGTCAAAAGAAATGGCAAGTGGGTCATATGTAAGTGACCCCCCTGTGTGGGTTTCCAGTGTAATATTTTTTGACCAACGCTGTTTAACCCTTGCAGGACACCAGCTACTTATTCAAACTGATGATTCTGGGACTTATGCCCACTTTACTGCCCTATTTCTGCCCAAATCCTTGTTGGTCAAAAGAAATGGCAAGTGGGTCATATGTAAGTGACCCCCCTGTGTGGATTCCAAGTGTAAGATTTTTTGACCAACGCTGTTTAACCCTTGCAGAACACCAGCTACTTATTCAAAATGATGATTCTGGGACCCATGCCCACTTTAGTGCCCTATTTCTGCCCAAATCCTTGTTGGTCAAAAGAAATGGCAAGTGGGTCATATGTAAGTGACCCCCCTGTGCGGGTTTCCAGTGTAATATTTTTTGACCAACGCTGTTTAACACTTGCAGGACACCAGCTACTTATTCAAAATGATATCTGGGACCCATGCCCATTTTTGTGCCCATTTTCTGCCCAAATCCTTGTTGGTCAAAAGAAATGGCAAGTGGGTCATATGTAAGTGACCCCCCTGTGTGGGTTTCCAGTTTAATATTTTTTGACCAACGCTGTTTAACCCTTGCAGGACACCAGCTACTTATTCAAACTGATGATTCTGGGACCCATGCCCACTTTACTGCCCTATTTCTGCCCAAATCCTTGTTGGTCAAAAGAAATGGCAAGTGGGTCATATGTAAGTGACCCCCCTGTGTGGATTCCAAGTGTAAGATTTTTTGACCAACGCTGTTTAACCCTTGCAGAACACCAGCTACTTATTCAAAATGATGATTCTGGGACCCATGCCCACTTTAGTGCCCTATTTCTGCCCAAATCCTTGTTGGTCAAAAGAAATGGCAAGTGGGTCATATGTAAGTGACCCCCCTGTGCGGGTTTCCAGTGTAATATTTTTTGACCAACGCTGTTTAACCCTTGCAGGACACCAGCTACTTATTCAAAATGATATCTGGGACCCATGCCCATTTTTGTGCCCATTTTCTGCCCAAATCCTTGTTGGTCAAAAGAAATGGCAAGTGGGTCATATGTAAGTGACCCCCCTGTGCGGGTTTCCAGTGTAATATTTTTTGACCAACGCTGTTTAACCCTTGCAGGACACCAGCTACTTATTCAAAATGATATCTGGGACCCATGCCCATTTTTGTGCCCATTTTCTGCCCAAATCATTGTTGGTCAAAAGAAATGGCAAGTGGGTCATATGTAGGCAACCCCCGTGTGTGGGTTTCAAGTGTAATATGTTTTGACCAACACTGTTTAACCCTTGCAGAACACCAGCTACTTATTCAAAATGATGATTCTGGGACCCATGCCCACTTTAGTGCCCTATTTCTGCCCAAATCCTTGTTGGTCAAAAGAAATGGCAAGTGGGTCATATGTAAGTGACCCCCCTGTGCGGGTTTGCAGTGTAATATTTTTTGACCAACGCTGTTTAACCCTTGCAGGACACCAGCTACTTATTAAAAATGATATCTGGGACCCATGCCCACTTTAGTGCCCTATTTCTGCCCAAATCCTTGTTGGTCAAAAGAAATGGCAAGTGGGTCATATGTAGGCAACCCCCCTGTGTGGGTTTCCAGTGTAATATTTTTTGACCAACGCTGTTTAACCCTTGCAGGACACCAGCTACTTATTCAAAATAATGACATCTGTGACCCATGCCCACTTTACTGCCCTATTACTGCCCAAATCCTTGTTGGTCAAAAGAAATGGCAAGTGGGTCATATGTAAGTTTCCCCCCTGTGCGGGTTTCCAGTGTAATATTTTTTGACCAACGCTGTTTAACCCTTGCAGGACACCAGCTACTTATTCAAAATGATATCTGGGACCCATGCCCATTTTTGTGCCCATTTTCTGCCCAAATCATTGTTGGTCAAAAGAAATGGCAAGTGGGTCATATGTAGGCAACCCCCCTGTGTGGGTTTCAAGTGTAATATGTTTTGACCAACGCTGTTTAACCCTTGCAGGACACCAGCTACTTATTCAAAATAATGACATCTGTGACCCATGCCCACTTTACTGCCCTATTACTGCCCAAATCCTTGTTGGTCAAAAGAAATGGCAGGTGGGTCATATGTAAGTGACCCCCCTGTGTGGGTTTCCAGTGTAATATTTTTTGACCAACGCTGTTTAACCCTTGCAGAACACCAGCTACTTATTCAAAATGATGATTCTGGGACCTATGCCCACTTTACTGCCCTATTTCTGCCCAAATCCTTGTTGGTCAAAAGAAATGGCAAGTGGGTCATATGTAAGTGACCCCCCTGTGCGGGTTTCCAGTGTAATATTTTTTGACCAACGCTGTTTAACCCTTGCAGGACACCAGCTACTTATTCAAAATAATGACATCTGTGACCCATGCCCACTTTACTGCCCTATTACTGCCCAAATCCTTGTTGGTCAAAAGAAATGGCAAGTGGGTCATATGTAAGTGTCCCCCCTGTGCGGGTTTCCAGTGTAATATTTTTTGACCAACGCTGTTTAACCCTTGCAGGACACCAGCTACTTATTCAAAATGATATCTGGGACCCATGCCCATTTTTGTGCCCATTTTCTGCCCAAATCATTGTTGGTCAAAAGAAATGGCAAGTGGGTCATATGTAGGCAACCCCCCTGTGTGGGTTTCAAGTGTAGTATGTTTTGACCAACACTGTTTAACCCTTGCAGGACACCAGCTACTTATTCAAAATGATGATTCTGGGACCTATGCCCACTTTACTGCCCTATTTCTGCCCAAATCCTTGTTGGTCAAAAGAAATGGCAAGTGGGTCATATGTAAGTGACCCCCCTGTGCGGGTTTCCAGTGTAATATTTGTTGACCAACGCTGTTTAACCCTTGCAGAACACCAGCTACTTATTCAAAATTATGATTCTGTGACCCATGCCCACTTTAGTGCCCTATTTCTGCCCAAATCCTTGTTGGTCAAAAGAAATGGCAAGTGGGTCATATGTAAGTGACCCCCCTGTGTGGATTCCCAGTGTAAGATTTTTTGACCAACGCTGTTTAACCCTTGCAGAACACCAGCTACTTATTCAAAATGATGATTCTGGGACCCATGCCTACTTTAGTGCCCTATTTCTGCCCAAATCCTTGTTGGTCAAAAGAAATGGCAAGTGGGTCATATGTAAGTGACCCCCCTGTGCGGGTTTCTAGTGTAATATTTTTTGACCAACGCTGTTTAACCCTTGCAGGACACCAGCTACTTATTCAAAATGATGATTCTGGGACCCATGCCCACTTTACTGCCCTATTTCTGCCCAAATCCTTGTTGGTCAAAAGAAATGGCAAGTGGGTCATATGTAAGTGACCCCCCTGTGCGGGTTTCCAGTGTAATATTTTTTGATCAACGCTGTTTAACCCTTGCAGGACACCAGCTACTTATTCAAAATGATGATTCTGGGACCCATGCCCACTTTACTGCCCTATTTCTGCCCAAATCCTTGTTGGTCAAAAGAAATGGCAAGTGGGTCATATGTAAGTGACCCCCCTGTGCGGGTTTCCAGAGTAATATTTGTTGACCAACGCTGTTTAACCCTTGCAGAACACCAGCTACTTATTCAAAATGATGATTCTGTGACCCATGCCCACTTTAGTGCCCTATTTCTGCCCAAATCCTTGTTGGTCAAAAGAAATGGCAAGTGGGTCATATGTAAGTGACCCCCCTGTGCGGGTTTCCAGTGTAATATTTTTTGACCAAGGCTGTTTAACCCTTGCAGGACACCAGCTACTTATTCAAAATGATATCTGGGACCCATGCCCATTTTTTGTGCCCATTTTCTGCCCAAATCCTTGTTGGTCAAAAGAAATGGCAAGTGGGTCATATGTAAGTGACCCCCCTGTGTGGGTTTCCAGTGTAATATTTTTTGACCAACGCTGTTTAACCCTTGCAGGACACCAGCTACTTATTCAAACTGATGATTCTGGGACTTATGCCCACTTTACTGCCCTATTTCTGCCCAAATCCTTGTTGGTCAAAAGAAATGGCAAGTGGGTCATATGTAAGTGACCCCCCTGTGTGGATTCCAAGTGTAAGATTTTTTGACCAACGCTGTTTAACCCTTGCAGAACACCAGCTACTTATTCAAAATGATGATTCTGGGACCCATGCCCACTTTAGTGCCCTATTTCTGCCCAAATCCTTGTTGGTCAAAAGAAATGGCAAGTGGGTCATATGTAAGTGACCCCCCTGTGCGGGTTTCCAGTGTAATATTTTTTGACCAACGCTGTTTAACACTTGCAGGACACCAGCTACTTATTCAAAATGATATCTGGGACCCATGCCCATTTTTGTGCCCATTTTCTGCCCAAATCCTTGTTGGTCAAAAGAAATGGCAAGTGGGTCATATGTAAGTGACCCCCCTGTGTGGGTTTCCAGTTTAATATTTTTTGACCAACGCTGTTTAACCCTTGCAGGACACCAGCTACTTATTCAAACTGATGATTCTGGGACCCATGCCCACTTTACTGCCCTATTTCTGCCCAAATCCTTGTTGGTCAAAAGAAATGGCAAGTGGGTCATATGTAAGTGACCCCCCTGTGTGGATTCCAAGTGTAAGATTTTTTGACCAACGCTGTTTAACCCTTGCAGAACACCAGCTACTTATTCAAAATGATGATTCTGGGACCCATGCCCACTTTAGTGCCCTATTTCTGCCCAAATCCTTGTTGGTCAAAAGAAATGGCAAGTGGGTCATATGTAAGTGACCCCCCTGTGCGGGTTTCCAGTGTAATATTTTTTGACCAACGCTGTTTAACCCTTGCAGGACACCAGCTACTTATTCAAAATGATATCTGGGACCCATGCCCATTTTTGTGCCCATTTTCTGCCCAAATCCTTGTTGGTCAAAAGAAATGGCAAGTGGGTCATATGTAAGTGACCCCCCTGTGCGGGTTTCCAGTGTAATATTTTTTGACCAACGCTGTTTAACCCTTGCAGGACACCAGCTACTTATTCAAAATGATATCTGGGACCCATGCCCATTTTTGTGCCCATTTTCTGCCCAAATCATTGTTGGTCAAAAGAAATGGCAAGTGGGTCATATGTAGGCAACCCCCGTGTGTGGGTTTCAAGTGTAATATGTTTTGACCAACACTGTTTAACCCTTGCAGAACACCAGCTACTTATTCAAAATGATGATTCTGGGACCCATGCCCACTTTAGTGCCCTATTTCTGCCCAAATCCTTGTTGGTCAAAAGAAATGGCAAGTGGGTCATATGTAAGTGACCCCCCTGTGCGGGTTTGCAGTGTAATATTTTTTGACCAACGCTGTTTAACCCTTGCAGGACACCAGCTACTTATTAAAAATGATATCTGGGACCCATGCCCACTTTAGTGCCCTATTTCTGCCCAAATCCTTGTTGGTCAAAAGAAATGGCAAGTGGGTCATATGTAGGCAACCCCCCTGTGTGGGTTTCCAGTGTAATATTTTTTGACCAACGCTGTTTAACCCTTGCAGGACACCAGCTACTTATTCAAAATAATGACATCTGTGACCCATGCCCACTTTACTGCCCTATTACTGCCCAAATCCTTGTTGGTCAAAAGAAATGGCAAGTGGGTCATATGTAAGTTTCCCCCCTGTGCGGGTTTCCAGTGTAATATTTTTTGACCAACGCTGTTTAACCCTTGCAGGACACCAGCTACTTATTCAAAATGATATCTGGGACCCATGCCCATTTTTGTGCCCATTTTCTGCCCAAATCATTGTTGGTCAAAAGAAATGGCAAGTGGGTCATATGTAGGCAACCCCCCTGTGTGGGTTTCAAGTGTAATATGTTTTGACCAACGCTGTTTAACCCTTGCAGGACACCAGCTACTTATTCAAAATAATGACATCTGTGACCCATGCCCACTTTACTGCCCTATTACTGCCCAAATCCTTGTTGGTCAAAAGAAATGGCAGGTGGGTCATATGTAAGTGACCCCCCTGTGTGGGTTTCCAGTGTAATATTTTTTGACCAACGCTGTTTAACCCTTGCAGAACACCAGCTACTTATTCAAAATGATGATTCTGGGACCTATGCCCACTTTACTGCCCTATTTCTGCCCAAATCCTTGTTGGTCAAAAGAAATGGCAAGTGGGTCATATGTAAGTGACCCCCCTGTGCGGGTTTCCAGTGTAATATTTTTTGACCAACGCTGTTTAACCCTTGCAGGACACCAGCTACTTATTCAAAATAATGACATCTGTGACCCATGCCCACTTTACTGCCCTATTACTGCCCAAATCCTTGTTGGTCAAAAGAAATGGCAAGTGGGTCATATGTAAGTGTCCCCCCTGTGCGGGTTTCCAGTGTAATATTTTTTGACCAACGCTGTTTAACCCTTGCAGGACACCAGCTACTTATTCAAAATGATATCTGGGACCCATGCCCATTTTTGTGCCCATTTTCTGCCCAAATCATTGTTGGTCAAAAGAAATGGCAAGTGGGTCATATGTAGGCAACCCCCCTGTGTGGGTTTCAAGTGTAGTATGTTTTGACCAACACTGTTTAACCCTTGCAGGACACCAGCTACTTATTCAAAATGATGATTCTGGGACCTATGCCCACTTTACTGCCCTATTTCTGCCCAAATCCTTGTTGGTCAAAAGAAATGGCAAGTGGGTCATATGTAAGTGACCCCCCTGTGCGGGTTTCCAGTGTAATATTTGTTGACCAACGCTGTTTAACCCTTGCAGAACACCAGCTACTTATTCAAAATTATGATTCTGTGACCCATGCCCACTTTAGTGCCCTATTTCTGCCCAAATCCTTGTTGGTCAAAAGAAATGGCAAGTGGGTCATATGTAAGTGACCCCCCTGTGCGGGTTTCCAGTGTAATATTTTTTGACCAACGCTGTTTAACCCTTGCAGGACACCAGCTACTTATTCAAAATGATGAATTCTGGGACCCATGCCCACTTTAGTGCCCAATTTCTGCCCAAAACCTTGTTGGTCAAAAGAAATGGCAAGTGGGTCATATGTAAGTGACCCCCCTGTGCGGGTTTCCAGTGTAATATTTTTTGACCAACGCTGTTTAACCCTTGCAGGACACCAGCTACTTATTCAAAATGAGACCCATGCCTACTTTAGTGCCCAATTTCTGCCCAAAACCTTGTTGGTCAAAAGAAATTGCTAGTGGGTCATATGTACGTGACCCCCCTGTGTTGATTTCTGTAGTCAAATTTGTGGTTCATGATTCATTAACCCTTGTAAAAGTGATTGTTCTGAATAAGAAGCTGGAGCTCGAATAAGAAGCTGGAGCTCGAATAAGAAGCTGGAGCTCGAATAAGAAGCTGGCCGAATAAGAAGCCGGCCGAATAAGAAGCCAACTTCAGCCTCGTGGATTTTCCAGGGATATTGTGTATCCCTGCATTGTGCCATATTAACCAGGGAAAGCCTCCAAGCATCATTATGTGCATTACTTAGAGTAACGATCGCACTAATTATCATTATAGTGCATTATAATAGTTATATAGAATTCTTTACACTCCTAAGTTTTCTATTTTGCTGGTAGCAAATGCTTTCATTAAATAAACCCTTATTCCACTTTACATAGAATTATGCTAAATATATAATAACACAGTCTGGGCGTCACTGGCATTGCTGTGTCATTGGATGAGGCACTTGTGTGGTTGTGAAGACAATGGAATGACCACTTTGGTCTCGTTATGTGAAGCATTGGTGTACAGTAGATGTCGGCCTTGTCATTTAGTTATATGTATATTATTGTTTTTTGTTGAAGATTCAGAAATGTAAAATTATAATAGTAGAATATTATATTATTTCATTCTATATCACTTTCAGTTTCCCATACACCCAACAGTAGGACAGCAATACCTTTCAGCACTGTCCCGTTAGCACACCCATGGTCTCTAGTGTGAGAATAAAGCTGCATGCCAGCTACAGGACTGTAGCTGAGCACCAGGGTAACACCATGCTGCGCTGCAGGGGGGAGATGTAACTTGTGCCGTTTGGTGTGGGAGGGCATACCATACCTCCCAACTGTCCTGCTTTTCACGGAACTGTCACATTTTTTTATGAGACAGTCCCACTCAGGGCTGGCAGTGTCCTGCAGTGTGTGTGCGTGTGTGTGTGGGGGGGGGGGGGGGGGCGGTGGCGTAACTATAGTCCCGCAGCCCCCGCGGTGGTGGGGAGGCGCTGAGAGGGTGTGGGCGCCGGGGGGGGGGGCTGCTGGACTATAGTTACACCACTGCCTTCTGCCCCTGTTGCTGGTGCTTCTGTCTGCGCCGGTTCCCGGCTCTCCCGGCTACTGCTGCTAATGAGAAGTGACACTCGGAAAATGGCTGCCCCCATACAGCAAACCATTTTTAAGGTTGCTAGAGGAGGCAGCAGCAGTAGACGGGAGAGTCGGGACCTGGCGCAAACGCCAGAGGTAACGGCCGCACAGGGGGGATGGGTTAGTTTACCCTATGGGGGGGGGGGGGGCGCTGCCAACATTTTCGGCAGGGGGGCCCCGAATTAATAGTTACACTTACTCGGTGTTGGCCATGCCCCCAGAGTGACAGGAAATGGGGGCATCTCTGTGAGGCCACGCCCCCTATGACATAGGTCACACACCCTTTTCAGGGGGGAAGGGTCTCCTAACTCATAGCTACATTGCAATATTGCAATGTAAGAATAAAGCTGCCCAGCATGTGTGGGCTACATGCAGAAGCAACCATTATTTACCCTGCATGCAAACATAATACTTGTTTCTAGCCACCTTGCTATGCTGCACAGTTTGTCCCAGTTGCACTTTTGCTTTTATTCCAACTCAGAATCAGCGCCGTTCTGTTTTCCTAAAATACAAACACACCCAAACTTAAGGGTTCTGAGTCGAACTGAATTCCAGTTCCGAATCACTTTGTGGTTCCATGCGGAACAGAGCTGCAGGGAATAGATGCTGTGCACACGGGACAGATTCTGTTCCATGGATAGATGGACTGGGGATGAGCCAGCAGCTCCCGGAGCCCTGGTTATGCCCTCAATGTGAAGGAAGCCTGTAACATAGAAGTTATTGTAGTGTACACACGGTGCTTTCTATTCGATTTTGACTATATTGTCAAAATCGAATAGAAATTGAATCAAAATCAAACTGTTTTCCGCCGCTTTCAATGCGGATTCGATCCTGATGCGCACTCCGTTTTAGTGGAAATCAAACAGAAAAATAGACGGCGCTGGCAAGGTATAGTACAGATATGAATGAGGCCCACAGTACAGACCTGTAATACACAGTCAAAATATAATGCGTTTCGCTTTCTGCACGATTGGATCGGGATCGAATTGCAGGGTAATTGCACCGTGTGTACACACCTTAGGAGTTGATTGTCCACTTTATCTCTCTCCAATTCTTAGTACATAGACCCCTTCATCTCTGTGCACTTTGGGGCCGATTCATGATCACTCGTTGTGATCCGAATTCGGTCCCAGATCGATGTTCGGGGTTTTCTGCACACGTGCAAACCGCAACAGCGAACGGCTTTGGCGAGTTACACACTCACACGGAAGGAGGGCTGGGGGCGTGCAGGGGGCTGCAGTGTTTTATGGGGATCCCAATAAAAACACTGGCCGTTCCCTTGTAGAAGCAGAGATAGCGATGCCTGCTTGGGGCAGACGGCAGATGTCACATGACGTCAGCGCTCGCCCCATCTTCGGTGAACAGCGACAGAAATAAAAGTCAGTATAGACTTCTACAGTCAGTCGATATAGTATTTTATTGAAGGGGAGAGCAATCATTCAGCTGCAAACGAAGGCAGGCTCGCCATACGGATATTTGGGGCCCGGGACTCATTTCCAGTCTGGGCCCCCCGCCCCTCCTCACTTGACTTACCGTAACCCAGCTCCTGCTCCCCCATCTCCTCTTCCGCCATCCTGAATCAGACCCTTTGTCTCTCTCATCTCTCCTTATAGCCACATTCTCTTTCCTTTGTGTTTTGCCCACCCCGGGGTCTATGCAGGAGACGTCACCCCGATGAGATGATTCATATTACAGCCGCACATGTTCCAATCTTGCAGATCAAACTCCACCACAATAACCTTGGTCAGACCACCAAGCCGACTATTGCTTCAGCGCTTCTTCTAACGCAGCCATAAATCTTCCGGGAAATGTGCTACAACGTTACAGAGAAATGACAGGAGGACATAAGGAGAACATTTCTATCTCTTTCTGGTGTTTTCACTTAGCGGCTGATAGGATCTGACTGCTCGCTGGGTGCTATCCTAACTCTTCCTGATGGGATCTTGATAGCGCCAAAAATACATAAAAACTTATAAGGGGAGGGGGGGAGAGAATGTGCTTAGATAATTAAACATAAATTAAATTATTGTCAGGAAGAGATGAATCCAATTTAAAAATTAAAATGAAGAAAGGAGTGAAATACTGTCAGGCTGACCAGTCACATCTGACTTTCTTTACCAAAAAAAAACTGTAGGATTGACGTGATCCACATGTTTCTGCTTCCATGAAAGTCGTTACTACAGAAGATGCCTAAGGCAAGGTGTTTAGGCCAGGGAAGGGGGGGAGGGGAGCTTAAGGCCTGGACCAGTGGCGTAGCTACCGTAGGGCAGCCACCAGCGGGGCGCCGCCGGAGCTCATCAGGGCAGACAGTCTTCCAGCGCCTGCTGAAAGCTGCCCGTGCCGCCGCCGCATTCCTGGTCCGGCACCGCAGATATCCTCCTGGCTCTAGCTCCTGCAGTTCTAATGAAAAGTTACACGACAAAATGGCTGCCCCCATACAGCAGACAGATTTTAGGAATGTTAGAGGAGGCGGCGGCCTCCTCTAGCATCCTTAAAAACTGTCTGCTATTAGGGGGCAGCCATTTTGTCGTGTAATTTTTCATTAGAACTGCAGGAGACGGAGCCAGGAGAATATCTGCTGTGCCGGACCAGGACTGAGACGGCGGCATGCGGAGGGTTAAGGGGGTGCTAAACTTTACTTGGGCGAGCGGACGGGTGTGGGGGCTATGGGGGGTGCGATGTCAATATAGGCGGGGGGCGCAAAAATGTTAGCACCCCAAATTGCATGTGTTTGACATACGGTCCAATGCGCGGTCTTGTGCGCATCGGATCAGCGGCAGGGAAGGTCACATCCAGACGACCCGCGTGCGATGTATCAGATGCGATCCTGCCAGGCGGCTCAAGGTGGATCCGATGGGTATGAGTCATAGGAAGACCACAGGAAGGTCGACATGGGCCTAGGTCAACACCTGAAAAGGTCAACATGGGCTTAGGTCAACAGGGTCATTAGGTTGCCAGAAGCATTAGGTCGACATGGGGAAGGTTAACAGTCAAAAGGTCAACACGGGCTTTTAACTTTTTTGTGTCCCGAATGTCGACACAGTCAACATGGACACTGTATTGATGCACCGTGTGCCCTCGCATGGCTTGCTGCGCTCGTCATGCTTCGGGCACGGTGCGTCGCTACGCCCGGTACACTATTTTGTCCCCCCCCCCCTCCCCACACAAACCTTTTGACTGTCAACATTCCCCAAGTCGACCTAATGCTTTTGTCGACCTAATGACCCTATCGACCTAAGCCCATGTCATCCTTTTCAGGTGTTAACCTAGACCCATGTTGACCTTCAGTTGTGAACCCAATGCATGTCAACCTTAAGGGTTGACAAACGACAGAATACCGGATCACATGGCCATACACTGCTGTAAAGAAAAAAGTCTCTAAATCGGAGATAACTATTATGTGTAGATATAGGGAAGAAAATACCTCAAATACAACATTTCTAGGAAACGCATTTTAATCATTTAGGATATATTTGTGCCCTGTAGAAGATCCGCGCTGCCCCCTGATCACAGCTTTGTACTTTCTCAGACAACATTCTCCCGTTTCTAATTAGTTATTTCTTTACAGAAAAAAAAAATCACTTTTTAAAAAAAAAGAATAGAGGAAACAAATGGGGGATATTGTGCATGAGGGATGTTTTTGCTTACACATGTCACCGTCCCTCTGTAGTAAATTACCCCCTTCTGCACCAGAGAGGGCAAAGAAAGTTTAGGGTCATAAGGAACACTTTAATTAGAAAGTCTCAGCATATATCTCTTCCATAGCTTAGTAAATGTCAGCATTCTGAGACAGAAGCTGGAATTTGGGATCAATTCATTAACGGCCGGAACGTATAGAAACAGAAAAGTAAAAAAAAAATAAACTATTTCTCTGTTATTATGGTACTTGTGTATTATCAGGGCGCCCGTCGCGTCGCATCGCATACCACTAATTAAGGTATGTGATGGCATGCGATGGACCCGATTTGAGGCTTTCCCTGGGATGAGTGTATAATTTTAATATCGCGTCACATCGCTTCCATTATAATGGCATGCGATGCAACGCGATTTCAATGTTAAATGCCCACCCAGACCCGATTTTTAATTGTATCCCCACCCTGATGGGTAATGACAATGTTAAATGCCCCCCCCCCCCATTGTTAACGTCACCCCACTATCAACGCCAACCCGAAGCGTGGCGAGCACAGCGAACCTGCGAGGGGCGGCGGTACGCGTCCTCCGTCCTTTTCATACCCCCACTATGCACGTCGGCGTGCAGTTGATTCTATATAGTGTGGCGAGCGCAGCGAGCGCAGCGTGCCCCGCGAGGGGGACGCGCATTACTGTACTTCTATTATGCGTCCGCTCACCACACTTCAGGCTCGGTGGCTCGCTGCACTCGCCACACTATATAGAATCAACTCCATGCCGACGTGCATAGTGGGGGTATGAAAAGGTCGTAGGATGCGTACCGCTGCGCTCGCCACGCTTCGGGTTGGCGTTGATAGTGGGGTGGCGTTAACAATGGGGGGGCATTTGAACATAGTCATTACCCATCAGGGTGGGTGTACAATGTAAAATCGGGTCTGGGGGGGGGGGGGGGGGGCATTTAACATAGGAATCACCCATCAGGGTGGCTGTACATATTAAAAATCGGGTATACTCGCGTCTCATCGCATCGCATGCGATCATATGGCATGCGATGCGATGAGACACGATTTTGTGGTTGTACAATGCCCTGCGATGGAAATTGGGAGCGCCGTGATAATACACAAGTACCGTTATTATTGTATTAACCTCATAAATGTTATTTTTTTGCAATAATATAGCATACCTCCCAACTTTGGACCAGTCGGAAGCGGGACGCAGCTCCTGTGCGCTCCGACGCGCCGAACATTTCGCCCCCATTTTGCCGCTATGGGGGCATGACCCAGAGGCTCTGTGAGCCTCTAGCCATGCCCCCAGCCCCCCTGGCTACGGGAATAGATGCTGTGCGCATGCGCACAGCGTTTATTCCCCGCTGCTTAGTAGCCTACAGGGGGGACTCCCCCTCACCGTGGGACACTGCCGACCGCAGGAGGGACAGCGGGACAGGCCCTGATAATCGGGACTGTCCCGCTGTAATCGGGACTGTTGGGAGGTATGATATAGCATAAAATTAACTTTAGACATAGACAAATACTAATGGGCCCTACACACGTAGAAACACTGCTGAGGGTTCTGAGTGATGCTACATTCCGTAGAACGCTCAGCACACAGCGATGTGTCAGCGATGTGTCAGCAATGTGCCAGCGCTGTGTCTGAGCAAACTGCCAGGGCCAGTGTTCTCGCCTTCTTACCCAGGGTTGCCGACTTTAAGAATCTCCTCCCCGGGAGAAGCCAGAAGAGAAGACTTTCAGTAGCAGTTCTGGGGCGTGGCATCATTAAGCCCCATCCCCAGGATGTAAAATAGCCAAATTCACAGATCTCTGTGGAGGGGGCAGGGCTAAAATGACACGATTGTGACCGTTTAGCTCCGCCCCCTTCCCTGAGACCCACGGATTGCGGCATTTAAATGCCGACATCGGGGGAAGATGGCTGAGATCGGGGGCGCAATGGGGGTCCCCCTGAATCCGGGAGGGTTGCCCACCTTTCCAGGGGGCCGGGAGGGGAACACGATTTTCGGGAGACTCCCAGCCATTCCGGGAGGGTAGGCAACCCTGTTCTAACCTCCACAAGGGCCACACACTAAAGGGAAAATGCCGTAAACCCCCCGTTATCAGGGTTTTTACATCTCCCGATGCATTAAAACCTGATTGCGGGTTTTCGCAACATAGAGTAACACCAGAAAAAGCTGGTGTTACTCTGTGAAGACTATAGGCTTCTCTTTGCCGCTGTGTTTGAGAGTCATGGATCCCTCCCAGCATGCCCAGCGCCAGCGCTGTCAATCTGCGCATTTGCTGGGTCTCAGACCCGGAAGTCCAGCACCTGAGCCGTTTTGCAGAGGACAGATCTTATCACAAGAGCTGTCCTCTGCCTTACTAATCGCTTATGTCAGTACATATGCGATTATTATAGACGTGGATGCCGGCGAGGTGAGGCGGTGGATGTTATTGCCTCTACCCGATAATCCTAAATCAAATAACAAGTTAAAACTATAAATGTGAAATGCAGAATTTCAGGGATATCAGCTGCGGCTTTAAGGTGACTTTCAAATTATTGCCGTTTTTAATCTACATCTTCACAGAACTCGCCGCTTGTATGTATATATATATATATATATATATATATATAAAGACACAGGGTCTGGCACAGCCTCCTGAAGAAGATAGATACCCGGGTGCCTCCAATAAAGGGATGGATAGCAGGAATATTCTACTATGCCTTACAGTATATATAGCCTTTTGTTTTTTGCTTTTCGTGTTTTTAAATGTCTGTTTTCTTTTCTTTTTTGTTTACATAGGTTGCTATGGCGACATACGCCGCTGACGCTAGGGGAAGCGTCGGCGGGTTGACGTCACTGTCCCTGCGCCGCCGCACGGGTGCGTGGTCCCGTTCGCGGCACTGCGGTGTTTGGTGTTTGGTGTATATAAGGTAGGACACACTTTGTATTAGATTTTAGCCTTGACAAAAATGCCCAAGTAGGCATTGAAACGTTGGTGTATTCTGCTTCATTAAAACTTTTCGATTGCAAATCCCAGGAGTGCCACATTGTATTCCTGCTATATATATATATATATATATATATATATATATATATATATATATATATATATATATATATATATATATATATATACTACGTGTGCCATTACTGAGCGGGAAAGTTCCAGTGTGACTCCCTCCATAATCATGCCATTGTTGGGATAAGGATCATGGTTTGACAGTGAAAAGGGCGACAGTCAAAATGTCGACATGAGTTTTTCACATTTTTTTGTTTTACGTTTTCATATTCTACCATCCATGTGGCCAATGATTGGGGGCAGTAACATGGAGCAAGGCACCTGGCCTCGAAACCTGGCAAGTTAAGCGGTACGGTAAATTGGGGGTCCACCTGCTCAGGTGATGACACTGACAGCAATAAAAGGCAAAAAACTCAAGTCGACCTTTAAATGTGTCAACCTTTTGCCTGTGTTGACCTTTTGGTGTTGACATTTTGGTGTCGACTCCTATTAAGAACTGCCCCAATTCACTATATACTGTAAATATGAGGGTGATTCTGCTGGAAGCACATCACCAAGCTGTCTGGACCTCCTACTTTCAAGTGGGCTACACAAGCGGCTGCTTGGTCTCTAGGAGCACCACCTGCAATTCAGGAGGTATTTTTGGATGCCGGGGTGGCTCCACTACTGTCTGTAGGGTTCTGTTTCAGACACCTGAAAGCAGGGCCGGATTAAGCACGGAGCAACAGAGGCGGTCGCCATGGGGCCCCCACATGTCAGCAGCCCCCACATTGGAACTGCTGCGGCGGTGGGTGGCATGCAGCGGGTTCAGGCAGTGCAGGCAGGGGGTCCCTGCGGCAGCTGGGCACCGCAGTCAGCGGCGGGATCCCTGCGGCGTATGGTAAGTCAGCGGCGAGGTCCATACGGCGGATAGGAACTAGTAGCGCTTCTAGTTCCCATCTGCCGCAGGGACCCCGCAGCTAACTGCTCATCCACCGCAGGGATCCCACTGCCTGCCCAGCGCTGCACAGACCAGGCTGTGGCGCTGCCCGGATCCCCACTGCCCGGATCCCTGCTCAGGGCCGGTGCAAGGCACCGGAGCGCCCCAGGCGAGTCGGGGTGGGGGCGCCCCGGTGCCGGGGGTAGGGAGGGGGGGGTGGTGGTACCTGTGGAAAAAAACTTGCGGCCCCGGCGTCCCTGCAGTGCTAGGGCGGTCAGGGGTGTCCGTGCCGTAGGGGTACCTGCGGCGCCATCATGTGTATAAAGCTGGCTGCGGCCGGCGGGGTCCCTGTAGTGAATAGCAAATAAGTAGTGCTTCCCGCGCCGTTGCGCGCATAGCGCTAGTTATTTTCTATTCACTACAGCAGGGCTGGGCAATACCGGCCCTCCAGATGTTAATGAACTACACATCCCAGGATGCCTTGCATCAGTTTCAGCATGGCCACATAGCAAAACTAATGCAAAGCATCCTGGGATGTGTAGTTCATTAACATCTGGAGGGCCGGAGTTGCCCAGCCCTGCACTACAGGGACCCCGCCGGCCACAGCCAGCTTTATACACATGGCGGCGCCGCAGGTACCCCTACAGCACAGACACCCCTGACCGCCACAGCACTGCAGGGACACCGGGGCAGCAATTTTTTTACACAGTTCGCTGGGGGTGAGGGGCGAACTGCTGCCCTCCAGGTGCCGGCACCCTAGGCAAATGCCTAGAGCTGCCTAGTGGTGGCGCCGGCCCTGTCCCTGCTGCCCAGGTACCACCTGCTTCTGTTGGGGAGGAGGGGGGGAAGGAGGGGGGAGGCAATTTTATTGTCCAGGGCCCCCACATACCTTAATCTGGCCCTGCCCAAAATCCATATGCTGGTGCCATGTGGAAGCGACTGTGCCAGCCGCAGTGACGATGCCGCCCCAAGGCCTTGGGCTCTGGCACCACTGGCTCACCCTTTGCTATGGCCATGACCGGGGCAGCTAGGTGGTATGAGATAAGGAGAACATGAAGACTGATCTCACCAGAGCACCCAGACCCTGCAGTGAGCGACTGGCCTTGGCTGGCACTCAGAACCGCCTGCGTAGCCTCTATCCTAACACTGGATATTGGATATGTAATGTCAGCGTATAGTTACTGTGCTGCGTATGAGGAGGACATGTACTGTAAGTGGCCTTTCTGTAATACGCAGGATTATGATCTGATCCCGTCTGCTGGCATTTATAGTCCCGCAGCTGCAATAATGAACATACGACGCTGCATCAAATTACAAATCATAAATCATCGCTGAGGAAATTTCGCTATCATTAAACATTTGTCAGAAGAAGTCAAATATTTGTGTTTTATCTAACGAGATCGGACAGAATGAATGAAATATAGACGTCCTGACAAAAGAATGCCGGGTAACTCTATACATTTGTATAACGAGCGCGGAGCTTGCCAGGGAACAGTACAAATTGCTGTCACTCGCTAAGTGCATCAGATACAGAGCCGATAAAATGCGCTGCGCCCACATGGGATAACCGGGATTATCTGTAAATTGCGTTTCTTCCTTTCCGGCAGTTTATTTGTTTTCCATGACCGCAATTGTTATTTATTTTGTGGTGAATTTAAAGTAAGAATACAAGGGAAGGTCATTTAACTTGGCCGGAACATTTTATAAACGTTGTGCTAAAATATTGAGGAGGAAGATGTTTGATATTGTAGACCAGGGCTGGCCAAAAACGGTCCTCAATATCTACCAACGCCCCACGTTCTCCAAATCACCTAGCTGGTGCACAGCTGTAGTCATTACTAACTGTCACATTCCCCATATCACCTAGCTGGTGCACAGGTGTAGTCATTACGAACGGTCACATTTCCCAGATCACCTAGCTGCTGCACATCTGTAGTCATTACTGATGGTGTGTACACACGTTAGATGTGCCTTAAGATCCTATCCACGATCTGATCAGATAGGATCGTGGATAGGATCTTAAGGCACATCCGATTTGCATCCTATCTTGACTATATAGTACAGATCTGCACTATATAGACAAGGCAGCCAAGACTTTCTGGCTTCCGATACGTGAACGCGCATCGGGATCGGATCGGGATCGCAAGGGTTAAAACCCTTGCGATCTGCATCCGATGCCGATCCGATTCCGATCCGATGTTGACTATATCGTCAACATCGGAAAGGAAATCGGACCGTGTGTACACAGCATTACTGTCACATTTTCAAACCTGCTATATTCATTCCTACTATAGATCCACAGGTAGCCTGATATACATGAACTGTTGGTAGATCTTGAGGACATGGAGAAGGCCCCATTCACAGTCAAAATGCGCAAGGGACAACCCTATAAGGTCAACATGCAATCGTCATGGTCATCAGGTGGAAAGGGGGAAAAGGGGTGCATTTAAAATGTAGACATTTAAAAAGGTTTAGAGGTATAAAGGGTCAACATGTCAGCATGGAAATTGCCGACACAAAAAAAGGTCAACAGTTTTTTTAAAGCTTTTGGGTATTATTTGTATGTTTCATCACCTGCGACGACAATTAGTGTAAGTGTCTACCCTCACAGGGTCGCTTTGAGCAACGTGCCTAACTGTGCAACATTTTACCTGTCCACATTTGACCATGTCGACTGATATGAGATTGAATTATTGACTGTTTAACTATCCATTGGCTGGAATCCTCTGACTGTACAGACCGCTCTAGTTATGTCATTGTCAGGTGATTGGTAATGTACAAAGCATTCAGAATCTCATGGTGGAATTCAACCTTACGTCAACATGCGCAATGAAAGATCTACATATATTATCTGAGGGTGAGACATTTTTGTATCTTTATATCCTTTACAATAATTAATGGATAATGGGGGTTATTCTAGTTCACTCTTTCTGACAAAATCCTTCTAAGATGGACAAAACCATGTGCACTGCAGGTGGGGCAGATGTAACATGTACAGAGAGAATTAGATTTGGGTGGGGTTTTACTTCAAAGTGAGATCTATATTGCAGTGTAAAAATAAAGCAGCCAGTATTTACCCTGCACAGAAACAAAATAACTCACCCAAATCGAATTCTCTCTGCACATTTTACATCTGCCCCCCTGCAGTGCACATGGTTTTGTCCATCTAAGAAGGATTTTGTCAGAAAAAGTGAACTAGAATAACCCCCAATGATTCCTGTCAGCGGCTAACTACTTGTGAGATTTTGTCAGATTGGACCCAATTGAGGTGGATTGGGTCAATTTATCTGACAAAATCTGATGTGTCTGATGTGTAGGACCCAATACACAATCCCGTGCCATTGGGTATAACCAAGAGAGATTGCAAGAGATTGATCCTCCTGCACATAGGATAAATCTCGAGTCAATCAGGTCCAACTTGTTGGACAAGTGTAAGGGGGCCTTAAGGTTGTGTGGGGGGAGGGGGGAGGGTTTACCTCTAAATTACCAGCAGGACAACTGAATCCCCCATACAAATGCCAATACAGTGACTTTGTCAGCGACTCCCGAATCGGAACATTCGCCAGCTTGCAGGAGTGCAACATAACAATTTCATTAGTATAGAACAAGGGCCGCATAGACTCCAGTGTATTTAAGAGCCTGTGAATTTGTTATTGTTGTTGTTGTGATTTGTGATTGTTTAATAAAGCTATTGAAAGATAGGATAAGGCCATAGGAAATCTCAGGTGAGTGGCAGTTAGAACTGCCATTCAGGTAGCATTGGGGAGGTAGCTCAGAGAGGGGTACATATAGGCAAGTGGACAGGAACACTTCCTGTTTGAGTCTGGATCCCCACCCTCCCTTCCCGTTTTCTCTGTGCTACCTGGCTCATGGGCCTTTCACCAAATTTATTTGATAGCTTTAATTATTAATCGGCGAGAAGGCGCTCTCGACCAGCACTCAGGTGGAGTGTCAGGTGGTCTCTGTGCGGTTGTGGCCCACCCTCTGCCAGGATGGTGGGCGACTCCCGACTTCCTGGAAGTGTCCGCGTCAGGCCATAGGAGGGGTGTGGTATATCCGTCACAGCGCAGGCTGTACCCACAATGGAGAGATGTTAGCAGTTTGGGGCTGCCATGAGTAACATCCACGGGGGGTGCTGGTCTCAAGTGCTCTTCTTTGCCATCCCTTAACAAATAGGGTCATACCAGTTACAATAAATATTCCATGACCTTACGCAGTTGGTGTCCGTGTCTTATTTTAGGATAAGGTGTTTCAGCGTGAGTTATTTCTAGGCTTAAGAGTTAAGTAAAGGTATAGGCCAAGCAGCATAACTCACTATGCGCCTTATTCCAAATTCGATTCCGATTTTGATGAAGTCTGTGATGTACAGTAGATAGCGGAGTGGACATTGTATGACTTCGGAGTCGTTCAGAGCAGCCACAATCAGTGCTGAAGATCCAAAGATCTAGAATGCGTCGTCATTTCTGGAGTTTTTGGGAAACGGGATTTTAGTGAATCTCAGCCCAACGTGTCTCCAGGTTTGGGAATCTTTATGACGGTCTGTGCGTCTGTTTCTTCACGTGAAAGAAGATTCTCCAAATTGAAATGGACAGACTGTAGAATTCCTTCGCTCGCTGTGAGTCTGACAGATCTGGGATCACTTTCCACTGATCATGAATGTGAAAGGAAGGTGCATTCTGACAAGGTCATTGGTCATTTTACTGAGATGAAAACTAGAAAGCAGGGACTATACCGATACTGATACTCTCCATAAATCTCTGAATTGTGGGCTGAGCTGAGTGTGCGTTTTAAATAGAATAAAGGGCCTGATTCAGACCTGATTGCTAGGCTGCATTTACTCAAACAGTTCAGCGGCTCTCGCTACCCCGCTAAATGTTTTTTTTGTGCTCGTTGCCAGGGGTTACGTGCTCGTTGCCAGGGGTTTTGTGCTCATTGCCGAGGGTTATATGCTTGTTGCCAGTGGTTACATGCTTGTTGCCAGAGGTTTTGTGCTTGTTGTCAGGGGTTACGTGCTCCTTGCCCGAGGTTACATATGCTCATTGCCTGGGGTTACGTGCTCGTTGCCAGGGGTTTTGTGCTTGTTACCAAGGGGTTTTTTGCTCGTTGCCAAAGATTACATCTGCTCATTTGGTTACATGCTCATTGCCAGAGGATTTCTTGATTATTGTTAGGGGGTTACATGCTTGTTGCCAGGGGGTTTCTTGTACATTGTCAGGTGGTTACATGCTTGTTGCCAGGGGTATACATCAAGCATGTCCAACCTGCGGCCCTCCAGCTGTTGTGAAACTACACATCCCAGCATGCCTTGCCATAGTATTGCTATTAGGGAATGCTAAAACTATTGCAAGGCATGCTGGGATGTGTAGTTTCACAACAGCTGGAGGGCCGCAGGTTGGACATGCCTTGTATATATGCTCATTGCCAGATGGTTACTGCTCAGAGCGCACCAGTGCTCTAGGAATCCGCAATTCCGGTTAGCACTGTGCGCACTTAAAAAAAAAGCAAATCTATTGTAGATTTTATCATGTTATTATTTTAAAGCATGGGTCCTCAAACTGCGGCCCTCCAGATGTTGTGAAACTACAAATCCCAGCATGCCTTGCCACAGTTTTATCACTCCCTTATAGCAAAACTGTGGCAAGGCATGCTGAGATTTGCAGTTTCACAACATCTGGAGGGCCGCAGTTTGAGGACCCATGTTTTAAAGTATTTTACTTGTATGTTTAAATGTATTTATTGTAGTTGTTTGCTGTGTAATATAAAATAATCCATTCTACACGCACTGTTTTTCAGGATTTTTCTTTTTCTCTGCATGGAAAGGTCTACATGTGTATGTCAACAGTCAATAGGGCGACAACAAATGTCGACATGCACCATATTACCAAAAATAACAAGGTCGGCATGCACTACATTAACAGTGGAAAAAAGTCGACGTGCACTATATTGGCATTGGCAAAATGGATCATTTAGACTTCAACTGTCACTCTGGATCATTCAGACATCAACCGTCACTCTGGATCATTCAGACATCAATCGCCACTCTGGATCATTCAGACATCAATCGCCACTCTGGATCATTCAGACATCAACCGTCACTCTGCATCATTCAGACATCAACCGTCACTCTGGATCATTCAGACATCAACCGTCACATTGGATCATTCAAACATCAACCATCACTCCTGATCATTCAGACATCAATCTTCAAGCTGGATCATTCAGACATCGACCGTCACTCTGGATCATTCTGATATCAACCGTCACTCTAGATCATTCAAACATCAACCGTCACTCTGGATCACCAATCATTGCTGATTTAAAATAAAAATAAAACACCATCCAAAAGTCCTTAATTAGCAGAAGAAAAATATACTGACCTAAATTTCACAAAGTAATAATAGTAATAATCCTGTGATAGCCAAGACGTATATAACACAAGTGTGACCCGCCACAAGTGTCTGAGGTCTCCTAGCATTTGGCCAGCGACTAAATTGTAGGCTAAATGAAATATTCAAACAGAAAGGAGATTACAATCAGAGTTTAACAAAGGAAGTCAGGATATTTCTTGTTATGTTCACTTAGGTAAATCCAAGATTATATATTGATGTGAAATGTAACTAAAAATGGAATCAAGTAACGCAGTGTTCCCCTCGTTATACAGAACTGGCAGCAAAAACCTGTTAGATAATACCTACAGTATTCATCCTGATCCCTGCACTGATTACCTAATATGGTCCTAATACAGGTCATATGGAAAACACCTCATTTTTCTTCCTGCCTTTTATTGTGCATCCGTTACTAAGAATACGCTAAAATATAAATTATTTTTCATGGTAACGGGAAAGCCCCTGAGGACATTGGCTGCGATATAACCATAAGTAAGATAAATCTCAGGGATTACTAATGATTAATGATGTTGTATCCGATGCTAGGAATTCTCACAGTGCTGAAGACGTAGTTATCAATCACAGCGTCTACAGGATGGTTGGATGTTAGGAAGTTACAGTTTCCTTTTACGGTACCTCCTATAGAGAAGTGTAATAAACCCGGGCAATTTAAGTTTACTCATATTTACTTAGAACCCAAAAATGGGTGGTTTTTCCACCTAGGGTGAGTCACCTATAAAGATGACAGTAGGTTAAATAACCATAACTATATTACTGTGCCTCTTTATAAACTAATGATACTTATTAGTTATACTTGAGTACTTATTAAGTACAAGAAGCACTGAAATGGGCACAAGGCATGTACAAGAACGTTACTACATTCCTGTATTTAGTCCAATCCAGTACAGCAATGAATCTAATGGTGCCCATACACTTATGCGATAAGATGTGATGCGACATCGCATCTGACCGCATCATGTGGTGCCCAGTGTATTTTTTTCACAGCATCCAATGTCGCATGCCATCTGCGATGTGACATCGGGTGCTGGAAGAGGGGTGGTGGTGGAGCGGGCACCGAAGCGCTGGTGGCTGTGGAGCAGGGACCAGAGCGGGGAACAGCAGCACTGTGAAGAAGTGCTTTCAGGTCGGTGGGGTTCAGCAGCAGCAGAATTTGAAACACTGGGCGGCTGCCCAGAGCCGGCCTTAGGCATAGGCAAACTAGGCAATTGCCTTGGGCATTTGGAATGCCTAGGGGCATCAGCAGCTTCTGCTGATTAAAATGATATGTAGCATGCCTATATTCTGTGTGTGTGTGAGGCTGTATCTGCAAATGAAATAGTGTATTCATGGAAATCACTGTAACATAGCATTCTGTATGCAGGTACAGCCACAGTCGCACCCAGAATATATTTATGCCACATATCATTTTAATCATCGGAAGCTCCTTGTGTGTGCTGGTCATAACATTGCAAATAAGATGAATGTTCAGCAAAAAAGGCCCCCAACGTTAGCAGAACTGACCAGGAGCTGCATGGCCTATTGAGTCAAGATGTATGTGGAAACATCTGTATCCAAGCAGAGGCAGAGGTCACAGTGTTAGCGGCTGTACGAGTGCTGTCTGCGGGTGGGTTGGTTGTGCAATAGTGTTCGGCATATGTGTAAGGGGCATTATGTGTGTCATGTATAAATGCATTAATAATGTGCGACATATGTGTAACAAGCATTATGTGTGTCATGTGTATAAGGGCATTAATAATGTGCAACATATGTGTGTCATTATGTGTATGAAGGGCATTAATAAAGGTTGGCATAATGTGTAAGGGGCATTATGGTTATAAGGACATTAATAATGTGTGTCATGTGTAAGGGGCATTACTGTGTGGTATTATCAGGGGTGCCGAGAGAAAGGGGTAGAGGGTACAAATTACCCAGGCCAAAGTCTGATGGAAGGGCCTAGTGGGGGCCCCGGGCCCCCTCCCCTTAAGTGACAGCAGTAGCTGCAGCTCTTCTCCTCTGCCCAGCACACACTGCTTTGTGCTGGGTTGCAGTGTGGCCATGGAGGTGCTTAAAATACAATATTTTCTCAGGATTTTATTCTAAGGGTATAATGTGAGGAGTAATGTACATAAGGTAAAGTGGTACTACTGTGTGATGTAACGTGAATAAGGGACACCATTGCATGATATAATGTGAATAAAGTGGCACTACTGTGTGGCATAATTTGAATTGGGGGTACTATTGTGTGGTCATGCCCCTTCCCAGCAAGAACACACCCCTGTTTGGGCTGTGCACCGAATGTGTGCACTGTTTCTATTTAAAATATTGCGGGTAGGGGCACCAAAATGATGACTGCTATGATGAGGGTTGATGGTGCTGGGAAAGGGGAGCAGGGTCAGAGGCGGAACTAGTGGCGGTGCTAGGGGGCACCAGCCAAAATCTTGCCTAGTGCGTCATTTAGACTAGGGCCGGCTCTGGGACTGCCTGATTGGCTAAAAGAGAGCTCTCACAGCCAGTCAGCGGCTGCCTGAATGTGAGTCCACTGATTGGCTGAAAGAGCTCAGTGGGCTGGCCAGTGTTTTAATTTTTTTTTTTTGGCACCGCTGCTGAGTCCCTTGCCGCCAGCGCTCCTTCATAGCGCTGCTGCTCCACCGCCGCAATCGCTCATGCAATTCAATAAATATTATGTGCAGGACATAATATTTTTCGATGCTACAAGCGACCGGCGGGGGGACCAATTATTCATGCATACATGCATACAATCATATATATATATTAATGTATGTGTGTGTGTCGATATGCATTGAGGTGATTTAGCCCCCTCCCGTCCGCCCATCTGCCGCCCGCCAATCCGCCGCCCGCAGCCTTACCTGACTTCACTGGTCCCGTCCCGGCTCCCTTGCTAGCTTCATTCTTCTGCTAGTGAGACGGACCACAATAAAATGTCCGCCCCATATAGCAGACAGTTCTCTGAAACTGTCTGCTGTATGGGGGCGGACATTTTGTGTTGGTCCGTCTCACTAGCAGAAGAATGAAGCCATCAAGGGAGCCGGGACGGGACCAGCAAAACAGGTAAGGCTGCGGGCGGGCGGTGCGGCGGGGGGCGCCCCCCATTAATGGCGGGGGGGCGCCCAATTCATAGTTACGCCACTGGCTGACAGCCAGGTTCACGATGGCCATCGGCTATTTTCCCTCATAGGTGTCCACGACCCCCATAGAGGGAGAATAGAATAGGTGGCTCGCGTAGCGAGCCACCATGCCCACAGCATGGCGTGCGAAGCAAGCCCGCAAGGGGCTTAGTTGCGCTCACCATGCTGTCTGGGTCCGGGCAGTCAGGATCCCGACACTTTTACAACGCAGTGGCTTAGCCTGCTATATACGGCTCATCTGCCAAACACCCTTATACTATCAGCGCAGCGGCTGACTTAAGTCGCAACAACGCTGTATAAAATAGCAGGCTTTACATATTGCTAAGCCTCAGAACCTGCATAGAGTTATTGCTGATCTCCGCGGATAGCAATGTACTAACGCAGAGTACCCTCAGGCTTTGTAATCAGTTTCTGTCACCAACAACGGTCGACACTAGTGTACTACCCAGTGGCAAACGCAGGATTTTCAGAAGGGGGTTTCCAGAGGGGCGGAGCAAAGCACGGAGATGGACACTTAGGTGACCCAGTATATGCCGGGTCAGTTAAAGTATTATAGATAGACCAAATATATATAAATATTAATAATAATAATAATAATATGAAATATATATATATACTAGGCGATTCATCGCGCCCTACGGGCGCTCTTCACACCGTCGTAAGGGGCTGCGCCCCCTTAATTTGTGAACGTTTGTATATGAGAAACATGGTTAGAATTGTATGAAAGATGCCTGTATTGCAACTTAGGTGTCCGCGAATCGCGGGAGGGGGGGTCGCGGAGGGTGCCGCGAATTGCAGGAGGGGGGGTCGCGGGGGGGTGCCGCGAATTGCAGGAGGGGGGGTTGTGGGGGGGTGGATGCTGCGAATCGCGGGAGGGGAGGGATTGCAGAGAATCGCGGGAGGGGGGTCGCGGGGTGGGTTGCCGCAAATCGTGGGAGGGGGGTTACGGGGGCGGGGGGTTGCGGCGAATTATGGTAGGGGGGGTCGCGGGGGGTGTGCCGTGAATCACGGGAGGGGGGGTCACGGGGTGGGGTGCCGAGAATCGCGGGGGGTGTGTGTGTGCTGTGAATCGCGGGAGTGGGGGTTGCGGGGGGGGTGGGGGTGACGCGAATCGCCACAAGAAAAAATCAACACAGAAAGGTCAACACATGTAAATGTTGACATAAGTGTGGCACTTCATTGGTGTCCATGTCGACACATGAGAATGAATATGAAAATATTAAAAAAATGAAAAAAGAAAACTTCAAAAACTCATGTCAACCTTTTTCATTGTCGACCATAGCCATGTCAGTGTTTTCCATGTGCAATTTAATTCTGGAGCTGCCGCGAATCACGGGGGGTGCCGCGAATTGCGGGAGGGGGGGTCGCGGGGTTGGGTGCCGCGAATCGCGGGAGGGCGGGGTTCACAGGGGTTCCGGTGGGGGGTTGCCGCGAATTGCGGGAGGTGGGGGGTCACGGGGGGTGCCGCGAATCGCGGGAGGGGGGGTTGCGGGGGGGTGTGACGCGAATCGCTACAAGAAAAAATCTACACAGAAAGGTCAACACATGTAAATGTTGACATAAGTGTGCCACTTCATTGGTGTCCATGTCGACACATGAGAATGAATATGAAAACATTCAAAAAATGAAATAAATCTTCAAAAACTCATGTCAACCTTTTTCATTGTCGACCATAGCCATGCCAGTGTTTTGCATGTGCCATTTAATCCTGGGGCTGCCGCGAATCGCGGGGGGTGCCGTGATTTGCGGGAGGGGGGGGGGGGTTGCGGGGGGTGGGTGCCGCGAATCGCGGGAGAGCGGGGTTCATGGGGGTTCCGGTGGGGGGTTGCCGCGAATTGCGGGAGGGGGGTCGCGGGGGGGTGCCGGGGTGCCGCGAATCGCCGGAGGGGGGGTTGCGGGGGGTGTGACGCGAATCGCCACAAGAAAAAAATCAACACAGAAAGGTCAACACATGTAAATGTTGACATAAGTGTGGCACTTCATTGGTGTCCATGTCGACACATGAGAATGAATATGAAAATATTCAAAAAATGACAAAAAAACTTCAAAAACTCATGTCAACCTTTTTCATTGTCGACCATAGCCATGTCAGTGTTTTCCATGTGCAATTTAATTCTGGAGCTGCCGCGAATCACGGGGGGTGCCGCGAATTGCGGGAGGGGTGCTCGCGGGGGTGGGTGCCGCGAATCGCGGGAGGGCTGGGTTCACAGGGGTTCCGGTGGGGGGTTGCCGCGAATTGCGGGAGGTGGGGGGTCACGGGGGGTGCCGCGAATCGCGGGAGGGGGGGTTGCGGGGGGGTGTGACGCGAATCGCCACAAGAAAAAATCAACACAGAAAGGTCAACACATGTAAATGTTGACATAAGTGTGCCACTTCATTGGTGTCCATGTCGACACATGACAATGAATATGAAAAAATTAAAAAAATTAAAAATAAATCTTCAAAAACTCATGTCAACCTTTTTCATTGTCGACCATAGCCATGTCAGTGTTTTGCATGTGCCATTTAATCCTGGGGCTGCTGCGAATTGCGGGGGGGGGGGGTGCCGCGAATCGCGGGAGGGGGGGTCGCAGGGGGGGTGCCGCCAATCGTGCAAGGGGGGGTCGCGGGGGGGTTCTTTTTGCCGCGAATCGCGGGAGGGAGGTCGCGGGGGGGGTGTTTTTTCCGCGAATCGGGGGGGGGGGGTCACGGGGGGAGGGTTTGCCGCGATTCGCGGGAGGGGGGGGTCGCGGGGTGGTGGTTATGCCGCGAATTGCGGGAGGGGTCGTGGGGGGGTTCTTTTTGCAGCGAATCGCGGGAGGGGGGGTCGCGGGGGGTGTTTTTGCTGCGAATCGCGGTAGGGGGGGTCGCGGGGGAGCGGGTGTTTTTGCCGCGAATCGTGGGAGGGGGGGGCGCGCGGGGGGGGGAGGTTTTGCCGCAAATCGCGGGAGGGGGGCGCTCACCTGGTGGCTGTGGAGTAGCAGTGCTGGGCAACATGGGAAGGCAGTGGGTGTCTGGCACTGTCTGTGGGCTCACTGGGCTGGTTCTCTGTCACATACCTCCCAACATGACCCTCTCCAGGAGGGACACAATGCTCTGTTTCTAGACTTCCCCTTAATGTATGATTGCCATCACCTGTTTTAAACAGGTTAATTTCTCAGAAAGGTGTTCAGCACAGATGAAGGCAATCACACATTAAGAGGAAAGTCCAGGAACAGAGCGTTATAGACACAGACACCCACTTTGAGTGACAGATGTAGCCAAATATATAGGAGATACATACATACATACATACATACATACATACATACAGGGGCGTCAACAGCAGTGTAGACCCGTGGGCATAGCAATGTATTGGGGCCCCTACCGATCCTCCGATTTTTACAATTCTTATACCCATGGAAAGAGGGGACCCTCAGCTTTCAGCTGAGGGCCCTTAGACTCCTGGGGGGGGGTTTCTGGGTACTCAGAAACCCCCCTGCGTGCGCTACTGCTACCCACTGGTCGGCATAGGTGTCGACTGTTTTCTGTAGTGTTGATTGGAGGTCCTCCCTAAATATAAGGCTGCAGTGTAACATAACTCTACAGCCCGTTAAACCTATATTGTATTTTGTACACCACACAATGTATCATTTGTCTACTAGGTGAAGCAGGATATTAATGTGCACAGAAACTGTTACACAGTGTGACCCATAGATTGGGATACAATTTGATCTGTTTAAAATTACCACTAAGCAAAGTGGAACACAGAACTGCACACGAGTGAGTTGGGCAGAGAACTTCTGCTTAGACCACACTACTGCAGGACCGTTCCCACACTATCTTTATCCTTTTCAAAGGTAATAAGGGTGACCAATTTACCCTATTAATCATCTGTGCTGATCGCACCACACAAGACCCACAGCGGGCTAATAAAACGCACTTGTTATCATACAAGATTATTGCACACTGCTAATATCTCACCGTACTGTCTGACAGTATTATGATGTCACTACAATTTACCTGTTGAATTATGGTTATAGGGGATATACAACCCCTTGAATTCATATAGGAAAAACACCTTGTGGCTAAGACATCGTACAAAGTGCCAGCACCCTCCTCTGGCAGCGCAACCCCATTTAGACACTTCTCATACGAGATATCATATTTGATCTAATACTTTAAGTGTCAACGGGAACCACCTGTCGACAGAGTATACATATATACAGATAGCCCAGTTGTGTCGAGTGAGTGAGCCGCCTTTAACAAAGGCACATTTATGTTGTTTTGCCTTGTGTGTTTTTATATTTCGCTCTTCTTAAACAATGTTAATAAAAGTTAACTTTCATTTGTGAAAGTCCATAAAGGTGCACCACGCCGAGACATACTTTTTTCTTCCTTTGTTCTTACTTCTGAGGATAACATAGACTCAGACCTCTATAATAAATATTTACAAGAGATCTATTTGCCCCTGATGAAGTCTCTTGTTGAGACAAAACGCGTCTGGTATGCAACGTCTGTGATTACAAACAACTTTTAACATCGAAAGTCACTCCAACTACGAGGAGCCATTGTAAATTTTATTGTATATAATTTTTTGGTACTTGTGTACTAGCACGGCACCCATCGCATCGCAGACCATTAGGCATACGATGGTATGCGATGCGATGGCAGGCGATGGTATACAATTTTATGCATTGGCATTGTATGCATTGTATGCCATTGTATCCTTATGGGTTTTTCAATGTTAAAAGTGCCCCCTAAAAGATAATTAACCGTGATGGGTGCTTAGTATGTTAAAAGCACCCCCAATGGCACCCCCATTATCAACGCCCACCCAAAGCGTGGCGAGCGCAGCGAGCCCGTGAGGGGTGGCGGAACGCGTCCTCCGACCTTTTCATACCCCCACTATCCACGTCGGCATGGAGTAGACTTTATATAGTGTGGCGAGCCCAAAGCGTGGCGAGCGCAGTGAGCCCCGCGAGGGGACGCGGAATACATGTAAAGTGATACGCGTCCGCTCGCCACGCTTCGGGCTCGGTGGCTCGTTGCGCTCGCCACACTATACAAAATCAACTCCACGCCGACGTGGATAGTGGGGGTATGAAAAGGTCGGAGGATGCGTACCGCCACCCCTCGCGGACTCGCTGCGCTCGCCACGCTTCGGGTTGGTGTTCATAGTGGGGGTGGCATGGGGGTGCATTTAACATTGTAAGCCCCCATTAGGGTACTTATACAATTTAAAATCTTATAGGGTGCTTATACAATTTAAAATCGCATTGCATCGGTGTGCATCAGGTTTATGGCATGCGATTATATGTCGTGCGACTTAATATCGTGGGCGCCGTGCTAGTACACAAGTACCAATTTTTTTAATAAATGTTTTATTATACAAATATGTTCAATCTATTAAACTGTTAGTAAATATGGAGAGATTCCTATTGAATATTGGGTGCTGTCGATACTTATGTATTTGTGATATATATATATATATATATATATATATATATATATATATATAGCCAGTGGGACGGCGGCACTCCAAATAAATGACACCAGAGACAGGCTTTTGGGTAAACCGACGTTTCAAGACCGTCAGGTCTTTTTATCAAGGTGCAAAAGAGATAAAGAGCAAGTGGAACATAACGTACATAAATACCTGAGAGACCTGTTCACGTCTCCTGCCGCAGCTCCCCGGGCGCCTAATAATGACGTCATCACGTTGGAGCGTCACAGGAGACGCGAAGTGATCCTGTGCAAATACAAAAAAAAAAAAAAAAACTGTGAGCCAATAACATGTATGTGTGGGTAACCATAGCGATGGCACCCAAACAATAACAGACACATATTTAAAAACAGCGAAGTCGACATGCAATAACAGTTGGACAAAGATAAGAGCCATAAGAAATGCATATGCATAAGGATACAGGCTATGACTCTTTTGCTTACATAGCAAATATAAGAATTTCATCCCTCAAATGGAAAGAAACACACACAAATATGCAGGAAAAGTCAAAACAACAGTATATAAAACATCATACAGAGATCAAAGGAAACAGGATAACCCCAGTTGCTCATTAAGGCCTCTGGGGGCCAGTGTGTCAAGGCGATCAATCCACCTACACTCAGCCCGTAACAGCGCAAGTGACCTGTCACCCCCTCTCTTAAGGGGGGGGACATGGTCAATTATGCGGTATCTGAGCGAGGTCAGAGGATGACGAGCCTGCGCGAAGTGTCGCGCCACTGGTTGTTCACTGGATCCAGACTCAATAGCTGCCTTGATGGCCGACCTATGGGCTGCTGCCCTTTCCTTAAAGGAACAGTCGGTTTTGCCGCAAGGACAGCTAATGAGATATACCACAAATCGTGTGTGACATGAGACCCGGTGTCTGATTTGAAATCTCTTCCCAGAATAGGGATGAAAAAACGCATCCCCTGGGGTCATGAAACTACAGGTGGTGCAGCCGCAGCACCTGTAACATCCCGGTTTTGGGGTGCCCAAAAAAGTCGTGACTGGGGGAGGAAAAATCACATAATTTTTAACCAGAAGGTCGCGTAAATTGCGGCCCCTGGTGTAGGCACACATCACTGATTTGTGTTTTAAGGATGGTAGAGAGGTGTCAGTGCTCACTATCGGCCACCGATTGTTAACACATCGTCTGATTTCGGAACTCCTTTGATGAAAAGAGTTAACCCAAATCAGTTTGTTTTGCATTTTTTCATCTTTGGGGGACCTGGGCAAATTGTGATCAGGGCAAGGTAAAGCCAGAATTTTTCTTTTGGTGATTTCTAAATCACGAGGAGCATATCCCCTTTCAATAAATTTGTCGCGCATGACATCTAAAGCTTCTTCCAATTTGTCACGTTCACTTGTGATCCTATGGACCCGCAACATTTGAGAAAACGGGAGGCCTTTGATTAACGGAACCGGATGATGGCTTGATGCCAGCAACATATTGTTGCGATCGGTAGGTTTGGAGAAAAGAGATGTGACAAAGCGGCCCTCTTTAATTTGAATATTAACATCCAGGTATTGCACCTCGGATGGATGGATGGTGAACGTAAATTTCACTGGAGAGGGACTGGCATTGTGTTCAGTAATGAGGTCTGTTAATGTCTGTACATCTCCTGACCAACCAATCAGGAGGTCATCGATGTAACGTGTGTACAAAAACATCGAATCTCTAATGGAGGGTCTGGTGAAAAAAAGCAATTTTTCAATAGTAAACATAAAGGCATTTGCTAGCGACGGGGCCACGGAGGACCCCATCGCACAGCCACGGAGTTGAAGGTAGTATCTGCCATTAAACAAAAAATAATTCCGAGTTAAAGTAAGTTTTAGTAATTTCAAAAAAAATTTAATATCAGGGCCCAAATACAAGGGATTGTCGGTAATAAGGGTTTGTACTGCCGCTATACCTGCATCATGGGGGATGCAGGTATAGAGGCTGGTGACATCAACAGTACTGAGGACCCCAGACTGGGGTACAATAGGTATGGCAGAAAGTTTAGCTAGTAAAGTACTGGTGTCTTTAAGATACGTGTTTTCGGCTTGGATGCACGGCTGCAAAAAAAAGTCTAAATAAACAGAAATACATTGATATAGCGACCCCCGGGCCGAAATGATCGGGCGACCGGGGGGATTGACAGGATTTTTATGAATTTTGGGCAAAGAATATAACAACGGAGTAATGGGGTGCTGGGTGGTCAAAGCATCAAGGGTGGATTTATTAATAATGTCATCAATGCACGCCATGGATAAGATTTTATCCAACTCAGATTTATATTGTGTAGTAGGATCCTTGGATAAGGGTGCATAAGTCTCAGTATTACTGAGTTGTAGATTAAGTTCGGCGACATAGTTCACAGTATCTTGTAAAACTATGCCGCCGCCCTTGTCTGCAGGACGTATTACAATGCTTAAATCATCACTCAGCGATTTTACTGCCTTCCATTCTGGAATGCTAAAATTGGAATGTCCAGATGATGGTTTGGAAAGGGTATGTTTAATGTCCTGCTCCATCAGTCTGCTGAACGTTTTTATAGACGGGTTGATTGATACAGGATCAAATTTGGATTTTGGTCTCAATACCGGAGGAAACGATATTGGTTGAATAGAAGACTGTTCTTGTTGTTTGTCCTGGAAAAATTCACGAAGCTTTAATTGCCGGGTCAGTTTCAATTGTTCCACTTTAATGGTGAATGGGTCAGGTTTATTAGTGGGCACAAAATTTAAACCTTTAGATAAGACTTGTACCTCCGTGGAGTTAAGATTACGGGATGACAAGTTAAAAACTACTTCCTTGGCTGGCGAGTGGGCTGGTATCGGGTTTTGACCCCTCGCTCTCTTGTTCTGGCCCCCCCGCCTCGTGTATTGCCTCCGGGATTCTCCCGGTGTCCGCGGGGTGGGACCCCTAAAGGGAGTGGGTGGATAACGTTATGGTCACCCTCTCTTTCGCTTGCTGAGGAAGCTTCTGTGCCAGAGGACTCAGTATCCATCACTGTGCGGTTAAAGCGCGTATATTGGCGGCGTCTGTAGGGACGGGTGGTAGACTGTTCGCCCCCTGTAAACCAGGGATATACGGCATGTTTAGTATAGTCTAAATTGACCCGATCTTTTTTATTTTTCTTATAGGCCACCAGTTCTTTTTTATATTTGTCCACTTGTGTGGATAGTTTGTCCAACCAATTGGTCGATGTGTCGGCAATCAGGGTGGCTTTGTGGGTTTGTTCAAATTCAAGTAGTTTGGTACGGACTGTCACTAATTCCTTGGTGACCTCCTCTATCACGGCTACCATCAAATCGAAGGAGCATTTGTTGAGTATGGATGTCCATACTCTACAAAAGGGGATGCTGAATCGGCCAATCGTCGGCACGTTTTTAACCCTAAATCCCCGCGGGATCTTTTTTTCTCTGACGTAGTCAGATAGGGTGACCCCATGGTAGTACAGATCTGTTTCTTTTCTTTTTAGATTGTTCCATTCATGATACAATTGAATGTTATCTGGAGCCAGATTAGCCGTGACATCCTCCTTGAACAAAACCCTATCGTAATCACTGTCTGAATAACTAAAAATAGAGCCCAGGGTAAGCTCTACACGTGTTTGGGATGCTGTTGTTCCCTCTCCCAGCATAGGATCATTGTGCATGGTAAAGAAGGAAGTTGTATCCAGGCACCGCAATCCAACTTCAACGCGCTGGTACAATATACAACACCGAAGGTGACAACGTGTAATAGAAGGATAGACAGGATAAAAGATCTCTTAAGGTAAAAAAGTGTCCTTTAAACAGGACAAATCAGCAGGTGCCTTCCAAAAACGACGGGATGAATTCCGTGGTTTGTAGATAATTTTCCTTGAGGAGGCACTCAGAAATAAGGCTTTCACAGCAAGTAGCAATCCAATATAGTCAATAACGGGTGCCTTCCATAAAAGCAGCGGGTGAGCGGTGCTTTAAATATAGCCAGTGGGACGGCGGCACTCCAAATAAATGACACCAGAGACAGGCTTTTGGGTAAACCGACGTTTCAAGACCGTCAGGTCTTTTTATCAAGGTGCAAAAGAGATAAAGAGCAAGTGGAACATAACGTACATAAATACCTGAGAGACCTGTTCACGTCTCCTGCCGCAGCTCCCCGGGCGCCTAATAATGACGTCATCACGTTGGAGCGTCACAGGAGACGCGAAGTGATCCTGTGCAAATACAAAAAAAAAAAAAGAAAAAAAAAAAACCTGTGAGCCAATAACATGTATGTGTGGGTAACCATAGCGATGGCACCCAAACAATAACAGACACATATTTAAAAACAGCGAAGTCGACATGCAATAACAGTTGGACAACGATAAGAGCCATAAGAAATGCATATGCATAAGGATACAGCGGCAGTACAAACCCTTATTACCGACAATCCCTTGTATTTGGGCCCTGATATTAAATTTTTTTTGAAATTACTAAAACTTACTTTAACTCGGAATTATTTTTTGTTTAATGGCAGATACTACCTTCAACTCCGTGGCTGTGCGATGGGGTCCTCCGTGGCCCCGTCGCTAGCAAATGCCTTTATGTTTACTATTGAAAAATTGCTTTTTTTCACCAGACCCTCCATTAGAGATTCGATGTTTTTGTACACACGTTACATCGATGACCTCCTGATTGGTTGGTCAGGAGATGTACAGACATTAACAGACCTCATTACTGAACACAATGCCAGTCCCTCTCCAGTGAAATTTACGTTCACCATCCATCCATCCGAGGTGCAATACCTGGATGTTAATATTCAAATTAAAGAGGGCCGCTTTGTCACATCTCTTTTCTCCAAACCTACCGATCGCAACAATATGTTGCTGGCATCAAGCCATCATTCGGTTCCGTTAATCAAAGGCCTCCCGTTTTCTCAAATGTTGCGGGTCCATAGGATCACAAGTGAACGTGACAAATTGGAAGAAGCTTTAGATGTCATGCGCGACAAATTTATTGAAAGGGGATATGCTCCTCGTGATTTAGAAATCACCAAAAGAAAAATTCTGGCTTTACCTTGCCCTGATCACAATTTGCCCAGGTCCCCCAAAGATGAAAAAATTCAAAACAAACTGATTTGGGTTAACTCTTTTCATCAAAGGAGTTCCGAAATCAGACGATGTGTTAACAATCGGTGGCCGATAGTGAGCACTGACACCTCTCTACCATCCTTAAAACACAAATCAGTGATGTGTGCCTACACCAGGGGCCGCAATTTACGCGACCTTCTGGTTAAAAATGATGTGATTTTTCCTCCCCCAGTCACGACTTTTTTGGGCACCCCAAAACCGGGATGTTACAGGTGCTGCGGCTGCACCACCTGTAGTTTCATGACCCCAGGGGATGCGTTTTTTCATCCCTATTCTGGAAAGAGATTTCAAATCAGACACCGGGTCTCATGTCACACACGATTTGTGGTATATCTCATTAGCTGTCCTTGTGGCCGACACTATGTCGGCAAAACCGACTGTTCCTTTAAGGAAAGGGCAGCAGCCCATAGGTCGGCCATCAAGGCAGCTATTGAGTCTGGATCCAGTGAACAACCAGTGGCGCGACACTTCGCGCAGGCTCGTCATCCTCTGACCTCGCTCAGATACCGCATAATTGACCATGTCCCCCCCCTTAAGAGAGGGGGTGACAGGTCACTTGCGCTGTTACGGGCTGAGTGTAGGTGGATTGATCGCCTTGACACACTGGCCCCCAGAGGCCTTAATGAGCAACTGGGGTTATCCTGTTTCCTTTGATCTCTGTATGATGTTTTATATACTGTTGTTTTGACTTTTCCTGCATATTTGTGTGTGTTTCTTTCCATTTGAGGGATGAAATTCTTATATTTGCTATGTAAGCAAAAGAGTCATAGCCTGTATCCTTATGCATATGCATTTCTTATGGCTCTTATCGTTGTCCAACTGTTATTGCATGTCGACTTCGCTGTTTTTAAATATGTGTCTGTTATTGTTTGGGTGCCATCGCTATGGTTACCCACACATACATGTTATTGGCTCACAGTTTTTTTTTTTTTTTTTTTTTTGTATTTGCACAGGATCACTTCGCGTCTCCTGTGACGCTCCAACGTGATGACGTCATTATTAGGCGCCCGGGGAGCTGCGGCAGGAGACGTGAACAGGTCTCTCAGGTATTTATGTACGTTATGTTCCACTTGCTCTTTATCTCTTTTGCACCTTGATAAAAAGACCTGACGGTCTTGAAACGTCGGTTTACCCAAAAGCCTGTCTCTGGTGTCATTTATTTGGAGTGCCGCCGTCCCACTGGCTATATTTAAAGCACCGCTCACCCGCTGCTTTTATGGAAGGCACCCGTTATTGACTATATTGGATTGCTACTTGCTGTGAAAGCCTTATTTCTGAGTGCCTCCTCAAGGAAAATTATATATATATATATATATATAAATATATACTGGCCAGGCAGATTAACACTGTCTCTAGGTAACCTGCAGCAGTGATTGAGGGCCAGCATATGTGCAGGTAGGCAGCTGGCCAGGGTAGAGGAGTAGGGGAGAAGGCGGGTGTGACAATGATGGTAGCCCCAACTATGCTTTCTTTTTATGGTGGAGTGCTTTTAGGGGGGAAAGGATAATTACTGTTATTTCAGTTTAAGGGGGGAACAGGCAGAGCCAGCACCAAAGTCTTGGAGCCAAGTACAAAAGATATCTCTGGAGCTCCCACAAACCTTCTTGACAACCCCACCCCCTCCCTTTTAAAGTGAGAGTGGTATTAAAAAAATTATATACTTTTTCCCCCCCGACATTCACAGACGGCACGCGGAAACATTTCTGCTCCCCCCACATTATAGCTCCACCCACAATGTCCACAGTGAAGGGCACCAAAATCTATATTTGCTTACAAAGAATAATAGGCTTGGGCCGGCCCTGGGGGAAGAAAGACAACAGCGCAACAGATGGGGTAGACAGTGAGCATGTAACAGAGGGTTAGGATGAGATTTGGCTGAGTATGGGGGTGTGTTGTCCTGAGAGTCTGAGGGAAAGAGGTAGAGAATTGCAGAGATAAGGATCAGCACGAGAGAAATCTTGGAGGTAGGAGTGGGGGGAAGTAACCAGCAGGCAGGAGGGTAAACAGAGACATTGCTTTGGGGTATAACCAGAGGAAAGAATATAAATGGTGGGAGGAAGGGAGGAAAAAAAAAAAAAAGATAAATAAATAAATAAAAAAATAAAATAAAATAAAGTATATGACTTTAAAATGGTATACCAATAAGGTAATAGATATTAGATAGAGAAAGAATGAATAAAAAGTACTTATCATGTGGGGGGGGCATCCCGTGTATAATTTTATTAGGATGAAATTATGGGTTTTTTTTTGGTTCTTTCTTGTTTTTTTTTCTTGTTATTCTTGATTTTTTTTTTTCTTGTACATATGTAAGGCGGAAATGACATTAATAACTTTTAGAGATCATCCAGAAAGGCACAACTAGTAAAAAGATAAAAATGGAACCAGGGAGAGGCAAATATTAAAAGTTATAGGGTAAACTGAGCAACCTCACAAAAGGTTCACATAGGCCCTTATTCTGGTTGGTGCGGTAATGTCCGCGTGCGGTCGGTCCGCCGATGTTTAGTGTCTGCGCATGTGCAGAGGCGTCTCTGCGCATGTGCGAACTGGACGCACGTCCAAAATCCGCATGAAATGTGTACACTACGAACAGGGGGTGGAGAGGGGCGTGAAGGGCTTTTTGGCCGCATTAATATATGCATACGCCCCGCGTTTCATGGGCGTTCCCATGAAAACGCTGGGCGTACGTATGGTAATGCGGTCGTGACGCACGTGTAGGGGGCGGACATATGACATTGCCGGATGTCATGTGCCCGCCCAAATCCCTGCTTTTGCACGGAGAAATGCCCGTGTGGTCTGAGGTTGCAGGAGTTGCCTGACCACTCGGTCCTGCATTCGATGGTCTCTGACCATCGAATGATGGGGGAGGTTTCCTGAGATGGAGGAGGCGTATTCCATGAAAAATACACTTGCGGTCCGTTCGGACAGCTTCTTACCGCGTACGGACGGAGTGAGCGATCTGTACGAAAGGCGGGGTTTAGGACGCACGGTCCTGGCCGCATATTCGGCTCCGTCCGCACAGACCAAAATAAGGCCCATAGAGCACGGACACAGATAGAATTAACACACACACAACACACAGATACACAATCAGTTGGAACATTGAACATATATAAAATTTCACTCCTTTTTTTTCTTGTTTATTTATTCATTTATTTACTTATTTCTCTTCTTTTCTCCTTCTTCACATATATCACCCCAATACTCAGCACATAGTGAAACGGCACAGGTACTACTAATACTAAGAAATTAGTTTATTTAGGAAAATACAATAAGTTTAGTAAATTAACGCACAAATGATTTATTCATATAATTCATACAATCTCACGAATCACAATAATCACGCTAACCACACTAGTACCATAATAAGTAAAAAGAAATTATTGAACCTCTACCATAAACAGGAAACATAAATTTAAGTGCCGGGATTATCTCTATTAAATTGATGCCATTTTAGCTCTGAATTAGTATGTAAAAAATATGGGTACTTATGAGTTATCTGGGCGCCCGATTTTTTGATTGTATGCCTTAAGTTAAGGCATACAATCAGATGCGATGCGATGCGATATCGCATCGCATCGCATCGCATGCGACCATCGGATGCGATGACCCGATTTTTCCATAGGAATCAATGTTAAAATGGACTGAGTCCATTTTAACATGGAATTCAATGAGAAAAGGGCTCCTTTTCATACCCCTACTATCCAAGTGGGCATGGAGTTGGATATAAACCTGTGGCGAGCGTAGCGAGCCACCGAGCCCGAAGCGTGGCGAGCGAAGCGAGCCCCGCGAGGGGACGGTATTCTGTGTCCCCTCGCGGGGCTCGCTACGCTCGCCACGCTTCGGGCTCGGTGGCTCGCTACGCTCGCCACAGGTTTATATCCAACTCCATGCCCACTTGGATAGTAGGGGTATGAAAAGGACCCCTTTTTCCCATTGAATTCCATGTTAAAATGGACTCAGTCCATTTTAACATTGATTCCTATGGAAAAATCGGGTCATCGCATCGCATCGCATCGCATCCGATGGTCGCATGCGATGCGATGCGATGTGCCCGATCCGACCCGATTTAGAAATCGGGCGCCCAGATAACTCACAAGTACCAAAATATGAGATACAAGGATTTCTCTTTTCTCTTCTATATAAATGTATGTTTATCAAAAAGTAAAAATAAAAAACGATATGATTTAAAAAAAACAAACAGCAGGCAGGAGAGGCAATGAACAATAGCGGAGCGGAGAGTGCAGGTGGCAGTATAAAGAGAGATAAGGTCAGATATGTAGGTGGGAGAGGAGGTGAGGGCTTGGTAAGTGTGTCTGAGAAGCTTGAATTGGATTGTGAAAGGGAAGGGGAGCCAGTGTAGAGCTTGTAAGATACGGGGTGGATGTAGTGCGAAAAGTGATGAAAATGAGTGGGTCAGCAGCATCGGGGACAGATTTGGAAGGAAAGAGGCAGATGTCAGGGAGGCTATATAGGATGAGATAACACTAGTCCAGTATGTATATGACCAGAGGGTGGATGAGGGTCTTAATAGCGTTCTTGGTGAGAAAGGGTCTGATCCTAAAAATATTATCAAGTTGAAAATGGCAGGAATGTAAGGGGTGCTGAATGTGTGGTTTGAAGATAGACGAGTCAAGGATTCCTCCAAGACTTGGGAGCTAGAGGAAATACTGTAGTTGTACCATCAATAGATAATAAAATTATCGGAAGTGAGGTTATGTAGGACGGTGGGAAGGTAATCATCTTGTAGACTTAAAGTAGTGCCCATGGCCAGGCATTGGTGGGAGATGTCCACTCGAACCTCCCTGGACTCCAGGCAGTGGCGACCAGACAAGCACTCAGACGGCAAGACCACACTACTGGACCTGCCCCACTGCCTGAAAGGGCGACGGGTCCATCTTTGCAACCCACATCTCCTTCCCATAGGAAGCAGTTGGTCTCCAGGAACCAACGGCCATCTTGAAAAATGAAACTATTGCTCAATTCAAGGTGACCCCATTGGGCCCATGACAATGAATGGGCCCATTACTAAAAGCATGTGGAATCTAGCCATTATCCACTTGTAACAGGCCCATTAGTGATCATTAATTGGCCAGTTAGTAAGATGCCTTATATAATGCTCATTTCTTCCAGACTACAATGACATTACCATAAGGTGTGTCCGCATCTCGGCCCGTTTCAATGTTACCATACACTGCACATTTACACGCTATACAATTCCTAATAGACGTGTTCTAGATGAGGTGCTAACATGGTATAGGGGCTGTGAGATTCATTGAGATGTTAGCAGTTACTCATTGACATTTTTTGAAAGCAAAATTACTCATCGAGGAGCCATTTATGTTTTTATCTCGTACTTAAAACTGATCTCTCAGGTTGTAACCTGTAAACATCTGGACCAATTATTTGGCCACCCAGATAAAAGTCTAGCAAATCATCCTAAAGCACGCATACAAGACGGCTAAACTGCCCCCGGGGACTGGATCATGAAGGCCTGCTACACCAATTATTCCCCCCTCGTTACTGATATTTCACACGAGAAACCTTATTGCAATATTACTGGCTCGGCTATCCGCTGTGTTGTGTGTGTGGCCCCGGCGACGCAAAGCGATTGGACTGATGTTATCTGGCCAATGTAATGCAGCTAGGGCGTTTATTGTGAGGTCGTAATAGTAGAAACAACTGTTAGCACTGATGGAGAAGGTGAGAGATCAGCAGACCAAGAGCATTCTCATGACTGATGTTTGCTTTGTACAACTCAATCGGCATCTGTTTCAGGTTTAGTGTCCCCGCGTTGTGCGGTGAATGTGAAATCAGGCAGCGGGATACAGAAATGTGCATTTATAGTAACTTGCAAGCAATGGGCCTGAATCAGTGTTGTTAGGGGAAAAAAAACGTGCTGCGCTGCAGGTGGGGCAGATGTAACGCGCATAAATTTACTAAGATCTGAGTTCTATTTCACATGAGATGTTTCTATGGGCAACCAATCAGAATCTGCTTATCTATTTAGCACCTTCTAGAAGATAATAGATAGTATCTGATTGGTTGTCCATAGCAACAGCCCACGTGAAATAGAACTCCGCACCTGGACAAATCAATCAATGGGTCTTAACAGAACCATAACTGTGGTTGGAGCTTCCCTCCTCTGTGAGGCTCTTTATTTTCTGAGTGCCCTTATCTCCTTCCCCTACCCCTTCCTTCCATCACTGATACCTGTACACCATTCATAAACTTCATATTGTCCTATATTACATTTCAAGGTGCTGACTTACCTGGGATTCAAACCCATTGCCTGTGACATTGCAGTCAGACACTCTATTCAACGAGCCCTTGCATAGAAAGCTATAGAATTCTATTTGAAACAGACCTTGTTCTTCAGGGCTTGCTAAACCGGCCCTCAATATCAAACAAGCGTCCACGTTTTCCAAATCACCTAGCTGGTGCACAGCTGTAGTCATTACTAACTGTCACATTTCCCAGACTCCCTAGCTGGTGCACAGCTGTAGTCCTTACTAACTGTCACATGTCCCAGATCACCTAGCTGGTGCACAGGTGTAGTCATTACTAACGGTCACATTTCCCAGACCACCTAGCTGTTGCACAGGTGTAGTCATTACTAACAGTCACATTTCCCAGATCACCTAGCTGGTGCACAGGTGTAGTCATTACTAACGGTCACATTTCCCAGATCACCTAGCTGCTGCACAGCTGTAGTCATTACTAACAGTCACATTTCCCAGATCACCTAGCTGCTGCACAGGTGTAGTCATTACTAACGGTCACATTTCCCAGATCACCTAGCTGGTGCACAGGTGTAGTCATTACTAATGGTCACATTTCCCATATCACCTAGCTGCTGCACAGCTGTAGTCATTACTAATGGTCACATGTCCCAGATCACCTAGCTGGTGCACAGGTGTAGTCATTACTAACTGTCACATTTCCCAACTCACCTAGCTGGTGCACAGTTGTAGTCATTACTAACGATCACATGCCCCATATCACCTAGCTGGTGCACAGGTGTAGTCAGTACTAATGGTCAGATTTCCATATCACCTAGCTGGTGCACAGGTGTAGCCATTACTAAAGGTCACATTTCACAGATCACATAGCTGGTGCACAGGTGTAGTCATTACTAACTGTCACATGTCCCAGATCACCTAGCTGGTGCACAGCTGTAGTCATTACTAACTGTCACATGTCCCAGATCACCTAGCTGGTGCACAGCTGTAGTCATTACTAACTGTCACATTCCCCAGACTCCCCAGCTGGTGCACAGCTGTAGTCATTACTAACTGTCACATTTTCAAACCTGCTGCATTCCTTCCTACTATAGATCCACAGGTGGCCTGAGAAACATGTACTGTTGGTAGATCTTGAGGACAGGTTTGCCCACCCCTATTGTACTTAAAAAAAAAAATAAAATCAGCATTGCAGCTGAGCAGATCTATGTAGTGCGTGACTACATGCAGATCTATAGATTGTAAATTTGCGAGCAGGGCCCTCATTCTTTTGACTGTGTGTAAATACCCAGTCAGTTGTATCACTGTCTCCTATTGTAAGGTGCAACGGAATATGCTGCGCAATACAAGAAACTGTTAATAAATAAATAAATATACACTACATAGATCCTCTCAATTGCAATGCTGAGATATATATATATATATGGTACTTGTGTATTAGCAGGGCGCCCATTACGTAGTTTGCGTAGTGGTGTACTGAGAATACCAATACACCACTATACTGGCTACGTAACTTATGCAAACTACGTAATTTACGTAACTGGAGCTGTGCTAATACACAATGGTTCATACCCCCAATATCCACGTCATACCCCCAGTATCCACGTGGGTGTGGGAGTTATAATTTATAAAGCGTGGCAAGCCCCGCGAGGGGACGTGGTTACGTGTCCCCTCGCCATGCTTCGGGCGCGGTGGCCAGCTGCGCTCGCCACACTTTATAAATTATAACTCCCACACCCACGTGGATACTGGGGGTATGACGTGGATATTGGGGGTATGACTTTGTTAGTGTGTGTGTGTGTGTGTAATGGGCTTTATACTTACCCTCCTCCAGGCTCGCCACCGCGTCCATCGCCCCGCTGACGGTGCCACTCCTCCAGCACTCACTCCCCGCGTCCCCCTCCTCCGGCAGTCAGTCGTACGCAATTAGCGTAGTGCCACTGGGGGAGCAGGGAAACCATGTGATGCTCCCCCAGCGGCAGTTATGTACATTGCTGGTGCCACGCCTTAGTCCAGGAACGCGTCTCCCCCCCGCCGGGTGCTAGTGTCCGCCGGGTGCTGGCGGTAAATCCCCCCTCTGCCAACACTCCACTCTGCCACCCGCCACTCAAGCCCTGCCGCCCACCCTTCGCCGAGTAAGTATTAAGCCACATATTAGCAGGGTTCCTGGCTACGCTACACTGACAACGAACCCTAAGGTACGTTGTCAGCGTAGCGTAGCCGGGCGACCTGCTAATACACAAGTACCATATTTATTTTTTTATTTTTTTACAAAGTACAAGTATACTTAGAAATCTCATTGTTCGGCTCTGGATATAAATACATACATAATTTTGCCTGCAGGGTAAAAAGCACATTTAACCCTTTGCAGTCCAATTTCTTTCTTTTCTTTTTTTTTTCAATTCAGTCTGGTGTAAATGTTTAAATTAATTGTCATTTTTTTTTTAATTCAAAAATGGTCTACACGGAATGTTGAACAATGTTAATGTTCTTATGTTAAAGTGTCTCACCACTGGATCTGCTACTAGCGCTAGGGCTGCTGAGCCTGACTAGACGTTGGCAGGGGCGGATCCAGGATAAAATGACAGGGGGGGCACCATGATAAAAAAGGGTTTGGGTGGGGGAGGGGCAGTGTTAGTGGTGCCAGTGCACATGCTAAGAGAGCGGCAGGAGAGGGTGGGAATGGAATTAAAAATAGGCCCTGGAATTTAAAGTACGCAGGCCCACCATGGCGACAAGTGAAGGATGTAGTTGTGCGCGCGCCGAAGGCGCGCTCCGGAAAAGGGTGTGTGGCCACTCAACAGGGGGCGTGTCAACACCATATACAACTTCTACACATTATGCAACAAAATACTAGACCCCTGTCACAACATTCAGTTATTGTTTGTTTCCTACCTGGTTTGTGGCTTCTCCTGTCTGTTCAGCCTGCTCCATGCTGCAAGGAAAGTCTGTGTGGCCTGAGCTTTGCTAATTACAGCACCTGGAGGAGTCCTTGCTGCTGACAGCTCTGTATAGTTGAACTGTGCTGTGAGATCTGAGCTCAGCTAATTAGTTACACCTGGGTAACTCTCCTGCAGGAGAGTTCAGTGTAAACTGAGCATGCTCAGCCCATTGATTAGTCCACCTGTGGGTTCCCTGTGCTTCCTATAAAGGGCAGCCTCTGGGAGACAGAAGCTGCCAGAGTATAGGTTCACACCAGCTCCAGCGTTCCAGTGCCTTGTACTATTCCAGACTTCTGATTATTGCATCTGACCTCGGCTTGTTCCTGACCATTCTCCTGCCTGATCCTCGTGTACCGTACCCAGTGTTTACCAGTGTATGATTCCGGCTATTCTCCTGACTATTCTCCTGCCTGCTCCTTGTGTACTACATCCGTGACATCCAGTGTATGACCTTGGCTAGTTCTGTTACCATTCTCCTGCCTGCTCCCTGTGTGCTGCATTCCTTGGTACCGTATCTGCTCATCTGTTACTGATCCGGCTTGACGACCACGCTCCATATTCCACAAGCTACCACCACTCATACGGGGAACCTGACCAGGGGGCCGCGACCGACGTGTCGGGTGCCGCAGAAGCCCATATCCCGCTTGGAGGGGTCACTGGCAGAAAACCCCCGGCACGGTTAGACTCCGCGCCCCTGTGTCAGGTCTAGCCAATCCCCGAGTGGTAGTGCACCCCAAGTTTGTGACAGAATACTCTGGCCCAACTGGAATATGGATGCTGTTAGTGGCATGTCTCATAAAGAACTCCTGGAACACCTACTGGTCCGGGTTGACAAGCAAGGACAGCACCAAGCTCTGATTATGCAAAGCTTGCAAACTCTGCAGCAGCAATTGGACCTCGCTCCACCCTCTCCAACACCAGTGATTTCTGATCCAGAGTCCATTAGGGTGCCTCGCCTGCTAATACAGCAGTTACAGGAGCTGCTGTCTAACGTCCTCACCCTTGTCACCAAATTGCTCAGCGAGTCTACTGTGGGCTTGGTGCCTGCAAGACCCTCAGATTCCACTCCGGGTACCCCATTGGCAAATACATCTGTGCCCTTAAAGGACAAGTACCTGAGTCGGCCTCGTCCCCAGTTGTCAGGTGAGGAACGCCAGCGACGCAGGTCCTTAAATTTATGTTTTTATTGTGGAGGCCAGGACCATTTGATTGGGGATTGCTCCCTCCGAGAGGCCAGGAATAAGGTTATTGCTGCTGTGCCCACTCAGGAAGAGTTTCATGGCTATCACTGGGGTCCAAGAACTAAAATCTTTTTACCTAAAAGCAGTAAATTTTCGGTCAAGCCGCAAGAAGCGAACCCGAGTGTCAAGTTCCGAGAGGGGAGTCCGGGTGTCCAACCCCAAGAGGGGGACCCATCAGTCCAACCCCAGAAGGGAGTCCTGTCCATTCAGCCCCAGGAGGGAGTTCATGGTCACAAGCCCCAGGAGGGGAGTCCGAGTATTAAACCCAAAGATGGGGTTCTGTCCAGCCAGCCCCAGAAGGGGGTTCTGTTAGTCCAGCCCTAGGAGGGGCTTCCGAGTATTGTGCTCCAGGAGGAGCTTCCTAGTGTCCTGCCCAAGGAAGGGCTTCCTAGTGTCTTGCCCGAAGAGGGGCATCAAAGTGTTTCACCCCAAGTGGACTCTCACAGTGTCGAGTTCCGAGAGGGGTCTCAGAATGGCGAGCCCCAAGAAGGGGTACAGAGTCTTTTTCCTCAGAAGGGGTCTCGGAGGGTAATTTCCCAGGAGGGTTCTCAAATTCTCAAGCCGCAGAACGGGGTTCAGAGTGTCGTGCACCAGGAGGGGTCTCAGACTGTCAGACTCCAAGCAGGGTCTCAGAATACCACACCCCAAACAGGGTCTCTGAGCATTGCGCCCCAGGAGGGTTTCCCGAGCACTGCACCCCAAGAGGGGTCTCTGAAAGTGGTACCCCAAAAAGGGCCTCTGAGTACACTACCCCAAGAGGAATCTCCGAGAGTTGCACCCCAAAAGGATCCTCTGGTAGCCACACCCCAGGAAGGGTCTCTGAGTGTGGCTTCCCAGGTTAGGCCACTGAGCACTTTGCCTCAAGAAGGGGCTCTATATTTCCCCCCAGAAGGGGGTTCTGAGTCAATCGCCCCAGAAGGGGGTTCCGAGTCAATCGCCCCAGAAGGGGGTTCCGAGTCAATCGCCCCAGAAGGGGGTTCCGAGTCAATCGCCCCAGAAGGGGGTTCCGAGCCTGTCGCCCCAGAAGGGGGTTCCGAGCCTGTCGCCCCAGAAGGGGGTTCCGAGCCTGTCGCCCCAGAAGGGGGTTCCGAGCCTGTCGCCCCAGAAGGGGGTTCCGAGCCTGTCGCCCCAGAAGGGGGTTCCGAGTCCGTCACCCCAGGTGGGGGTTCCGAGCCCGTCACCCCAGGTGGGGGTTCCAGGTCTGTCACTCCTGGTGGAGATCCATCGAGAAATTTAAATCTAAGACTCCTTCATCCTCCCTGGCTAAAAGTCTGCCTATGCCTCTTCAAAACCATGGGTCATCTAGACGGCATACCGAGAGTACTAGAGCTTCTGAAAAAATTTTTTTGCCAAGATCTGAATCGAAGAACTCAATAGTTAGGGGCATCCGTGTCGGCTCTTTAGCACTTCATGGTCTCAAAGAATCATCCGCTAAAAAATCTTTGATTTGCACCCCAGAACTAGACTCCAACTCAGATTATGATTCTGAACACGATGCTGCTCCTTTTTTGGGTGGTCTAGTGTTGGCCAGAGCCCGCTTTGAAGAGCCAGAGGCGTCACCAGCCTTGAAGGGATCTAAGTGTTCTTCTAAGAAAAAGAAGAAGCACCACAGGCGACCTTGAAAGTATCCATGTGGGGTGTTCGGAGCCCACCCCTAGAGGGGAGGGTAATGTCACAACATTCAGTTATTGTTTGTTTCCTACCTGGTTTGTGGCTTCTCCTGTCTGTTCAGCCTGCTCCATGCTGCAAGGAAAGTCTGTGTGGCCTGAGCTTTGCTAATTACAGCACCTGGAGGAGTCCTTGCTGCTGACAGCTCTGTATAGTTGAACTGTGCTGTGAGATCTGAGCTCAGCTAATTAGTTACACCTGGGTAACTCTCCTGCAGGAGAGTTCAGTGTAAACTGAGCATGCTCAGCCCATTGATTAGTCCACCTGTGGGTTCCCTGTGCTTCCTATAAAGGGCAGCCTCTGGGAGACAGAAGCTGCCAGAGTATAGGTTCACACCAGCTCCAGCGTTCCAGTGCCTTGTACTATTCCAGACTTCTGATTATTGCATCTGACCTCGGCTTGTTCCTGACCATTCTCCTGCCTGATCCTCGTGTACCGTACCCAGTGTTTACCAGTGTATGATTCCGGCTATTCTCCTGACTATTCTCCTGCCTGCTCCTTGTGTACTACATCCGTGACATCCAGTGTATGACCTTGGCTAGTTCTGTTACCATTCTCCTGCCTGCTCCCTGTGTGCTGCATTCCTTGGTACCGTATCTGCTCATCTGTTACTGATCCGGCTTGACGACCACGCTCCATATTCCACAAGCTACCACCACTCATACGGGGAACCTGACCAGGGGGCCGCGACCGACGTGTCGGGTGCCGCAGAAGCCCATATCCCGCTTGGAGGGGTCACTGGCAGAAAACCCCCGGCACGGTTAGACTCCGCGCCCCTGTGTCAGGTCTAGCCAATACCCGAGTGGTAGTGCACCCCAAGTTTGTGACAACCCCATTATACTTGCCCCTTACACATGATGCCAAATGGAATGAGCCAAAATTGACATAATGCCACATGGATTGAGTCAAAATTCACATAATGCCACATGGATTGAGCCAAAATTCAAATAATGCCACATGGATTGAGTCAAAATTGACATAGTAACACACACGGATTAAGCCAAATTTCACATAATGCCACATAGATTGAGTCAAAATTTACATAATAACACACACAGATTGAGCCAAAATTCAAATAATGTCACATGGATTGAGCCAAAATTTACATAATAACACACACGGATTGAGCCAAATTTCACATTATTCCAAATGGATTGTGTCAAAATTCACATAATGCCACACGGATTGAGCCAAATGCATAAACTGCCATACGGATTGAGCCAAAATTCACATAATGCCACATGGATTGAGCCAAAATTCACATAATGCCACACGGATTGAGCCAAAATTCACATAATGCCACACGGATTGGGAAAAAAATTCACATAATGCCACATGGATTGAGCCAAAATTCCCATAATGCCACATGGATTGAGCCAGAATTCACATAATGCCACACAGATTAAGCCAAAATTCACAAAACACTTCATAAACAGGGACATCGTCCACCAAAGGCTCGCATTAAACATTTACACCATAATGTCCATTACACGTTAAGTTACACGCCATTATGTCGGGGGATAATGGGAGACAGCCATGCAGAAGTGATAGCCACTGACAGTGGCAGAGCCTGGCTGTATTCAGAGCACTGCAGGTCCCAGCAAATTGAAATAATACCTTTTTCACACCAGAAAATGCATTCCCAGGTTGGCCCCTTTTACACCAGGCTAGTCCCTGCATTTTCTGGTGTGAGGGGGAGAGAAAACCACCCCTCCCCCCTTTAACCAGTTATCTCATTTAACCGGCTATATCTTCGGAACCAACTGACCCATTTACATGAGACAAGTATTATATTGAAGAACTTTTGAGTGGGCTTTGAATGATTTTGGTCAAGTGAAACTGGAACGTTTGGTTCCAGAGTAATCTGCCCTCAAAGAACATGAACAGCTATGAAATTACATTTAAAAAATAAAAAAAATCGGTTTACATGCAATATCTCTGGAACCGATTGACCGATTTGGACCAGCCTGGTATCATATTGAAGGCCCAGCGATTTGAAATTGAATAAAATCAACCACAAGCTTCTGTGATGCCAGGGCGGGAACTGGCAGCCGTCGGAACCGGGTGGGGGTCGGAATTGACGGGTCCCATATTATCCTATGGGGAGAAAACGTTACAGGTTTGCCAGGTGATATCTCCGGTTCCCGGGGGGCTAGAGACACGGGGCTGGGCTCGTTGGAAAGCCCTGGTCCTCAGCTACAAAATAAATGACAGGGGGGGCACGTGCCCGGGTGCCCCCCCCCCCCCCCTGAATCCGCTACTGGACATTGGGACCAGAAATTAGCTAAAGATTTCTATAATGAATCCTGGCTTCAAACGACTTATCAAATGTTAACCCTGCAAATGGGTCAGATTTAACATGTGCAGAGAGATTTAGATTTGAGAAGGGGTTGTCCATACTGGGGGAAATTTACTAAGATGTGTATTCTACTTCACAGGTGATATTGCTATAGGCAACCAATTAGAATCTACTAATTATTTTATGTTCGCCTGCCACTGAATCGGCCCCAAAATTACTGCCTATTTTGCTTTACTGAATCTGGCTCTAAATCCCCCCCCCCTAGTGTTATTTTGCCGAAAGTCCCAATACTTTTGCAAATGTAATTCACATACGTATATCAAACAGCGCAGGGTTTGGGGCTTTATTGTCTACTGCTTGTCAAGAGGGAAAGAGAAGCCCATGGAATCCTGACAATATCAATGCACCCGGCCTAAGGGAACCCTGCTACTGTACAACCGCAGGGCATGGCCTGTTCTCCAGCACTGCACAGCCTGTGAAACATGACGCTCTCATATATTATGTATGTGACAACAGAGAGCACCAGCTTTAATGCTTGCAATGTTTAAAATGCTATATATAGAAAGAATAAAAACAAATGCTGCATAAAAGTGGTGATTTTTGACCCAACTAGAATGGACGCTCAGAAGTCAAAATTCTCATTGGAGATTTGCACTGAGTACTACTACACCTGTCATGTGCAGGCTCGGAAAGTGAATGCAGGGCATGCATATCCCCTATAGCGGGCCTGCTGGCTCCTCCCACTCTGACGGCTCCTTGTGATTGGAGAGGCGGAATGGGGCAGGAAGTGTCAGACAGGATTGCAGGGTCCAGTGGCAGTTCTAGAGGTGGAGCCGCAGCCCTGTCCAACATTTAAATAGAGGAGCCACACCCACTGTCATCGAGTCCCGGCCGGCAATGTCTGGCAGTGGTTGGAGTGGCAGTTGGTGGCTTGATGACAATGCCCAGCCTGTACATGAAATATATAGCAATAATAAGCCATTCAGATCCCAGTTATATTGTCCGTTTACGGCTAATGGGTGTAACTAGGTAGCACCTGACTATGGGCCTAATCCGGGAGTGCTGTATGCATCACCAGCATTGGCAATCTCCTGCTATCCTACATTGCACTCCTAATCTCCCGGATACTTCAGATTCTGCCAGGGGTGCCACTAAAGGAGCACACACACATTGAGATTTGTGCTTAGCATTTTGTGCTAAGTGATTTAACCGAGGCGATTTCCTTTAAACTTCCCGGTGGCTAGATTGCCCAAATTCACATAGCGATGTGCGCTAAGCGATCTGTGCTAGCCAATGGTTTGTATGCACTTGCTAGGCGATCTGTCTAAAATTTGCCTGCATGTGCTAAATATTTGATCTGGTGATGGCGAAGCCCGGAACCGGGCATCGCCATTGCTATGGGGTGTACACATGGAGCAGTTTGTGCTTAATTTCTAAGCTATCTATCTAGATAATAAGCTAAAATCGCCCTGTGTGTATGCCCCATTAGGAGTTTATTTGCAAGGATGGTGATTTGCTGTAGCTGCCCAGGAGTCTGTGCTGATGATCCCTCCTTGTGGGAACCCCTGACAAGAGTGAGAGACAGCAGAACATGATCACACATGGTCTTATGTGCCGCTGCTTCTTCATTAAACGTCATTATGATGGACAAAAATGTTTGCTGGCAATTATTACACCTATTTTGACAAATTCACTTAGCACTCAAAGGATTAAACAAGTTTCTAACTACAGGTAGTGCCTACAAGATGCAGACATTCCAGTGTTCACAATAACATTTAAAGCACTGAAAACAGACTTATATTCTTAGGGATGAATTCACAAAAAGTCAAATTACGGTACTTGTTTCCTAGCACGGCCACAATCGCATTGATCTTGTGCCCTTAATAGTGGTATGCGATGGCCCCCGACGCGATGGACCCGATTTCCCATTGAAATGCATTGAAAAGTTAAAAAATTGCGTCGGTCGCGTCGCATGCGGCTAAATAAGCATTAAATGGTCCCGACGCGATGCCCCCCATTTCCCTGTTCTTTTCATACCCCCACTATCCACGTCGGCGTGGAGTTGAGAATAGAATAGTGTGGCGAGCGCAGCGAGCCACCGAGCCCGAAGCGTGGCGAGCGCAGCGCGCCCCGCGAGGGGACGCGGATACCTTCACAGGTAAACGCGTCCCCTCGCGGGCTTTACAGGTGTCCGCGTCGCCACGGACACCTGTGAAGCCCGCAAGGGGACGCGTATAACTGTGAAGGTATCCGCGTCCCCTCGCGGGGCTCGCTGCGCTCGCCACGCTTCGGGCTCGGTGGCTCGCTGCGCTCGCCACACTATTCTATTCTCAACTCCACGCCGACGTGGATAGTGGGGGTATGAAATGGTCGGAGGACGCGTACCGCCGCCCCTCGCAGGCTCGCTGCGCTCGCCACGCTTCGGGTTCACAATGATCGTGGGGTGCCGTTAAATAATTTTGGGGGGCCATTTCACTGTTCTGGGGTGTTTTGGGGGGTTTCTGGACCATTTAACATTGTTCCCTGTTCATTTGGGTAAATTGAAGCATTTAACATTGTTCCCTATGGGAAATCGGGGGCATCGCGTCGGGACCATCGCATGCGATTTTTTAGCACGCATGCGATGCGACCGATTTGATTTTTTTACCTGCGATGCCCCCGATTAGAATCGGTGTGGCCGTGCTAGGAAACAAGTACCCAAATTACATTTGGAATTTATTGCATAAGTATCAGATCAATCATGTATATTGTGCTGATCTGCAAACAAGAAACCCCAATCTATTCAAAGGTTTGGCTGCGATTGGGCAACAAACATACAACGTTTCACCTACGCCACCTACAATATGGACCTTATTCAGGATAGCGTGGCTCCGATTAGGATTCACACTATTTCTCTGTAAGTATTGTTATCTCCCAAGTATTTTCCCACACATCTGAATGCAAGCCAGTGACAAGTGGACTGGAGCAGGAGCTGGATACTGTAAATCATTATGTTACAGTGCTGACAGCGGACACCTAATCTGCTCAGTATCCAGGACTGCAGATACCATCTGGCCTCACATCAGCGCTGTCCAGTATTTTTAAATACTAGAAAGAGTTTGAAACAGTATCTGACGTGCAGGGGGTGAAACTGTGTGTCCGTATCACGCCGGAGAAAGGCTGTGTATGCTCCATTATAAAATCATATATACTACTGTGTAACCACTATGTATACACCAGCAATAGGCAAGTTGTGCAAATGAAGTGGTGGCGGAACTACACATCCCATCATACCCTCAAACCAGGACATGGCGCCTTAGCGCAGACGCTCAGGGTTATGTATGTGCCCGGTTTTCAATATATTTGATTGTCTACTTTACAAAATCTATATTGCATGCACAGGAACAAAATCACCAATCCACTACCTGCGCATCGGCGTTGCTTGTGACTTGCACGTGACCTCTGAATCAGGGCCACAGTGTTGAAAATTTGATGCTGTAACTGCAAACTGGCGAATCGCTGCACTTTTGGGAGCACACAGCGTGAGTATACCTGCGGCCAGCATTCCTGCAAATCTGAATAAGCCCCTTCTATTGTATGTCTGTTTTAAGCATTACTAATTCATTCTAATTTACCATCCAAAATCTAGACTAAGGAGGCGATAAAAAGCCCTTAAATATCTGAGAAATGCAGAAAAGGATTGTGGGTAGGATCCGGTAAGTGACCGCAAGTTTTTTTTAACCTATATTATAATACAGTGTCCCTAAAGTCTTTGTAAAATAAAGAAACAGAAAATAAATGCAGCTCGCTGATAATTGCCAAACAGCCCCTCAATTCCGTGACCCATCCAAGGTTTAACGATTTCCCTCTGGCGACCCGTCTCTGTTTTGCCGTTCGCTATGATCCACTTAAAATCCAACTGATCTCCAGTATTCCTCCCCAGGACAGGGATAAACATAATTCAATATTTTACCTTCAATTTATACAGGATTTATGTACTTATTGTCCGGACTTGATCTGTAAAATATGGTTGCGCTGATACTTGGGAGGGGACCAAGGCCTCCGCAGAGCCAGAACAAACATTTCTATTTACAGAAAATTGTGTGAAATGAAACGAGCTGTAACGAAGGGTCCAAAATTAAATGTGATGCAGGTGGGACTGTATAACACCAAGCCGCAAACATGAGGTCACAAACACAATAAAAAAAAAAAAGGGAATATTTGCAACTGCATAAAATTTGTGCTGCACACTGTAGCTCCTGTTGCACAAGCATATATATATATATACTGTATATGTATGTATGTATATATATATATATATATATATATATATATATATGAAATGCATGCAATGAGGAGGAAGGAATATCACCTGGCAGTACACATATTGAGCCTGACTCTGATTCACCCATAAAGCAGTGTTACTTCGCTGCTTTTCGAGCCTCGCAACGCTGTTCTCTGGGTGGCCACACCCCCGCCCCCCCCGCTACTCACCAATTTCCCCCGCAGCGCGTGGGTGCCCAAAATCATTTGATGATCGCCGACCATCGAATGATTTATTTAGCGCTCGCTAATCTTAATCCCTCTCTGGTGACTCCGAGAACAGGGTGGGCAGGTGGCCACCCCCGTTTGCGTTGGGACGCCCAGCTTTTTCCTGGATGCACCCAGCGTTTTTATGGGTATGTCCATGAAATGTAGCCTCCCCCCCTCCCCATGCAAGTCTCCAAGGGCCCCCACACTGGAGACCTCCACATGCGCATAAGCAATCAACATCAGCCGTCAACATCGGTCCCAGTTGCAAATTCACAACAGACCGATCAAACTAGAATGATCCCCATACCGTACAAGGGGTGCGCAGTAGGTTGACAGAAGTACAAAAATTATTATGTCAACAGAGGGGATGATTCAGACCAGTTTGCTAGTAACAGAAGTCCGTCTAAACCGACTTTTATTCCGCCCGCTATCTGCCGAATTCGGGGCGGGTGCTGAGTGCATGAGTTCTAGGATGGCGCCTGCTGCCTTCCATTACTTGTGGTGGGCATTAGTTGGTGTACCAATCCCCAGGGTACGCTGCAGCACAAGTGGTACAGTAGGTAAATGACAAGTCTTGACCACAAAACCACGGAGGTTGGTATCTTAGATCAATATAGAAGTAATTGTGATATTTACTAATAATTCCACCAGTGGAATGTAGGTGTTCTGCTCACTGTGAATAAGCTTCTAGGTCGGCTTTAAGGATTTATTTTATCGGATTATTCGTCTTTATACACGATGTGCAGTGTCGGAACTTGCGAGTGGTTCGCCATGGTGCTAAAATGTCATGTGGACTCTCCTCCTCCACTCCAACCCAAGTTCACAATATGGCACACAGCAGTTGGTGGCAGCAGCAGTGGGCCCCTCAATCCTCACGGCCCGGAGCAATGAACCTGCTGCTCCAATGGATCACAAATCCCTCATTGGAAATCATTCAGATGTAGTTGGAATTGCTGCATCCTCAGCCAAGTACCAGTTATTGATACTTTGTGTATGTACATTTGACACCATTTGCAGGTGGAGAGGGGGGTGGTGGCGTCCTCCATTTCTCTAAAGGGATGCATGTTAATGCCATCGCGGTGAAAGGCAAAGGCCACGGTCTCCATCAGAGGATGGACATTTTCTGGCCTCCAGGTAGCAGCTGCTGCAACTGGCTTGACCTACCCCATGGGTAACACCGCCAGCTGATGGTGTTGGAGATGATCCAATGCTGCCTCCTAGGGCAGAGTCAGAATCAGTGGCGCCCCCTGCTGCATTACCATAGTATTGCTGTTGCTGCTGCTTCTATGTAAGCAACAACAATGGCAACTGCATCCACTTCTGCGTGACCATCATTGTGTTGATGGTAGCCATAGAAAGTAGAGTATAATAAGTGTGTCAGGATGTATCAATAATCACATTTATAATGCACATGGTCAGACCATCATTATGTGCAGGAGCTGAATATTTGACCCATTTTCCAGAGTCTCCTCGAGGTCTGGTCAAAGTAAGTGGTGATTGCTTGTCAGATCAGGTGCTGACAAACCACCATCGCATTTCCAGCTGCGGGGAACGTTATCAGGGTAGCGAATGAAACGCGTTGGGTACTTTGAACATATTAAAGGCTACTCTGTATTATTACACTGTTCCTTTGTTTAGCACATTAAGAAATAGACCAGTAAGTTTTTGAAATGATGATGGTCAATAAATCATATAATAATAACCATGACTTTGGGGATAGATATATTTATATATTAATATTCATACTCCGGTGTAGTACAGATTGTAGCCCTGTATGTTGTTTTAGCGCACCCTCCCTGCCCATCCGTCAGTACTTGGAAGTGATAGGTAGTAATCCCGAGGTCAGCAGGTCATTTTAGGAATGATACGTTTCTTGATTTAAAAAATATTTTCTCATCAGAGGGTTTTCTTCTGGTCTTAGAATTGTTAGAATGATTGATACATTTCATGCATCTGTTTCTTCTCACATCCCTGCAGCAGATGGGAGCGTACGGTACATCGTCCCTCTGACTCCCAAGATAAAGATATTTTCTCACTGGATTTCTGCTCCTAGTCCTACAGTATAACGTGAGCTACTTACATTTTGTAACATTATTCGGAAGGGTTGTGTTTACATAAATGTGAGATGAAAACAAAAACTATGTAACTCTTCTTATCATAAAATCCACTCAATACTTCCTGAGGGGATGTAGTTGGCATTACGAATGGATGGGATACTGTCGGTCAGAATACCTGACAAGTGGGGTAGGGAAGGATTAGGTTTCAGGGGGGATGGGGGAGGTTAGGGTAAAGCTGTGGGAGGGGAGAGTTAGGATTATGCTGTGGGAGGAATCGGTTAGACTGCAGTGGAGGCTAGGGTTAGGCTGTGGGAGGAGTGGGTTAGACTACAGCGGAGGCTAGGGTTAGGCTGTGGGAGGAGTGGGTTAGACTGCAGTGGAGGCTAGGGTCCGGCTGTGGGAGGAATCAGTTAGACTGCAGTGAAGGCTAGGGTTAGGCTGTGGGAGGAGTGGGTTAGACTGCAGTGGGGGCTAGGATTAGGCTGTGGGAGGAGTGGGTTAGACTGCAGTGGAGGCTAGGGTTAGGCTGCGGAAGGAGTGGGTTAGACTACAGCGTAGGCTAGGGTTAGGCTGCGGAAGGAGTGGGTTAGACTGCAGTGGAGGCTAGGGTTAGGCTGGGGGAGGAGTGGGTTAGACTGCAGTGGAGGCTAGGGTTAGGCTGTGGGAGGAGTAGTTTAGACTGCAGTGGAGGCTAGGGTTCGGCTGCTGGAGGAGTGGGTTAGACTGCAGTGGAGGCTACGGTTAGGCCGTGGGAGGTTAAGATTAATATGTGGGGGTGCGAAGGAAGGACAGACCCAGGCTGGGTGGCTACATGACAATAGGTGCATGGCCACGTTATGCCACACACCGTAATGCCCATTACACACGACACCACACACCCTACTACCCATTACACAAGACGCCACACACCCTACTACCCACTACACATGACATTACACACCCTACTACCCATTACAGTAGACGCCACACACCCTACTACCCATTACACATGATGCCACACATTGTACTACCCATTACACATGACACCACACACCATAATGCCCATTACACATGACGCCACACATCATAATACCCATTACACATGAAGCCACACACCGTAATGCCCATTAAACATGACGCCATACACCGTACTACCCATTACACATGATGCCACACACCGAAATGCCCATTACACATGATTCCACACACCATAATGCCAATTAAACATGATGCCACACACCATAATGCCCATAAAACATGACACCACACACCGTAATGCCCATTACATATGATACCACACACCATAATGCCCATTAAACATGACACCACACACCGTACTACCTATTACACATGACACCATACACTGTACTACCTATTACACATGACACCACACACTGTACTACCTATTACACATGACACCACACCCCATAATGCCCATTACACATGACGCCACACACCGTACTATCTAATACAACATGACACTTAACACCATAATGCCCACATCCGGTGGGGGCCGGGGAATGGTCACACACATGCGAGCTCCAATCCACCGGAGCTCCCATCATCAGCCCCTGGAGAATGGGCACCTTGTGGACGGAAGGATGGAGGATGAGGGAGGAGGACGGAGGGGGAGTGAGCAGAGGGCGGAGCACAGAGTGTCTCCAAGCTCCACCCAGAGACAGGCGGCGCCATAGCAGCAGCCACTGACACGAACCCCCAGGCACGGCAACACATATCAGCCGGTGTTTTCCAAACTTTTTTATACACTTTTTTAGTGTATAAAAAAAAATGTCCAAGGCACCCCTTGGCCAAAAGTTTATTTAAAAAAAAAGATTTTTTTTAAAAATATTAAATTAAATAAATTGTGTTTATACTGTATGTCATCTTTAGGTTCAATTATGGGGTGATTTGCTTCTGTTTGTCCACATATTTTATGATTTCTCTTGGGGGGGAGTTTAGGGTTAGGCTGCGGTAGGAGAGGGTTAGATTTAGGTTGCAGTAGGGTTAGATTTAGGCTGCGAGGAGCAAGTTTGAGGTGAAGCAGAGGGGGGGATGCAGTGTAAATCCCGGCGGTCGGGATCCCGGCGTTCAGAATCCTGACGCTGGAATCCCGACCGCTGAAATCCCGACACTTTCTCCCTCCGGGGGTGTCCACGACACCCCCGGAAGGAGAATAAATTAGTGTGCAGAGCGTAGCGAGGCACCACGCCCGCTGCGTGGCGAGCGCAGCGAGCCCGCAAGGGGGGGCGATCCACATCCCCCCCTTGTCGGGATTTCTGCGGTTGGGATTCCAGCGTCGGGATTCTGAACGCCGGGATCCCGACCGCCGGGATTTATTACTGAATTCGCTGTGGGGGGCAGGGATAGTCTGCAGGACGGGAGGGTTAGGGTTAGGCTGTGGTGGGGTTTGGGAGATGGTTAGGGCTAACACAGAAGCATAGAATTTGAGAGCAGATAAAAAACATTTAGCCCATCTAGTCTGCCCCTTTTAGTTAGTTAAGCACCCCTGCTGGTATTTTAGGCAGCTGGGATGCCAGGGTAACCCTTAATGAAGCACAGTAGTAACAATTTTCCAGGATTCCAGCAATAATTATCCTTGATGCTTTTCTGGAGAGAAGCGTTCTTTCCTGGGTCCATGTTATAACACGGCTTATCAGTGGTAACAAGCGTTTTATGGGTGAAGGATCTTATGGTACCTATACCATGGAGTAGAGCGAGATGTTCATTCCATTTAGGCACAAGCATGGGTGGGCAAATAGGATGAAGTTGTCCTATAAGTGCATTGGCCAAGCAGCACTTTGTGGCAAAGATAAGAACTTGACTTACTAAAACTACTACTAAGCACTGTCACCACATCGCTGCACTTCTGGGTCATAAGATCTGAGAGGCTCCATGATGGCAAAGATGGAGTCATCTGCAAAGAGCCTTCCTTGGAGTTGGGCATCCTGGACACTCCAAGGGTTATGATTTGCAGGTGGCTAAAATGTCCAGTACCACTGGTGAGTGTCATCCTGGCCAACCAGAAGTGGCAGTCCCGAGGCCATGTCATCGTCTGTCAACAGTTTTGGGGGGAGGTTGTGATACCACGGAATGTTTGCCCAGATTAAAAATGGCCACTTAGGTTCCAGAAAATGCATTGTACTTCCTAGGTTAAAGCACTGTATTATTTTAAAGCCGGTTCCAACAAAAGCAAGTATAAGAATCCTACTTGGTATACTAATTCTGAATGATGCAAAAAGACAATCTATCACCAAAAATGGGATTCCGTGTGTCCATAAAGCTTGGCCTTAGTTTATGGGGTCTAGTCTGAACAAATGAATTCTGGTCAGAAAAGGATTTGCATGTCCACACGTCCAAGATGTATTCTCCACACTGTCATAGTTGGGGGGTTATAGCATGTTTGACTACCTACATACCTTCCCAATATATTCCCCCTGTGCATCTTGAAGGCGATTGATTTAAGGTTTCCCTTCTCTAATGAGAAGCACATGACTCGCCTTTGTGTAAACAGTACCCCGAAGTGCTAGCACAAATAAAACCCACTGTGGGAATGCGCTGGTTCAGGCATAATTGTATCTTGAATCAAAGAATAATCTGAGCACATAAAAGAATTATCCTAAAAATAATTCACATATGGGAATGGTTGTAAATGGAAATAGCGTGAAACTCTATTCCCCAGTTACAGAGCTTCTACAGCACAATGGCCTCAGCGCCTGGCTGTAGGTTTGGCAAACGCCGCTCCTTGTAAATGCCTGTGATTGATGTGCATTCTTAGCATATTACTCCACACTACAGGCTACTGATGCAACACTAAGGAGATACAGAGACGCAACCCAGATACCTGCAAATGATTATATACAGAGATACCGTGTATCCAGTACAACTGTTCCGTTACTTCCCAATAGGAAATGTTTCATGATCACTTGCGTTTACATCTCAATTTAGCAAATCAGAACAGCTAATAGGATGAGTTAGATGATACATGCACCCTTGCTCCTTCCAAGCGTAGGCTGTAAGACTAACCAGATCATTTATTTTTATTTAAGCCAATCTAAAATCTGTCCCAAGTATAATAAAGATGCGTCTGCTCTGCACAGTACAACGCACGGGAGCGTCCCCTTGCATCAATGGTTTACGGCCTATGTTGATTACTTTTGCCATCGATGGGGGAGAACCAGAGGATTTCCCTCCATCAATGGCACAGCAGAACCAATGTTTTTGTTTTCTCCAAGGTGCCGGGACACAGAGCATAGTTCCGCCCCCAACAACCCTGAAGCCCCACCCCCACATGGGCTAGTCAGTCAAAGAAATGGATGACCATCGATAGCTAAAACGGTTGTTGGTCATCCATCACATAGTTTATTAACATTGATAGCTGGTTGTAGTATTGCCATCGATGGCAACCATTGATGGTGATTGCACCGATGGCCATCCGTATTCTCTCTCTGGATGTATGCCCTATGATGGAGGTGCCATTGTTGATGTGATGGATGTGTCATGGATGGTGCAATGGATGTGCCATTGATGATGTGATGGATATGCCATGGATGGTGCAATGGATGTGCCATGATGGATGTGCCATGGATGGTATGATGGATGTTCCATGGATGGTGCAAGGGATGTGCCATGGATGGTGCGAGGGATTTGCCATTGATGATGAGATGGATGTGCCATGGATGGTGTGGTGGATGTGCCATGTATGTGCCATGGATAATGAGATGTGCCATGTATGGTACGAGGGATGTGCCATGGAAAGTGCGAGGGATGTGCCATGGATGGTGTGAGGGATTTGCCATGGATGGTGTGATGTATGGTGTGATGGATGTGTCATGGATGGTGTGATGTATGGTGTGATGGATGTGCCATGGATGGTGTGATGTATGGTGTGATGGATGTGCCATGGATGGTGTGATGTATGGTGTGATGGATGTTCCATGGATGGTGCGAGGGATGTGCCATGGATGGTGCGAGGGATTTGACATTGATGATGAGATGGATGTGCCATGGATGGTGTGGTGGATGTGCCATGTATGTGCCATGGATAATGAGATGTGCGATGTATGGTGCGAGGGATGTGCCATGGAAAGTGCGAGGGAGGTGCCATGGATGGTGTGAGGGATTTGCCATGGATGGTGCGAGGGATGTGCCATGGATGGTGCGAGGGATGATGTGATGGATGTGCCATGGATGGTGTGATGTATGGTGTGATGGATGTGCCATGGATGGTGTGATGTATGGTGTGATGGATGGTGTGATGTATGGTGTGATGGATGTGCCATGGATGGTATGATGGATGATGTGATAAATGATGTGATGGCAGTGAGGGCTGCGTCCTCTTCATCCACTGCCTGTCCCGTCAGTTGCGCCGCCGCCTGTGCGGAACCCCGGCCTGCACAGAGGACAAGCAACTGGGGTGAGTATTTTCACCACCTCCTGCCCACCTCCGCCGCCATCCCGCCTACTGCCCGACGCCATCCCGCCAACTGCCCGCCTCCTCCCCACCTCCTGCTGGCCTTCTTCCCTCCCCCTTCACACACCAGAAAATTAAGGGACTTTTCTGGTGTGAAAGAGGCCAACCTGGGAATGGCCCGGCATGATTCCTGGGCCATATTCCCAGGTGGGTCCCTGCATTTTCTGGTGTGAAAGGGGTATTAGTGACAAATTCCTCTTTTTATGCTGGTTAGGTGCAATTCAGTCCGTGTTCTTCTTATCCTGTATTTATAGATTGACTAGCAGGGGCACTACAACCTTTTTTAGTTGATGGGGCCAAAATACCATTTCATTTTGGTGCCCCTAAATCGCTGAAAGTTTCAGCTGGACGTAAGGTGCATACACACTAGATCAGGCATGTCCAAACGATGGCCCTCCAGCTGTTGTGAAACTACAAGTCCCATCATGCTTTGCCACAGTTTTGCTATTAGGGAATGCTAACACTATGGCAAGGCATGCTGGGATGTGTAGTTTCACAACAGCTGGAGGGCCATAGTTTGGACATGCCTGAACTAGATGATAAAAGTTAATGATATGCATGATAACGATATAGTCAACTATATAATCTAGGGGTGTGTGGCTTTGTAATCGCAGACCCTTTGTGCAATGTCACGCCCCCTTTCTGGAACCTGCGCTGAAGGGCTGCGCTGCTGTCCCAACTAGGGGCCATTGAAAGTTGCGAGGTATGAAACATGCATGTTGGCTCTCAGATTTTGCAGTGTTGCAGTTTCCCTCTGTGCACACTGCTCTACTGCCACCTTGTGGTGAAACCATATATTCACTGTCACAGAATGATTTTGTCTGTCACAAACATTTTGCTACTAGAGACATCAAATAAAAAAGTTCTGTATTTGTCATATTACCTGTAATTGTGTAAACGATGCCAATATCAAACACGTACACTTAGTAATGCCGGTTTTACTGGGTATATGAAACCGCTGCAAATTGCCATAGGTTTTGACCCGTGCGCCAATGCCGGTTTAGACAGGATTCTATATAAAAAAAACTTTTTAATGACAGAGGGAATATTGTATTATTTTATGATGTGCGCAACATTTATAAAGCCGTGCAAAAATAAATATTTTACCCATCGTACAAACTTTTTTTAATACCAATTAACAATTTATACTGTCCCTTTAATATAAGTGCTGAATAATATTATAACAATAATGATAATAACAATAATGATTATAATAATAATGATTAAAATAATAATGATAATAACAATAATGATAATAACAATAATGATAATAATAATATTAGCTTTTATAAACGCATAATGCCCTCATTCCTCCTGCCTCTGCATTAAAATAGCACCCCCTATGGAGTGCACAGGGCCAATTATATTTTTGTAGTTATTACGGGGGAATGGAAATACCCCCTTTTAAGCCATGTCTCAATGCCCCACCCTTCATTATAAATGCATTGGCGGTCCCCTTGCACAACCGCCTACATTTTTCTAAATCATTTGGTGTTTTCTATTCTTCCCTCATAGGAAAATAAATTGGGACGTCTTCTAAACTGGTGGGGTTTTATGCCCTGGAGGTTTTTCTGTGATTTGCATCTTAGTAAATATGGTGGATGAAACCAGTTGCTGTTTAGTATGTGGCCTCTGGTGTCTTACATAGGAATCAGTATTTAAAACCTTCTCAGATTTTTTATTTGACATTTTTGAAGTGTAGTCACAGGATGATTTATGGTGAAGTACGGGTTATGTACAGAAAAGGGGAGGCAGACCGGATCACTGAGGTCAGGATGCCGGCATTCTGTATACTGACGGCAGCATGCCGACTGCCTTCAGGTGACCGGTACTAGAACCTTGAATAGATCAGGATGCAGACGCCGGAATCCCAATCGGTAGGTATGTGGGGACCGCTAGCTTTTCCCGAGGAAGGGGGTATATGCACTGGGTGGGGGGCTTAGTGTTATGCTGTGGGGAGGGGGTTGTAAGGGGAGGGGTTAGCTGTAGGTGGCAGGGATTAGCATTAGACATTAGTGGGAAGGGTTATGGTCAGGCTTCAGGGGGGAGCAGGAGACTCAGTGCTGCAGGGGGGAGCAGGAGACTCAGCGCTGGAGGGTGGGAGCAGGAGACTCAGCGCTGCAGGATGGGAGCAGGAGACTCAGCGCTGCAGGGTGGGAGCAGGAGACTCACGGCTGCAGGGGGAGCAGGAGACTCAGCGCTGCAGGGGGAAGCAGGAGACTCAGCTCTGCAGGGGGAAGCAGGAGACTCAGTGCTGCAGGGGGGAGCAGGAGACTCAGCGCTGGAGGGTGGGAGCAGGAGACTCAGCGCTGCAGGGTGGGAGCAGGAGACTCAGCGCTGCAGGGTGGGAGCAGGAGACTCACGGCTGCAGGGGGAGCAGGAGACTCAGCGCTGCAGGGGGAAGCAGGAGACTCAGCTCTGCAGGGGGAAGCAGGAGACTCAGCGCTGCAGGGGGGAGCAGGAGACTCAGTCCTGCAGGGTGGGAGCAGGAGACTCAGCACTGCAGGTGAAAGCAGGAGTCTCAACACTGCAGGGGGAAGCAGGAGACTCAGCGCTGCAGGGGGAGCAGGAGACTCAGCGCTGCAGGAAGGAGCAGGAGACTCAGTGCTGCAGGGTGGGAGCAGGAGACCCGGCGATGCAGGGTGGGAGCAGGGGACATCAGGGGGGCTGATGGCAGACACTGGTACCAAAGCTTGTAGTTCACCACCTTTCCATCCTTATGCTTGGGAACTAGTGGGCATTGTCAGCTCCTATTTAGAGGCTAGAACACAGGTGATATATTTACCCAAGAGTTAACGTGGGCCAGAACAGGGCGTAACTTAAATAGGAGCTGGCAATCGTGTTTAGGTCAGGACAGGCCAACCTGTGGCTCTCCAGATGTTGCGAAAATACAAATCCCAGCATGCCTTGCCACAGTTTTAACACTCCCTTATAGCAAATCTGTGGCAAAGCATGATGGGATTTGTAGTTTGACAACATCTGGAGAGCCACAGGTTGGCCAGGCCTGGTTTAGGTGTTTGTGTGTGGGTGTGGGAGGGGGGGGGGGGGGGAGAATACACCCCTGTATCTGATCGACACAAGTTTTACATTTTTCCCAATCTTTTCAAAACATACCATGCACATGGACTACGATTGGGAATAATAAGTTTTCCTAAAGCGAGCCCACAAGTGTTCACATTACCAAAGGTCACCTTTTATAAAGCTGCAGTCGGCAGTGAAATGCGTTACATTCATCCCACTCTCAGGACTTTGATTTTGGACTCTAACCCTGTGGATAACTCAGAAACTATACCCCAGCTTAACCCCCTAAACTCATCCTAATTGGCGGATTACGCAGTGTGGACTCCTATTACATCTAGCTTCCAGCATGAGAGGACGCAAGTTCAACTGACTGCTATCTGCTTTGTATACCTCCAGCGGCGGCCAGGAGCTCTGTAAAACTAGTGAGGACAACGACCATTCTTGGGGACTGGAGTCCACCAGTGAACGGTGGTCTATATAATCGGTAAAGTGCACTTACCTTGTGACTCTTTTTCCACTTGGGTTATCATCGAACTTATCCCATTCCATTCCTGAGAGAGTGGTAGTGATTTTCAGTTACCCTACTTTGTATCTATTACATATTTATTTTCTTTCTGATTGTTGTGTATTTTATGTGTATTAATTATGTATACAAGTAAAGATTTATTATTATTTTTATCCAACACTTGCCATTATAATCTCTTATATATTTAGCCAGATCTGTCACTCATCCCCTGTGTATATAACGTTCCCGCCCAGCGGGATACACAAACCCGCCCCCCTAAGGAAAAGACCAGTGTTCTACACACCCCACACCCTTGACATCACCTCCCCCCACCCAGCCAGGGCTACAGTACATGCCCACCATCCACCATTACTCCACAGCCACCATCCACCATTACTCCCGCACCCCCCCCCGGACACCCCCCCTCCCGCGATTCGTGGGCCCTCATGACCCCCCCCCCCCCTCCCGCGATTTGCAGCACCCCCCATGACCCCCCTCCCGCAATTCGTGGGACCCCCGCGACACACCACCCCCCGCGCGATTCGAGTGACACCCCCTCCCGCGATTCGCGGGCCACGTCCCCCCCCCTCCCGCAATTTGTGGGCCCCCTGCGACCCCTTCCGCGATTCTCGGCACCCCCCCGCGATTCACGGTAACCCCCGCAACCCCCCCCTCCCGCAATTCACGGCAACCCCCGCACCCCCCTTCCGCGATTCGCGCCCCCACCCCGTGCCTGTTCCCACAATTCGCGTACTCAAGCCCCCTCCCACGATTCGTGGACCCCCCCCTCCCGTGATTCACGGCACCCCCTGCGGACCCCCTCCCACGATACACAAACTCACCCCCCAGGTAAAAGACCAGTGTTCTATGTGTATAACGTTCCCGCCCAGCGGGATACACAAACCCGCCCCCCTAAGGAAAAGACCAGTGTTCTACACACCCCCACACCCTTGACATCACCTCCCCCCACCCAGCCAGGGCTACAGTACATGCCCACCATCCACCATTACTCCACATCCACCATTACTCCCGCACCCCCCCCCCCCCCCCCCCCGGACACCCCCCCTCCCGCGATTCGTGGGCCCTCATGACCCCCCCCCCCTCCCGCGATTTGCAGCACCCCCCATGACCCCCCTCCCGCAATTCGTGGGACCCCCGCGACACACCACCCCCCCGCGCGATTCGAGTGACACCCCCTCCCGCGATTCGCGGGCCACGTCCCCCCCCCCTCCCGCAATTTGTGGGCCCCCTGCGACCCCTTCCGCGATTCTCGGCAACCCCCGCACCCCCCTTCCGCGATTCGCGCCCCCACCCCGTGCCTGTTTCCACAATTCGCGTACTCAAGCCCCCTCCCACGATTCGCGGACCCCCCCTCCCGTGATTCACGGCACCCCCTGCGGACCCCCTCCCACGATTCACGGCACCCCCGCGACCCCCCTCCCACGATTCGCTGCACTGCCCTCCCGCGATTTGCGAACCCATGCCCCCTCCCACGATTCATGGCACCCCCCCTCCTGCGATTTGCGCCCCCCATGACCCTCCCTCCCGCTATTCGCGCCCCCTCCCGCGATTCGCGCCCTCCCCCCCGTGATTTGCGGACCCCCTCCTATGATTCACGGCAACCCCCGCGGCCCCCCGCGATTTGCGGACTCCCTCACGCGATTCACAGACCCCCTGCGACCCACTCCCGTGATTCACCCCCCCGCGCCCCCTCTTGCAATTTGAAGACCCCCTCCCGTGCTTCGCGGACCCCCCTCCCATGATTCATGCCCCCCCCTTCCCGCGATTCACAGCACCCCCCGCATCCCCCCTCCCGCGTTTCGTGGCCCCCCACCGCCCCCCTCCCGCGATTCATGACCACCCCCGCCCCCCCCCCTCCCGCGATTCGCGGACCCCCGTGCCCCCCCCTCCCCTGCGCCCCCCTCCCGCGATTCACGGCACCCTTCCCGCGATTCACTGACCATCTCAACCCCCCTCCCGCAATTCACTGACCCCCACAACCCCCCTCCCGCAATTTGCGGACCCCCCTTCCCGCGATTCAAGCCCCCCCGCTCACCCTCCCGCAATTTGCGGACCACACCTGACCCCCTTCCGGCAATTCCCCCCCAGCGGACCCCCGCGACTCCGCTCCTGCATTTCACATACCCCCGTGAGAATGGGGGATCCTGTACCGCCACAAGCAGGTGCCGCCCCTAAGTGGGAAATCCGGCCCTAGCTGCCGTGCTGCAGGTTCCCCCACTGCCAGAAGTGTCCCCACGGTCCTCTGCACCAGCGCCACATCTTTTATCAATGGGTGGGGTTCACGGCACCCCCCTCCTGCGATTTGCGCCCCCCCGCGACCCTCCCTTCCACGATTCGCGCCCCCCTCCTGTGATTCTATCCCCCCTCCCACGATTCGCGCCCCCCCCCGTGATTTGCGGACCCCCCTCCCGTGATTCATGGCACCCCCCGTGGCACCCCCGCGATTTGCGGACTCCCTCCCGTGATTCTTGGACCCCCACGGCACCTCCCGCGCCCCCCTTCCATGATTCGCGCCCCCTCCCGTGATTTGCAGACCTCCTCCCGAGATTCGCGGACCCCCCCTCCCGCGATTCACGCCCCCCCCCTCCCGCGATTCACAGCAACCCCCGCATCCCCCCTCCCGCGATTCACGGCACCCTCCCGCGATTCACGGACCCCCTCTACCCCCCCTCCCGCAATTTGCGGACCCCCCCTTCCCGCGATTCAAGCCCCCCCGCTCACCCTCCCGCGATTTGCGGACCACACCTGACCCCCTTCCGGCAATTCCCCCCCAGCGGACCCCCGCGACTCTGCTCCTGCATTTCACATACCCCCGTGAGAATGGGGGAACCTGTACCGCCACAAGCAGGTGCCGCCCCTAAGTGGGAAATCCGGCCCTAGCTGCCGTGCTGCAGGTTCCCCCACTGCCAGAAGTGTCCCCACGGTCCTCTGCACCAGCGCCACATCTTTTATCAATGGGTGGGGTTCACGGCACCCCCCTCCTGCGATTTGCGCCCCCCCCGCGACCCTCCCTTCCATGATTCGCGCCCCCCTCCTGTGATTCTAGCCCCCCCTCCCACGATTCGCGCCCCCCCGTGATTTGCGGACCCCCCTCCCGCGATTCATGGCACCCCCCGCGGCACCCCCGCGATTTGCGGACTCCCTCCCGTGATTCTTGGACCCCCACGGCACCTCCCGCGCCCCCCTTCTACGATTCGCACCCCCCTCCCCGCGCCCCCTCCCGTGATTTGCAGACTCCCTCCCGAGATTCGCGGACCCCCCCTCCCGCGATTCACGCCCCCCCCTCCCGCGATTCACAGCAACCCCCGCATCCCCCCTCCCGCGATTCGCGGACCCCCGCCCCCCCCCTCCCTTGATTCACGGCACCCTCCCGCGATTCACGGACCCCCTCTACCCCCCCTCCCGCAATTTGCGGACCCCCCCTTCCCGCGATTCAAGCCCCCCCGCTCACCCTCCCGCGATTTGCGGACCACACCTGACCCCCTTCCGGCAATTCCCCCCCAGCGGACCCCCGCGACTCCGCTCCTGCATTTCACATACCCCCGTGAGAATGGGGGATCCTGTACCGCCACAAGCAGGTGCCGCCCCTAAGTGGGAAATCCGGCCCTGCTGCAGGTTCCCCCACTGCCAGAAGTGTCCCCACGGTCCTCTGCACCAGTGCCACAACTTTTATCAATGGGTGGGGTTCACGGCATCCCCCCTCCTGCGATTTGCGCCCCCCCGCGACCCTCCCTTCCGTGATTCGCGCCCCCCTCCTGTGATTCTAGCCCCCCCTCCCACGATTCGCGCCCCCCCCGTGATTTGCGGACCCCCCTCCCGCGATTCATGGCACCCCCCGCGGCACCCCCACGATTTGCGGACTCCCTTCCATGATTCACGGACCCCCATGGCACCTCCCGCGCCCCCCTTCCACGATTCGCACCCCCCTCCCCCCGCCCCCTCCCGCGATTTGCAGACCCCCTCCCGAGATTCGCGGACCCCCCCTCCCGCGATTCACGCCCCCCTCCCGTGATTCAATGCAACCCCCGCATCCCCCCTCCCGCGATTCGCGGACCCCCGCGCCCCCCCCCCTCCCTTGATTCACAGCACCCTCCCGCGATTCACGGACCCCCTCTACCCCCCCTCCCGCAATTTGCGGACCCCCCCTTCCCGCGATTCAAGCCCCCCCCCCCGTGCCCCCTCCCGTGATTTGCGGACCCCCCTGACCCCCTTCTGGCAATTCCCCCCCCAGTGGACCCCCGTGACCCCACTCCTGCATTTCACATACCCACGTGAGAATGGGGGATCCTGTACTGCCACAAGCAGGTGCCGCCCCTAAGTGGGAAATCCGGCCCTAGCTGCTGCGCTGCAGGTTCCCCCACTGCCAGAAGCGTCCCCACGGTCCTCTGCACCAGCACCACAACTTTTATCAATGTCTTGCCCACATACCACTATTATACAGCCTCCTGCTCTCGTGCACCCTTACTCCCTCCCCGTGGGAGGAGACGCTCACCCACTGCCGGGAGCTGCATACTGTCCCCCACCCTCCTCCAGTTCTAGGGATGGTTTATGGCCAATGTTGAATACTTTTGCCATCGATGTGGGAGGACCAGATGGTTTCCCTACATCAATGGCAAAGGAGAACCGATCAAGTTTCAAATTTTTTTAAGGTGCCGGGACACAGAGCATAGCCCCACCCCCCCCCACCCCCCACCCCCGGAAGTCCCGCCACCGAGTTCTGATTGACCCACGGCCTATTCAGTCAGATATAATGGATGACCATCGATAGCTACAACCAACAATCGATGGTTATCCAAGTAATATGTTACTACAATCGATGGCAGGGTGCAAAATCGCCATCAATGCCAACCATCGATGGCGTCTGCACCAATGCCCATCCCTACTCTGCAACAGCCAAAAACCTTTACTACCCCTCATGCCCACACACCTCTATCACTGCCCTGCCTCCTGTTCTCCTGCCCCGTAACTTCCGCCAGTGGGGACCCGCTCACCCTGTGTTGCCCACATTCACCTATCATGCTTTACCACCCAGCCTCCTGCTCTTATGTACCCTAACTACCACCCAATAGGAGGAGACACTGACTCAGGGGCACCGTCCTGTACTCCTGTGCTGCCACGCTGGACCCTCACCCACTGGCAGAAGCTGCACAGTGTCCCCCACCCTCCTCTTTAGTCCCCCGTATGCCCACACACCCCTATCACTACCCAGCTTCTTGCTCTCCTGAACCGCAACTTCCACCACTGGGGAGTCACTGACGCTGTGTTGCCCACATACCCCTATCATGCCTCATAGCCCAGCCTCCTGCTCTCATGCACCCTAACTCCCACCCAGTAGGAGGAGACACTGACTCAGGGGCACCGTCCTGTACTCCTGTGCCACCACGCTGGACCCTCACCCACTGGCAGAAGCTGCACAGTGTCCCCCACCCTCCTCTTTAGTCCCCCGTATGCCCACACACCCCTATCACTACCCAGCTTCCTGCTTTCCTGAACCGTAACTTCCACCACTGGGGAGTCACTGACGCTGTGTTGCCCACATGCCCCTATCATGCCTCATAGCCCAGCCTCCTGCTCTCATGCACCCTAACTCCAACCCATTAGGAGGAGACACTAACTCAGGGGCACCGTCCTGTACTCCTGTGCTGCCACGCTGGACCCTCACCCACTGGCAGAAGCTGCACAGTGTCCCCCACCCTCCTCTTTAGTCCCCCTTATGCCCACACACCCCTATCACTACCCAGCCTCCTGTTTTCCTGTGTCGTGACCTCCGCCAGTGGGGAGCCGCTGACTCAAAAACACCCTACTATACTATTGCACACACACACACACACCTAGGGTGACCAACTCATCCCTTTAATTCGGGACACATATTAATTACACAGGTTCTGTAGCAGTTTAAAACCAGGTGAAAGCCAGCCACAGAACCTGTGTAATTAATATGTGTCCCGGATTAAAGGGATGAGTTGGTCACCCTACACACACCTAAACAACACACACACACCCCCACACCCGCTAATGTCACTGTACCCTCCACACTATCAATGTACATCTTACTCTGTAACCGCTTTTTAATTAAACAAAACAATACACACCCCCTTCCAAATCATATGCTTTCTATTTAACACATTTCACCTAAAACTCAAGTTGCAATACAGGGCATCTTACATACAATTCTAACCATATTTCTCACAATACAAACGTTCACAAATTAAGGGGGCGCAGCCCCTTACGACGGTGTGAAGAGCGCCCGTAGGGAGCTATGAATCACCTATTTTGTATATATGTGATAAGCGCTGCTTACATGCTTATAGCGTGATTGTGAGGGTCAGAAATCGGTGAAAAAAAAAAAGAGGGGCGTGGCCATGGGAAAGGGGGCGTGGCCATACATTCAATACCTGTGTGTGCGAGAGTGGAGAATAATCACTTTACCTGCCCTGCTCCACGTCCCCCGCCCAGCGCTGGCCCTCTCCTGCTGTGCTTTATTGAACCTGCTGCCCTGCACAGTGTACACTCCAGACAGCACGTTCTCCAGAGTTTACCCCGAGCAGGAGGCGGGCCGGCCGTGTCCCCCCTTGGTGCACCTTGGGAGTTGTAGTTTTATTTGCAAGCTCCCCCTCAAGCTCCCTGTGGAATAGCCAGCAGTCGGAAACTACAGCTTCCAGAGTCCCCGCAGCTGAGACTGAGAGGTGCTGCGGCTGAAGCTTAAAATTCGGTACAGGGGAATTTATCCGGTACAGGCCATTAAAAAACGGTACTGTACCGGGTAAATCGGTACAGTTGGAGGGTATGCAGCATGGATGCAGTATGAACTTAGCAGAGACTGAAGATCGGTACTTGTGTATTATCACGGCGCCCCCGATTTCCATCGCAGGGCATTGTACGATGAAAAATCGCATCGCATGCGATGTGACGTGATTTCACCCGATTTTTTATTGTACAGGCACCCAGATGCCTTATTACCATGTTAAATGCCCCCCCCCCCCCCCCGACCCGATTTTTAATTGTATACCCACCCTCATGGGTCATGAGTATGTTAAATGCCCCCCCCATTGTTAAAGCCACCCCACTATGAACGCCAACCCAAAGCGTGGCGAGCGCAGCGAGCCCGCGAGGGGTGGCGGTACGCGTCCTCCGACCTTTTCATACCCCCAGTATCCACGTTGGCGTGGAGTTGATCTTATAAAGTGTGGCAAGCGTAGCGAGCCACTGAGCCCGAAGCGTGGCGAGCCCCGCGAGGGGACGCGCATAACTTCACAGGTATACGCGGCTCGCTACGCTCCGGGCTCGGTGGCGCGCTGCGCTCGCCACACTATATAAAATCAACTCCATGCCAACTTGGATAGTGGGGGTATGAAAAGGTCGTAGGACGCGTACCGCTGCCCCTCGCAGGCTCGCTGCGCTTCGTGTTGGCGTTGATAGTGGGGTGGCGTTAACAATGGGGGGCATTTCACATACTCATAACCCATGAGGGTGAGTATACAATTAAAAATCGGGTGTCGGGGGCCCATTTAACATGGAAATCAATGGAAAATCTGGTCCATCGCATCGCATGCCATTATAATGGCATGCAATGCGACGCGATATAAAAATTGTATACACAGCCCCAGGAAAAGGCTGAAATCGGGTCCATCGCATGCCTTAATTAGTGGCATGCGATGCGATGCAATGGGCGCCGTGATAATACACAAGTACCGAAGATCTCAAATCAGGTAAACTGGAATAAACAGATCCATGGCAAACCAATGGACTACTGGAACCAGCGTATATGATCTATGTAAAAATAAATCTAAAGGTGCGTACACACTTACAAATTTTCTGTCTGATCTCTCTGGTGGGAACAGAAACCTGGAAATGTATGGGAACAAATGACAGACAAAAATTTCCACCCAAATGCAGAAAAACAGAAAAAAATAATATATGCTTTGATAAATTTGTTATATCAGAACGATTAAACAATTTGTCTGACTGATCACTGTCGGTTTTCAAGTGTTTGGGAACAATTTTTTTATTGTCATTTGCTCCCATACATTTCCAGGTTTTTGTTCCCACCAGATAGATCAGACAGAAAATCTGTACGTGTGTACGCACCTTAAAATACCTCCCAGACCGAGTAGCCAACATCATACTTGCCTACCTGACCCTCTCCATGAGGGAGATAATGCTCTGTTCCTGGCCTTCCCTGGTAATGTATGATTGCCATCACCTGTGGTGAAACACCTTTTTTTATCAGTTACCTAGCTCCCCACAGGTGCTGGCAATCCTACATTATCCATACCTCCCAGCATGCCCCTCTCCAGGAGGACACAATGCTCTGTTCCTGGGCTTCCCTGGTAATGTATGATTGCCAGCACCTGTGGTGACACCTTTCTTTTCAGTTACCTAGCTCCCCACAGGTGCTGGCAATCCTACATTATCCATACCTCCCAGCATGCCCCTCTCCAGGAGGACACAATGCTCTGTTCCTGGGCTTCCCTGGTAATGTATGATTGCCAGCACCTGTGGTGACACCTTTCTTATCAGTTACCTAGCTCCCCACAGGTGCTGGCAATCATAAATTATCCATACCTCCCAGCATGCCCCTCTCCAGGAGGACACAATGCTCTGTTCCTGGGCTTCCCTGGTAATGTATGATTGCCAGCACCTGTGGTGACACCTTTCTTATCAGTTACCTAGCTCCCCACAGGTGCTGGCAATCCTACATTATCCATACCTCCCAGCATGCCCCTCTCCAGGAGGACACAATGCTCTGTTCCTGGGCTTCCCTGGTAATGTATGATTGCCAGCACCTGTGGTGACACCTTTCTTTTCAGTTACCTAGCTCCCCACAGGTGCTGGCAATCCTACATTATCCATACCTCCCAGCATGCCCCTCTCCAGGAGGACACAATGCTCTGTTCCTGGGCTTCCCTGGTAATGTATGATTGCCAGCACCTGTGGTGACACCTTTCTTATCAGTTACCTAGCTCCCCACAGGTGCTGGCAATCATAAATTATCCATACCTCCCAGCATGCCTCTCTCCAGGAGTACACAATGCTCTGTTCCTGGGCTTCCCTGGTAATGTAGGATTGCCAGCACCTGTGGTGACACCTTTCTTATCAGTTACCTAGCTCCGACAGGTGCTGGTAATCCTACATTATCCATACCTCCCAGCATGCCCCTCTCCAGGAGGACACAGTGCTCTGTACCTGGGCTTCCCTGGTAATGTATAATTGCCAGCACCTGTGGTGACACCTTTCTTATCAGTTACCTAGCTCCCCACAGGTGCTGGCAATCATACATTATCCATACCTCCCAGCATGCCCCTCTCCAGGAGTACACAATGCTCTGTTCCTGGGCTTCCCTGGTAATGTATGATTGCCAGCACCTGTGGTGACACCTTTCTTATCAGTTACCTAGCTCCCCACAGGTGCTGGCAATCCTACATTATCCATACCTCCCAGCATGCCCCTCTCCAGGAGGACACAATGCTCTGTTCCTGGGCTTCCCTGGTAATGTATGATTGCCAGCACCTGTGGTGACACCTTTCTTTTCAGTTACCTAGCTCCCACAGGTGCTGGCAATCATACATTATCCATACCTCCCAGCATGCCCCTCTCCGGGAGGACACAGTGCTCTGCTCCTGGGCTTCCCTGGTAATGTATGATTGCCAGCACCTGTGGTGACACCTTTCTTATCAGTTACCTAGCTCCCCACAGGTGATGGCAATCATACATACCTCCCAGCATGCCCCTCTCCAGGAGGACACAATGCTCTGTTCCTGGGCTTCCCTGGTAATGTATGATTGCCATCACCTGTGGTGACACCTTTCTTATCAGTTACCTAGCTCCCCACAGGTGCTGGCAATCCTACATTATCCATACCTCCCAGCATGCCCCTCTGCAGTAGGACACAATGCTCTGTTCTTGAGCTTCTCTGGTAATGTATGATTGCCAGCACCTGTGGTGACACCTTTCTTATCAGTTACCTAGCTCCCCACAGGTGCTGGCAATCATACATTATCCATACCTCCCAGCATGCCCCTCTCCAGGAGGACACAATGCTCTGCTCCTGGGCTTCCCTGGTAATGTATGATTGCCAGCTCCTGTGGTGACACCATTCTCATCAGTTACCTACATGACCACAGGTGATGGCAATCCTACATTATCCATACCTCCCAGCATGCCCCTCTCCAAGAGGACACAATGCTCTGTTCCTGGACTTCCCAGGTAATGTATGATTGCCAGCACCTGTGGTGACACCATTCTCATCAGTTACCTAGCTCCCCACAGGTGCTGCCAATCATACATTATCCATACCTCCCAGCATGCCCCTCTCCAGGAGGACACAATGCTCTGTTCCTGGGCTTCCCTGGTAATGTATGATTGCCAGCATCTGTGGTGACACCTTTCTTATCAGTTACCCAGCTCCCCACAGGTGCTGGCAATCCTACAGTATCCATACCTCCCAGCATGCCCCTCTCCAGGAGGACACAATGCTCTGCTCCTGGACTTCCCTGGTAATGTATGATTGTCAGCACCTGTGGTGACACCTTTCTTATCAGTTACCTAGCTCCCCACAGGTGCTGGCAATCCTACATTATCCATACTTCCCAGCATGCCCCTCTCCATGAGGACACAATGCTCTGTCCCTGGCCTTCCCTGGTAATGTATGATTGCCAGCACCTGTGGTGACACCTTTCTTATCAGTTACCCAGCTCCCCACAGGTGCTGGCAATCATACATTATCCATACCTCCCAGCATGCCCCTCTCCAGGAGGACACAATGCTCTGTTCCTGGGCTTCCCTGGTACTGTAGGATTGCCAGCACCTGTGGTGACACCTTTCTTATCAGTTACCTACCTGACCACAGGTGCTGGCAATCATACATTATCCATACCTCCCAGCATGCCCCTCTCCAGGAGGACACAATGCTCTGTTCCTGGGCTTCCCTGGTACTGTAGTATATTTTTGTGCATGTAATAGGAGGTCTACAATTCCCTACAATTGGGAGCCCCGGCTGTGCCAGATTATTAGTAATACTACCATCTCCTCACCACCATCAGTCACCAGCGCCTGATCTTCCTGTTTGCCTGACTTTAGTTATTGCCGGCAATGATCTGAAGTCAATTAACTGAAGTATAGTTAAATATTGCGCCCAAAAAGAAACAGTCGCTGTGAGGTTGGCATTTTTAGAGGATATTTTGCACATCTCTCACAGCAACATTGGCACTCAAAGGGTTAATCTATCCGGTATATAGACTAACACGAACGATAGATAGATAGATCGATATTGGGGTGCTGGATGACTGGCCGATGGTCAGGATCCTAACCAACAGGGGCTATTCTCTCGTGGAGGTCCACAACTCCCATAGAGGCAGAATAGAACCGAGCCCACAAGGGGCATTTTTGCACCAGCCCCTTGGTCTGAGTACCGGCGGACGGTATTCCGATATCAGTATACTGACCGCCGAGATCACGCCCAAGGGCGTAACTACCATAGGTGCAAGCGGTGCAGCTGCTATGGGGCCCAGAGCTGAAGGGGGCCCATCTTTGCTGTCTAAGTATATGTTTTACATACATTTATCAGCATCAGTTGCTAAATAGGTGGCCCTTACAAACTTTTGCTATGGGGCCCACGATTATCTAGGTACGCCTCTGATCACGCCCGTCGACAGTCATACCATACCCAGATATTATGTAAATCATTTGTGTATCTATTTACACTTGTTTAATGGACCAGGTATATACTGATTCACCTCAGTCTTAACCCCAAGCATCTCTCCACCCCTATCTGGAAAACCCCCTTGCAAATCCTGCTTTTGCCCCTGCCTTTCTGGCACACTGAACAAACGGTGCTGACATTGCTCTCTGGCCCAGGGCACCAAAACGTTGATCTCTGGTTGACATCAGGGGTGACATTTAATAGGGTGCGATTTTTTTTGCAAAAACAGCCGAATTCGCACTTTTTTCCTAAATCGGTAACTTAATGGGATGCGAATTGCAGCAAAAATCGCACTTATTGCCGTGAATTTGCACATTCAGAAGTGGCGATTTCTCAATTCGCATGCAGATGTTTTCCCATTGAAAAATATAGAATTCACCAATTTAATGGTGTGCGAATTTGGAAATCGGCAAAAAAAAATGTCTAAAAATCGCCAATAAAAAAGACCAGGTTCTGACTGGCGAATTTGACTGAACCATGCACAGATCATTGAGATCTGTGGATGGTTCTGTGTTAAAATATATGTAAAAGTAAAAATAAAATAAAAAAATGGCGTGGGGTCCCCCCTCCTGAGCATAACCAGCCCCGGGCTCATATAACCGGACCTGGTTCCAAAAATACGGGGGACAAAAAGCGTAGGGGTCCCCCGTATTTCTGAAACCAGCCTCGGACTCTTGGACCAGTCCTGGTTCCAAAAATATGGGGGACAAAAAATCTGGGGGGGTACCCCGTATTTTGAAACCAGCACCGGGCTCCAACAGACCTCGGTGCCATGCCACTGCCAGGGGGCACTTTTTAAATAAGGTCCCCCGGCCGAAACATGAGCACCGTGGCTGGTCAGCCTTGGACGGGGTACCTGGGAGAGTGGGGACCCCCCCAAGGCTGACCCCCTATCACCGGCGTCCGTGGCCAGTGGACGCCGGCCTGATAGGGTTAATTCACACATTCAAGTCTCCAAGTCCCAGCAGACCTCCCCCACATGCTGGGACTTGGAGAACCAAGCATGCGAGGCATTAATGGGCCCGCTGGGACTTGTAGTCCACCTGTAAAAAGAATGTTAAAATAAAAGACACACACACTTAAAAGTATAACTTTATTACACACATAGTTGCCGATTTATGTTTTTGCTGGTGGGTGCTCAAGCCAAAAATATAGGGGAGTGGCTTCATGGGAAAGGGGCGTGGCTACAACATATTACTGATTTATATTACGCAGCAAGCACAGTTGTCTCCAATATTCAAATTATATCAACAGTGCCAAATACATAAATGCCCACACAGTGCAGGTACAAAAATCCCCCCCACAGTGCCAAATACATAAATGCCCCCACAGTGCCAAATACATAAATGCCCACACAGTACCTGTGCCAGCGACGAGGGATGTGGAGTGCAGTGCATGTGGAGTGCAGTGGGACACAATGTGATATTGTGCGATTTTGAGCAAAATCGCACATTTGAAAAAAATCGCACTACACTAAATCTCGCCCCAGGAGTGAAATCCTTTTTTTCCTGATCCATCCCTGGGGGGAAATGTAATAGGATGAGATTCAGAAAGTGAGAGATTTGGTAAGAAATCTGGCAATCCAGTTTGATTTTGCCGTGTAAATGATTGCCGCTTTAAAAAAAACTGCAGATTTCTTACCAAATCTCTCACTTTCTGAATCTCTCATCTTATTCCATTTCATTCCAGGGATGGATCAGGAAAAGTGAATCGCTACCAAATACAAACCCCCCAGTGTCAGCCCTGTCCCCATTCCCCCCTAGTGTCAGCCCTGTCCCTCCCCTCAGTGTCAGCCCCCCCCTCCCCCCCAGTGTCAGCCCTGTCCCTCCCCTCTGTGTCAGCCCCCCTTCCCTCCCCTTAGTGTCAGCCCCCCCCCAGTGACTGCTCCTCTGTCCTCCTCCCCACAGCCCTCCCAGGCACTGCTCCTCTGTCCCCCCACCCCAGGCACTGCTCCTCTGTCCTCCCCCCCACAGCCCCCCAGGCACTGCTCCTCCGTCCTCCCCCCACAGCCCCCTAAGGACTGCTCCTCTGTCCTCCCCCCACAGCCCCCCAGGCACTAGCGTGTAATCCTTGGTGACTCTGGGCGGGATGTAGTACAGTAGGAGCCCATCTCATCTATCTTCCTTAGGCCATGGCTCACCGTGGCTCACCATGGCTATCCTATTGTTCTCAACTGCAATACAATAAATAGAACAATACAGTACTATGTTTCTGGAAAAATAGGTCCAGGAACTCCAGGTCGGGGGGTGGATCAATTAAATAAAAAATAATATATATAATAGAGAGAGGGAGGGAGAAATAGATGTATATATTGTATTTAGAAACAAAGGCACTCACAGGTGACTTTAAAATAAAACGTATCTTATGGAAAGTACATTTTCAGTTCCTGATGATGTCATATTTAATTAGAGGTTCAGGAACTGAGTTCCTGCTGGTTCCTGCTGAAAAATAGCACTGGAACAATAGAGTAGGGGATTAGCAGAGTAATCCAATTACTCACTTAATCCTATTATAGAGATAGATGGCAGTGGCTCCCACTGTACATCGCCGCCCTTCACCTGCCAGCCGCCGCGATGCTACCGCATGTACTAACATATGCGGCTAGCATCGGGTTGCGGTGACGGAGACCCCCGCGATACCTGTGTTGTGGTCTGCGGGGGTCTCCGTCACATCCCGGCAGCTGCTAGTGTCCCCCTGCGTCTCCTCCTCCCCCCTGCACCCGGCTGTGACACCTGCTGGGGGAGGAGGAGATCAAAGGAGGACGGGAGGAGGAGGGGCGCGGACGGCGGGCGGCGATAGAAGAGGGTGGAAATACCCTGCCAGGCGAAGACGGGGCGGACGGGTATTGGTACATAGGAAAATGCGGTAAAACCCCCGTTTTACCGCATTTTCCCTTTAGTACATCCCGCCGTCTGTCACTGTTGCTGCTGCAGCCTGCTGAGCTCCTAAACACATGTGACAGTGCAGGAGCTCAGAAAATATGCGGATACCGATTCCATTCTATTAGTAGGCAGGGCAGAGCAGGGCTGACTTGGGGGGAGATTCTCTAAAACTCTCCGCCCCCCTTCGCCGCCCATCGCAAATTATAATTATCGCATATGTTCTAACATGTTCTAAGAGCTGTCCTTTGCGGTGAGAGTCACCGGGTCCCGGCAGCTCCCCCTCCCTCCCACACCCGGCACTGCTGCTGCGCCGGGCTCTGCTCCTCCCTGCACCCGGAAGAGGATCAGTGCAGGGAGGAGGTCACAGGTCCGGGCAGCACAGCTTTGTGCTGCCCGGACACAGGTGAGGGGGGCGGGGGTCCGTGCGGGGTGGCGGGGGGTCGTTGCGGGGCGGCGGTGGGATGCGGTAGAAGCCCATTGGCTTCTATGGGGCATCGCCAGATTTTTCTGCCGATGCCCCCGCTGTGGTAACCCGGCGGGGGATGTTTACAGCTTACCAAAATGCGGTAAAAACCCTGATAACGGGGTTTTTACCGCATTTCTAGCTTAGAGAATCTCCCCCTTGCTCCTGGTGCCAGGTGAGCGGGTGACGAACTTCACCATCCGGCAGCTGGGGGGTTGGCCAGATGCTGCTGAGTAGAGGGGGGACGTCCATATGCAAATTCCGTGGTCGCCCGGCGCTCAACATAGTGACACCCAGGAGGCAGTGCTGAAAGCGCTGAGAAATGGATGCACAAAATCGGCCCACAAGGCCATTGGCCCTTCTGGCATTTGCTAGAAGTGCCAGATGGCCAGTCCGGCTCTGGTCAGAGCACAGCCTGCTGAGCAGAGCGCAGAGTCTAGGACACAGAGGGGGATCCCCAATGTGTATGAGCACCCCATCTGTGTCCTAGGCTTGGTGTTCTGCTCAGCTGGCTGCACTGTAACTGACAGACCATTCGCCTGGTGGACAGCTCAGACGCACTGTCACTGGCCTTGGCGGTAAGAGTTGGGGAGTATGTATGTATGGGAGGATTTAATCCTAAATAAATAGCACACACAAATGAAACAGGAAAACAGAGGTTTGCGGAGAGAAGATTCTTTCACTGTATATTGCCTGAATTATCCTGGGTTGCATCCACATGTCAGATATAGATATAGAGATCCTGTATAGAGACCCACTCATTCATAAGAGAGTGATGTGATGCGTGGTCATGTACCATACAAGCAGAAGTAAGGAGCAAGCGGGCTGGTGGGCTCTTTCCTGCATTATGAACTTAGGCCAGGGGTGTGGGAGGGCGAGCCGCTGCTGATTGACTCTATGCGCGCTGTGCGAAGACGGCGTCTGACATCAGATGCCGGCTCCTCACAGCACGCACAGAGCACGGGCAGGCTGGCTCCAGGCTCTAATATGGCCGCGCAACTAGCATGCCTGGAGCCAGCTGCAGTGCGGACGGCGGCCAGCAAAATAACTTTGTGCACACAGGGAACAGTGCAAAGAAGGGAGCGGGTCGGGCGGGCAGGCGGGATGCACAGCTCCGGCGCCATTTGATTTCCTGGAGCCTGTGCTCCACCTGCTCCGCCCTCCCTAGGCCCCTGCCCTTAACTAGTCAGCCCTGGCCGTGGTCCCTGGGGGAGTGGGTACCCCACCAATAAAGAGCCCCCACCTCCAGGGCACCCACGGGTCACGGCTGAAGTCCGGAGCTATCGCTGGCACCCCTGGTTGGCGGGTGCTGAGTTGATAGTTTCCATGTAAAATTAAAATACATTTTCTGTTTTACCTGTAAGTCCCAGAAAGGCTCCTATGGGAAGTTAATTGAAGCTAACCACAAGGTTAATAGTGGTCACCTCTTGTGGTTAGCTTCAATTAACTTTGAGCTCAGCGTAATTTCTTGGCTTCCATTATAGAACTCAATGTTATTTTCATAACATTGAGTTATATGGGATGCGGAGAGACAATCATCGGCGGACCATTGGCAAGTCAGCGGGATACCCGTCACTTGCGCTAAGCAGCAGCATGTCCTCAGTTTGCATGGGTACTGCATTTTTTTTTATCCCTTGGATGCATTCAGGGACCAAAGAGGACTAGATTTACACTGGATATAGGTGAGTATCCTTTTACAGGTAATCTTTGGATCTACTGGACAAGAAGATCAAAGGGCCACATGTGAATTTAGGTGAATATATGTTAGTGTGAGTGGAGTGTGCATGTATGTTTAAAAAAGTTTGACTTTCAGGGTTGTTTGTGTGTTTATTGTAATATTTGTTTTATTTGTGGTACTACAAGTACCAGCAGGCACTTTAATGCTCCATATGCTGATATTTGTGGTTCTCCAAGTTCCAGCACGTGTGGGTGGGGGTAGGGACTTGTAGTTCCACAGGTGCAACACAAGTTTTATTCTAAATGTACACTAAAAGCCATCAACTCGGCACCCACCGCCCAGGGTTTCTTGGGTTTAGCACCGGGCTTCAGCCCTTGCCCTTGGGTGCCCTGGATGGCTGACTAGTTAATGCCACAGCTGCCGGGACCGATATAAACATGTCCCACATCTGTGTAATTATCTTACTGACTCAAGGAGCTCAGTGCTGGCTTTAGCAATAAGGGACCACTATCATACCGCCCAACTTCTTGAGCTATAGAAGAGGAATGCGCGTGTGCCTGAAAAGGGGGCATGGGCTATGCAAATGAAGGTGTGACCTATGCAAATGAGGGTGCCATCGGGCCACGCCCCAGTTTTTCACCCTCTCCGTCTCTGAATAGAGGTTGTGCGCATGCGTCCAGGGCCGGTGCAAGGCACCGGAGCGCCCCAGGCGAGTTGGGGTGGGGCGCCCCGGTGCCGGGGGTACCCGTTGCGCCGACTGGGGAGCGGGCAGGGGGGTCCAGACTGGCGTCTGACAGGAGCCAGCCCTGCAGTGGTGTCCTTGCCGCGCGGGTACCTCCTGCAGCGCTGAGTATATAGCTGGCGGCGGTGGCGGGTCCCTTCAGTGAATAAGAAATAACTAGCGCTATGCGGCGGCGCGGGAAGCGCTTCTGTTTTGAAAACACTGGCCGCACGGCGCACGCTGATTGGCTGAGATTCAGTTGGGAGGTATGCACTATATAGTTTTGTCTCCTGTATTTTTGGAACCACGACCGGTCCAAAAGCCCAGGGCTGGTTCTTTAAATATAGTGGGGCCCTACACAATTTTTTCCCTGTATTTTGAGAACCAGCACCAGCTAAAAGAGCCTGGGGCTGGTTATATTATATTTTGATACTATTTTACTTTTCTATACAGAAGCACTGCACGGATTACGATGATTTGTGTAGGCTTCTGCAAACTGCCAAATGGTGGTCTATTTGCTATTTGTATTTTGAGCTGAATTATCAGCAGGTGTAATGGTTAGCATTACTGCATCAGTGGCCGTAACTGTGCGGAGTTTGTATATTCTCCCCGTGTTTGCGTGGGTTTCCTCCGGGTACTCCGGCTTCCTCCCACATTCCAAAAATATACTGGTAGGTTAATTGGCTTCCAACAAAATTACCCCTAGAATGTCTGTGTGCGTGTACATGTGGTAGGGAATATAGATTGTAAGCTCCTCTGGGGCAGGGACTGATGTGAATGTTCAAATAGTCTCTGTACAGCGCTGCGGAATATGTGTGCGCTATATAAGAAACTGGTAATAAATAAATAAATACTAAGTAAAGTAAATATCTGTGTTGTCCTGGTGCCCATGAAAACTCCTGCCAAGTTTGGCCGATGGTCTATTGATTCATGCATGCCACATTTGTACCCATTTGATCTTAGTAAATTTTGCCCTTCATGTATGTGTCTTGACTTTTCACACAACCTCAAAGATCACCAAAGACCACTGACAAAGAATGATGCAGTCTTGTGCCATGTGATCAGCCATAAGCAAACTGCAATGCTTAGTTTAACCACAGGATGGCAGTGTACCACTACAATCTTTCTGTGGGATCATAACTGTGACAAATAGGGTGAGATTTAATTGGATGAGAGATACAGAAAGTGAGAGATTTGGAAAGAAATCTCTAGTTTTTTTAAAGCGACAATCATTTACACTGCAAAATCAAGGCAAAGTCCAAGAGATGACGTCCTGAGAAGTGAGAGGCAAAGTCCAAGAGATGACATCCTGAGAAGTGAGAGGCAAAGTCCAAGAGATGACGTCCTGAGAAGGGAGAGGCAAAGTTCAAGAGATGACGTCCTGAGAAGGGAGAGGAAAAGTCCAAGAGATGACGTCCTGAGAAGTGAGAGGCAAAGTCCAAGAGATGACGTCCTGAGAATAGGAAAGGTGTTTGAAGATGGATGGGAACCGGTGAAAGAGGTGATCTACAGTAAGTACTTATTTTCACATTATTTTAGTAATATTAACATTGATAAATTGGCCACATATTGGATAATTAAGTATGATTCAGTGTTCCAGCCGAGTTACGACTTAGCTGGTCACAAACGTGATCGGGTCTGTTTTGGTTAATAAAAAGCAGCTTATTTACTAAGCTGCCATGTTCTCAGAATTCATATTTTCCGATGGTGAATTGATTGATTTGTGTTTGGCAGCAGCAGAGTGTCACTGCCGAACATAAAATACGCACAGATCAGTGAGATCTGTGTGACGCTTCTGTTTGTAAAAGTAAAAGACAGTGTTAAATTTTTTTAATGGGCCCCACACACAGGACAATATTAAGCCATTTTCTGAGCGATTTTACCTATTTTCAATGATAGCACATACAGCCATTACAAAAGCGCGGCCCTGCAGCCCTGAATCTGGCCGTGATTAATAACGGCCCCACTAGTAAATGCAGAGCACTTCCTCAGAACATCTCCCGCACAGCAGGCGGTGAGCAGCGCCTTCTGAGCAAGTGCTCTGACTCTGCCTTGCCTCTTCACCTGCCTGCCGTCTAGTGTGACAGCAAAAATTACTAGCTGACAGCGCTGTACGGATGGCCACAGCCAGTTAATCATGACTTGCTGCGTCATTGCCCCGCCCCCAAGGGCTGGCTATATTAGCCAGCTCCAGACAGGGGGCAGCCAGTCCGACGGCGGAGGAGGAGCAGAGAAGAGCTCCTGAAGACCAAGTCCTGGGAGGCGGTGGCCATGCAAAAGAGCTCCCCAAAAACTCCCGGCCTGGACTGACTAGTTAGGGTGGGTAATGCTTTGGCCATAGGACTCGTCAAGTGTGTCCCCTGGCTATGGCATTACACCCTCTGCTAGTGGAGCCTGGTGCTGGGGACCCCTACTTATTTTTCTAAAGAAGATGTCACTCCCCCCAGGCTTTATTCCAATCCATTATTTTAATTTGGAGACTTTTTTATTCCCCTGAAGTTACTGAAACACTTTCAGTGAGAAATTTGAAATCTCTCATGCTGAATCTCCCTTTATGAATTGCTGGCACAAATCTCTCCGTGTGTAGGGCCTTTAAGTATAACCAGCCCTGGGCTCTTTGAGCCACTGCTGGAAACGAAAATACAAGGGGAAAATGTGTAGGAGTTACCTGTATTTAAAGATCCAGCATCTGGTTCCTGAACCGGTCGTGGTTTCAAAATACTGGGGACAAAAGATGTAGGGGTCCCCCATATCTTTAAAACCAGCACAGGGCTCCACTAGTCAGTAAGGTAATGCCACAGACAGGGGACACTTTTATATAGGTCCCTTCAGCCATGGCATTACCCGTTAACAAGTCAGCCCTGGCCGTGGTCCCTGGGGGAGTGGGTACCCCACCAATAATGAGCCCCCACCTCCAGGGCACCCACGGGTCAGGGCTGAGGTCCGGAGCTATCGCTGGCACCCCTGGTTGGCGGGTGCTGAGTTGATAGTTTTCATGTAAAATTAAAATACATTTTCTGTTTTACCTGCAAGTCCCAGAAAGGCTTCTATGGGAAGTTAATTGAAGCTAACCACAAGGTTAATAGTGGTCACCTCTTGTGGTTAGCTTCAATTAACTTTGAGCTCACCGTCATTTCTTGGTTCCCATTATAGAACTCAATATTATTTTCATAACATTGAGTTGTATGGGATGCGGAGAGACAATCATCGGTGGACCATTGGCAAGTCAGCGGGATACCCGTCACTTGCGCTAAGCAACAGCATGTCCTCAGTTTGCATGGGTACTGCATTTTTTTTTTAATCCCTTGGATGCCTTCAGGGACCAAAGAGGACGAGATTGACACTGGATATAGGTGAGTATCCTTTTTTTTTTTTTTACAGGTAATCTTTGGATCTAATGGACAAGAGGATCAAAGGGCCACATGTGAATTTAGGTAAATATATGTTAGTGTGAGTGGAGTGTGCATGTATGTTTTAAAAAGTTTGACTTTCAGGGTTGTTTGTGTGTTTATTGTAATGTTTGTTTTATTTGTGGTACTACAAGTACCAGCAGGCACTTTAATGCTCCATATGCTGATATTTGTGGTTCTCCAAGTTCCAGCATGTGTGGGTGGGGGTAGGGACTTGTAGTTCCACAGGTGCAACACAAGTTTTATTCTAAATGTACACTAAAAGCCATCAACTCGGCACCCACCGCCCAGGGGTTCTTGGGTATAGCACCGGGCTTCAGCCCTTGCCCTTGGGTGCCCTGGATGGCTGCCTAGTTAATGCCACAGCTGCAGGGACCGATATAAACATGCCCCACATCTGTGTAATTATCTTACTGACTCAAGGAGCTCAGTGCTGGCTTTAGCAATAAGGGACCACTATCATACCTCCCAACTTCTTGAGCTGTAGAAGAGGAATGCGCGCGTGCCTGAAAAGGGGTCATGGGCTATGCAAATGAAGGTGTGACCTATGCAAATGAGGGTGCCATCGGGCCACGCCCCAGTTTTTCACCCTCTCCGTCTCTGAATAGAGGCTGTGCGCATGCGTCCAGGGCCGGTGCAAGGCACCTGAGCGCCCCAGGCGAGTCGGGGTGGGGGCGCCCCGGTGCCGGGGGTACCCGTTGCGCCGACTGGGGAGCGGGCAGGGGGGTCCAGGCTGGCGTCTGACAGGAGCCAGCCCTGCAGTGGTGTCCTTGCCGCGCGGGTACCTCCTGCAGCGCTGAGTATATAGCTGGCGGCGGTGGCGGGTCCCTTCAGTGAATAAGAAATAACTAGCGCTATGCGGCGGCGCGGGAAGCGCTTCTGTTTTGAAAACACTGGCCGCACGGCGCACGCTGATTGGCTGAGATTCAGTTGGGAGGTATGCACTATATAGTTTTGTCTCCTGTATTTTTGGAACCACGACCGGTCCAAAAGCCCAGGGCTGGTTCTTTAAATATAGTGGGGCCCTACACAATTTCTTCCCTGTATTTTGAGAACCAGCACCAGCTGAAAGAGCCTGGGGCTGGTTATATTATATTTTGATACTATTTTACTTTTCTATACAGAAGCACTGCACGGATTACAATGATTTGTGTAGGCTTCTGCAAACTCGGCTGCCAAATGGTGGTCTATTTGCTATTTGTATTTTGAGCTGAATTATCAGCAGGTGTAATGGTTAGCATTACTGCATCAGTGGCCGTAACTGTGCGGAGTTTGTATATTCTCCCCGTGTTTGCGTGGGTTTCCTCCGGGTACTCCGGCTTCCTCCCACATTCCAAAAATATACTGGTCGGTTAATTGGCTTCCAACAAAATTAACCCTAGAATGTCTGTGTGTGCGTGTACATGTGGTAGGGAATATAGATTGTAAGCTCTTCTGGGGCAGGGACTGATGTGAATGTTCAAATAGTCTCTGTACAGCGCTGCGGAATATGTGTGCGCTATATAAGAAACTGGTAATAAATAAAAACTAAGTAAAGTAAATATCTGTGTTGTCCAGTTTGGCCCATGAAAAGTCCTGCCAAGTTTGGCCGATGGTCTATTGATTCATGCATGCCACATTTGTACCCATTTGATCTTCGTAAATTTTGCCCTTCATGTATGTGTCTTGACTTTTCACACAACCTCAAAGATCACCAAAGACCACTGACAAAGAATGATGCAGTCTTGTGCCATGTGATCAGCCATAAGCAAACTGCAATGCTTAGTTTAACCACAGGATGGCAGTGTACCACTACAATCTTTCTGTGGGATCATAACTGTGACAAATAATGTCTGGAGTTTGTATCTTCTTGAGCTCGCCCATCAGATGGACAGAGCAGTATTTAATGTTTTTTTTTTTTTTTTCAGATTATTTCATTATTATGCTTTATTTCGAAAGCGCCAATGTAATATGTAGATCTGTGCATTTGCAAAATCTCCTAAAAAAAACTTTTTTTTTTCACATGGTCATTATGGGGTATTGTGAGTAGAATTTGAGGACAAAATTAATTTAATCCATTTTGGAATGAGGCTGTAACACAGCGGTTCTCAAACTGTGGGTCCTGACCCCAAAGTGGGTCCCGACCTTCTCAGCATGGGGTCACGACTCCATGTTGCTGACCATCAGGCTGATGACTTTTCTAATCTCAGTCAGTGCTTCAAGGAGTCTGAGAAATCTGTTGAATTGTCTGTTATTTTAGACTCCTCCCATCATTCTGTACCTCCACAATGTATATGCTGTCTTCTGACTACACATGTGATATGACGGCCTTCTGCAGTCACTTGGTCCTGGAATTATATTTATTGTCTGATGGGGTCCCAGATCCAAATAGTTTGAGGACCCCTGCTGTAACATAACAAAATGTGCAAAATGTGAAGCGCTATGAATACTACAGGTGAACCGTCAATGAGCTAAGGAATAGTCTGCATACATTAACATGGCCTCTAGGTGGCGCTCTCCCCAAGCTTCTCACTTTTAGAAAAAGATCATTCCACAAAATGATACAAGTCTCTATTCGCAAGGATGAAAAGTTCTCACTGTTTTGGGCATGAAGCTGGAGAAATGGGTACGGGTCATAGGGTCAACATGCATTAGGTCAACCACTGAAGGTTGACATGACTGAAGGGCGACATGGGGTTATGTCAATAGGGTCGACACAAGCATTAGGGTGACAGTTAAAAGGTTGACACTGGGTTTTTCACTTTTTTTACCTGAATGTCGACACAGTCAACATGGACACTGTAACATAGCACTGCGTCCCCATGCAATGCTCGCCATGCTTCAGGCACACTATTTTATTCTCCCTCCATGCCCTAGTCGATGGTAGGGCATGAAATACCGCCTGCTGGCACATAGCTAAAAAAAACAGTGAAAACCCCTATGTCGACCTTTTGACTGTTGACCTTCCCCATGTCGACCTAATGCTTGTGTCGACCTAATGACCCTGTTGACCTAACCCCATGTCGACCTTCAGACATGTCAACGTATACCGCAGGGTTGCCGACTTTCTTATTCTCCTCTCCGGGAGAAGCCCGGAGAGGAGAGTTTCAGTAGCCGCTCAGGGGGCGGGGCTTAATCGTGACATCACTAAGCCCCGCCCCCATGCTGGTAAACCAGCGAATTCAGGGATCTCCGTTAAGGGGGCGGGGCTAAAATGGCGCAATTGTGTCATTTTAGCTCCGCCCCCTCCTCTGAGACCTGAGGATTGTGGCATTTTAATGCCGCGATCCGGGGGTCAGCGGGGGTCCCCCCCTGAATCCGGGAGGGTTGCCCACCCTTCTGGGGGGCCGGGAGGGTTGCCCACCCTTCTGGGGGGCCGGGAGGGGGACCCGATTTTCGGGAGACTCCCGGAAATTCCGGGAGGATCGGCAACCCTGGTATACCGGTGAAACACAGGAGAGGCACATTAGAGGGCATGAGGGTGGTGAGATACATGGGTGGTGGGGTCTATGGCTCGACAGACAAAGGGTTATGAGTCTATAGAGGCACAGGTGGGGGCAGGGGGATGGAGAGATACACTGCAGCATGAGGCACAGGTGGGGGCAGGGGGATGGAGAGATACACTGCAGCATGAGGCACAGGTGGGGGCAGGGGGATGGAGAGATACACTGCAGCATGAGGCACAGGTGGGGGCAGGGGGATGGAGAGATACACTGCAGCATGAGGCACAGGTGGGGGCAGGGGGATGGAGAGATACACTGCAGCATGAGGCACAGAGAGTTTAAAGTGGACTGTGTACAAATCACACCAGGACTCTGAAGATCTGCAGAAGTGTGACTTTTCTAGCTGCAGACATGATAAACAATTGCTGCAGAGTCACTTCCAAGTGGATGATAATGATGCAGCTTTTGCCATCCACATTAAAGCCAAACTAACGACGGGAGAGGTACAGTATAGTGCACTTACCATTACCAACACTTTTGCATATACCAACAACCATGTATTGTGTAACTGATATATATACACAACTGTTCCTATATTTATATTGTGACAAGGAATCCCATACACTGGATGAGATGAGTCTTGGTCTTTATTTTGTAGCAAGTAATCAGCATAGGCAGGGATGGTTACAGCAATGCAGCATACGGATGTCACAGCACAGTACAAACACTTGAGTATGTTCCAGTGGTGCCTACTGTAGCCCACACCCCCGGCCTATCACCTGGGCAGATAATCCACCATCAGGTGCAATGACCCCTCTGCCCTGGAAACACTTATATCAGAAAGCCACAGGTGCTGCTAATCAGCCCAACCCTGATTACATCAGTTTCCCTACTGCAGCTCTAAAACCTGGACCGGATCCTCCACATTACCTTCATGTGGAGGTATGTTGTCCCCGCCACACTATATATGAAATGGATTTACATTGTTCCGGGTATACAAAAAGTTAATATTTCTCCATACATACAGTTGTTCCTTATTTCCCTTATATGCAATTGATATATGTTTATTAGTAGGAGCATTGTGACGCCATATTTGAAATAAACCGTATTTCCAGCAATACACGCTTCACTGGATCACAGACAACCTGTCAGTCAGCGCACAAGACTCTCTACATGCTGGCGCATAACACCGTTGTATTGACTTACCCTAATATGTCCCCTGGTTGGGTGCTGCCTTTTTATTATTAAACCAGAGTCCTGTTCACAATTATTGACTTGTGTGCATTGTATTAATATTTGCAACAATATGCAACGATAGAAACTGCAATAGGTTACTGAGAATGAAACCATTATTCCCAGTGTACCCAGTACAAACCCTCGTTGTGGCAGCTCTGTGGTCTGCAGCAAGTGAATGAAATGGGGATCCCGGCGTGACCTCTAATGATCTCCTGAATGCAAGGAAAGCCGCAGATAACAAGCGCATGCTAAATCGCATTTGATTTGCTCATTCCCCAGCTTTGTACATGCTTTTGTTAAATATAAATGAAAACGCCCGTGGTTATTATAAGGCCGTAAGATATAAATGTGCAATAGATAATATTCCAGGTCCCCAAGAAAGGCTGGCCCTGTGACAATGTGCACGGTAATGTTACAGAGCCAATACATCCAGTGTCACCTTGTGTCACACCTCATCCCTGGGCTTAGCCACGCGGGAGAACTGAGCACTCAGCAGTCATTTCCAGTCGCTGACATTCTGAGCCGCATATCGTGATTGCAATTGTGTTCCTGTTACACTTCGCTTAGCCCATAATGTTTTCATTGCTTTCCTGGTTGTAAGGATTGGTTCATAGTTACAGACATGCGGGGTGATTCAGACAAGCTCGTAGAGGGCTGAATCAGTTCCCTTGGCCGATGGTAGGGTTTTGTGCATGTGCGTATATATAATCCCCCTTCTACAGTCGTCTAACCCCCCCCCCCCCAAACTCTACCTAACCATCCCTAATAATGCATACCCCTGACCTTCCAACCCTGAAGCCTAAACCAACAGGATAAACCCAACCCCCCAGCTCCACAGCCAAACCCTCCCCCGCAGCCTCAACCTAAGCCTCCCTACTAGCACCTGGCCTTCCTACCGTACTGCCTAAGCCAACCCCCCAACCAATGTTCCCTCTAATTTTACGAAGGCTGTGTGCGGCAAAAGATTTTGGCTGTGCAACTTTGGAAGGAAATTTAAATTTGTGTGCGTCACTTATATATAACTGGAAAATGACATTCAGCATTTGTGTTAACTTTACTTCAAAATGATATTAAACATTTAAACATTCAAAACACAGCACACAATGTAGTTAATGGGTGAAACACACATTAATTGAGTCCACAAATGCAAAAAGGGACCACTGCTGCTTTGTGCGCTCTGTTGTAATGTCTGTGCGCACGCTTGTCGAGTTGTGTGCGTGCGCACGTGCGCACAGCTTAGAGGGAACACTGCCCCCAACCCTGCAGCCTAACACCCCCCCCCCCCCCACTTACTATGGTCTAATCCCCCCGCAGACTCAGCCTATCCCTAACCTTCCTTCCGTGCTGTCTTAACCAACCTCCCTGCTCCACAGCCTAACCCCCATTTGAAAGTCCCCCCCCCTTCCTACAGTCTATAACCCGCCCCCCCCCCCCCCCCCCCCCCCCGCGTGCAGCCTCATACTAACTCTCCTTCTTCAATTTTTTGTTTTACCAGTTATGTATATAGCGCCCACATGTTCCGCAACATTTTACAGAGAGTATATCAGTCCCTGCACCGGTGGAGCTCACAATCTATATTCTCCACACAAACATAATCATTAGGTTTTTTTATTTTTGTCAGCAGCCAGATATATAACTATATTTTTTGGGGTGTGGGAACAAACTGGAACAGCCGGATTAAACTCACACAAACATAGGGAGGACATGCAAGCTCCACACAGATGACAGCGCATTGAACTTGTGATCTTAGTGTTCTGGTTTAGCAATGCTAACCACTACACCAACTGTGCTATGCCTGTGTCCTACTAACTAGCTTTTTAAAGCAAGAGCTTGTGACACCTTTACACTGTTTCACCCTTGTTACAGCTGATCATTGAAGGAACTTTTTTGCACTTTTTTTGCACTTAAACTCTGAAGCTCATTTGAAACAGGGGGAGATGTATCAAGCTTTGGAGGGGATGCAGTCATTTGGTCTACAGCATGATGGTCGACAGTCATTAGGTTGACACCATTAGGTCGACATGGGAAAAGGTTGACAAGGGTCTAGGTCGACATAGGGAAAGGTCGACACGGTTCTATGTGGAAAGGTCATTAGTACCACAGGTCGTTAGTTCGACAGGTCATTAGGTCGACAGTGTCTAGGTCGACAGTCAAAAGGTCGACATGGGGTTTTTCACTGTTTTTTGAGCCGACATGTGCCGACAGGCGGTATTTCATGCCCTACGATCCACTAGGGAGTGGTGGGAGAATAAAATAGTGTGCCGAGCGTAGCAAGGCACCGTGCCTGATGCATCGCGGGCGCCGCTCGCGATGCGAGCGGATGCGGTGCACTTTAAACTGTGTCCATGTCGACTGTGTTGACATCCAGGTAAAAATAACAGTGAAAAAACCCATGTCGACCTTTTGACTGTCGACCTAGACATTGTCGAACTAATGACCATGTCGAACTAATGACCGTTTGACCTTTTCCAATGTCGACCTTTTCATATGTCGACCTAATGGTGTCGACCTAATGACTGTCGACCATCAGGCTGTAGACCAAATGATCCCAACCCATTTGGAGAGAGCTACAGTAGTACAGTGAAGAAGTTGCGAAAAGCTTCTAGCTGTCATTTCATAGATGGGCCCTTATTCTGGTTGGTGCGGTAATATCCACGTGCGTTCGTGCCACCGATGTTTTGTGTCTGCGCATGTGCAGAGGCGTCTCTGCGCATGTGCGAGCGGGGCGTATGGCCAAATCCCGCATGAAATGTGAACACTCCGAACAGGGGGTGGAGAGGGGCGTGAAGGGCTATTTGGGCTCATTACCATATGCATACGCCCCGCGTTTCATGGGCGTTCCCATGCAAACGCTGGGCGTACGTATGGTAATGCAGTTGTGACGCACGTGTAGGGGGCGGACATATGACATCGCCGGATGTCAGCTGCCCGCCCAGATCCCTGCTTTTGCACGGAAAAATGTCCGTGTGGTCTGAGGTTGCGGGAGCTGGTGGACCACTCGGTCCTGCATTCGATGGTCAGCGACCATCGAATGATGGGGGAGGTTCCCTGAGATGGAGGAGGCGTATTCCGTGAAAAATACACGTGCGGTCCGTTCGGCCAGCTTCTTACCACGTACGGACGGAGTTGGCGATCCGTATGGAAGGCGGGGTTTCGCACGCACGGTCCTGGCCGCATATTCGGATCCGGCCGCACTGATCAGAATAAGGCCCATTGTGCTACGTACATGACCTGTATAAAGTGGTTTGGTTGCTATGGCCAACTACTCAACTTATTCTCTCGCCAATGCTTGATACATACAGGCGTTCAAGAGACTTTTGATCTTCTCCCTGTGAACTGAATGCAAGGAGAGCAATACAATCTCCCAGCATCCCACATCCTCTCAGATTTATCTCTGCCACACTATCGGAAGTAACAAAATATCTACTCCTTGCGGAAGTACATCAGGTCAGAAGCCACCACAAGAGCCTGATTTGGTGGTGGTTCATATATTGCATAACACATGGGCATTTTATAAAGTCTGAGTAACTATTTCACCCATATGCTGAAGGCATGAGCCTGGCGTATGTACACATTTCTGGTTACCTATCTGCCTGCGATAATTACATTGAGCTCCGACATCATCTGTTGTGCGGGGTGAGTAGGAAGAAGGCGGAGCAGCGAAAGCTTCATTTATACCCAACAAGAAGGAAGTTCTCTGTAATTCCCATCTGTAGTATAGACCACAGCAAAGGCCAAGGGCTAACTAAGGTTAAACCAGTGGGCAAGTTAGTTAAACGTTATAGAAAGAAAAAAAAAACTTAATTTAAAACACATTCTCCTTGTTAATTCCTGACTTAAATTTTCTGACATTTTTTTTTTTCTCTCTTTCCTGTCCAAGTATCAAATTAAAATATTTCGGAATGTTAAGTGAAAATGGCAGCCTTTAATCAGAAAAAATAAAACGGCCGATAGATAAAAGGCGTAATTATTGCATTGAACGTGACATGTTTGAAAGCCGGGTTCGGAATTCCTGGAAGAGTTGGGGAATTTAAAAAAAAAAAAAAGAAATTTTTGGAACAAAAAGATTGCACCATATTTATTAATTCTTTGTACTGTCCCGTGCAATTTTACGCTTTAAAAACAAAACATATATTTTGTTGATAAGGGACTCTGGAGAGAAGCAAGATTGGCTGGTCTGGTGCCTAGAAATATGTTTCTCTCTTTTTTCCCCCTACATGCTACATGTTATGACAATTTGTGTTAGGTCGATGCCAGTAAATAAAAGTTTTTTGTTTTGTTTTTTAGCAAAAAATTTTAGCAAGTTGCTTTACTCTGGGTTTTGCATATCTGTAATCTATAGATATACCGGGTGATAAATCGGGAGTTGAAAGAAAAATACTTGCTCTTTCATACACAATTCCAAGACAAAAGGGCGAAATACACAAGAAAAGTAACTGTAAAGCTGTAAAGCCTGCATATACAGAAACACACGTATAATCCTCATTAACTGCAAAATGATCTATTACACTGTATTTAAATGACATATAAAACAAACACAAATACACTATCATTTTTTTTTTAAATTGCTATGGTCAAATCATTTGAATTGAATGAAAAGATTATCTGCAAAACAGAATTCTCCAAACTTAAGGTGGCCATACATTAGAAAGATATTGTACCCAATCATACAATCTCAATTGATTGTAAAATGGATTGTATGCAGATTGTGTGCACATCTTGTGTACACAATCACACAATCATGCAGCAGGTGGATTGTATGACTGATTGTATGACGGATTGTGAGTAGATTTTGTGTCCAAAAACCACCAAGGACTGCCGGGATTTCAAGGGAAATTGTACACAATCATGAGCGCAATCGATCTTAAGATCGATCTTTCTGATGTATGGCCAGCTTTAGATTTAACTGCAATTCATGCTGTAAATATTGTTATATAAATTTAGTCCTAAAATTGGGAAATGCTTATACTGTAAATCAAACACATTCATGAACAGATTTAATAGTCAGGTTCATTTGCGAGCAGGGCCCTCTGACCTCTCTTGTATTATTACTATACTGTTACTGATGGGGTTGGGCTGTAAGCCCACGCCTCTGAGTTTCTAGTCTTCCCTCCCACACCTCCATTGAGTTTTTCATTTGGTGCTTTTGGTGTTTCCTATTTTACAACGGAAAAGAACAGAAGCTCAGCAGTCCGAGCGCAGTTGTTTAGTTGAGGGGCTTTCCATTCGTTGACTGGTACCATGATAACAGGGAGCAGTATCATCACCCAAATCGGTGAGTAGACAAGGCAAAAGGTTGAGGGGATATCTTTGTTGCTTATAGAAGTTTTTATGTATGTTTTTGCTTTTTATGATGTGTCCGCCTGCAATGCTTGATGTTGGGTGAGATAATTCATTGCAGATTCTAGGCCCATCCTTTCTTTGCCACCATATATTTCCTTCATTAAATATTCTCATTTAGTAAATAACTGTTTCCTGACGAAAAAAAAGACATCTCCGTCACCGTGTCTTTATTTATTGGCGGAGTTTGAATGATAATTGATTTGCACACATGACACATGACACACCTTATCCAACAGAAGGTTTACAGTAGGAGTGTGGGAGTGTCCAGAGGAGGAGCTTAGGGTGGAGCTATCATCTATATGTGTTTAGTCCATTTGTGTGTCTCCAAAACACTGCCATCTATTGGCAGTGAGTGAAACTACATCTCTTTCTCTCTCACACATGCACAAACACAGAGGCAATCACAAGGTAGCAGAGTAGCGTTCAAAGCATTTGCTTCAAGCAGGCTTAATAGTTGTACATATACCAGAGTTATGCCTTTAAAAACACTGGCAGCAAAGTTCTGGAAAAATCTGCACAGTGGGTGGAGTCTGTAACAAGGAGATAGGGAATCCCCTATTGGTGGAGCCTGTAACAAGGAGATAGGGAATCCCCTATTGGTGGAGCCTGTAACAAGGAGATAGGGAATCCCCTATTGGCCCAGGTTCCATGGTCCCACTAAAAAGTCTGTAATCACTTGGTGCAGGTAGCGCGGGCATCCGGTCACAGAGCTGAAATATGCAATCAGCAAAATTGTCAGCACAAATAATAACGGAGAGCATGCTGTGGTTCCGGACATTCAGGCGACATTCAATAGGTTCGAACACTATTAGTAGTCAACAGGCAAAAGGTGGACATTGGCAAAAGGTCGACAAACAATCACACGATGTAGCACATGAAAAAGTTCACATGGTTTTTTAAGATTTTTTTTTTTTAGGACTTTTTCATACTAAAGATAACCCGTAAAAGTATACGGTAAAGTATGACGAGCGAAACGCTAGTTATGTGATGGTACACGTTACACATGTTGACAGATGTTGACATAGACACCAAAAAAAAGTGACAACCTAATTTTGACCTTTAGCTTGTCGACTATTCATGATTTACCTAATGGCTATTTATTTTATCTACATATACTGTACTATATACAGTGTGTTTGTATGTATGTATATATATATATATATATATATATATAGAGAGAGAGAGAGAGAGACAATTTTTGCTACATATAGGCTAATGTTCCCATGTTCTAGACTCCTGCACAAGCAGCGGCTGTTGCACATTAGCAAAAGACGTGATCCTATTCTTATATTGTCTTTGCATTATCTGTACATTATCCGAGACCAGCTGGGATCAGTTCCAGCACAGTTTCCTTTGCACGGCTGACACCTGCCGACGGCTGGCGTTGGCTCATTTTGGGCTCTAGCTGGCAGAGAGTGAGATAAATGGCCCGGCAGGGGGGGTATCTCCCTTTCTTCTCCATCAATTTTTCATTTTTTTTCCATCATTATCTAAATGTTTCTGCATCCATGCAGGAAGGCTCCAATTACGTAGCGTCCCTTTGTGCTGTGCGGCGTGCCGCTGACCGCCGTGGACAATGTATTATCGCTTTCCTCTTTGAAGATGTTTCCTGAATTCTTTGTTTTTGATCATGTGCCTCATTCCAGATCATTTTTTCTTCCAATTTTACTTTTATTAATATATATATCAGTTCATTTATTCTTACTTAGCGCTAATGCTGTATCCTGTAGCATAGTCACAGGCGATATTACCGGCTCCGCTCTTACCGGTGCACCTGGTTATCCCGGTACTAATGAAGTACTCTAAGTGGTGGATGGCATCGATTTGTAACAGCAAAGTCCGGATCCAAATCTAAAACACTTCCAAAATGTAATACATTTGCCTTGTAATAATGAGCAGTTGAGGAGCGGGCATGTAAATATGGATGGGAGAATACTTCTAGGAATGCTTGATCCAAATTGCATAAATATGACCCCCCCCCCCCCCACATTTACGAAAATCGAGTCAGCCATTGTCAAACGGGAATCCCACTTACTTAGCCCAAAAAGAATCTGCCAATTTTGCTCAAATACGAATTAAAATCACTGTGAAACGCACAAGTACGAATCAACAGATAAACTTGTCAGGACTTTCCACGGGCACCAGGACAACGTGGAAATTTACCATCATTCGTATCAGCAAAGTCGACCGATATCAGCTCAGTCTACAATACGCACGGATCAGTCAAACTATATGTGTAAAAATAAAAAAATGGTTAAAATAAGATTTAAAAAAAATAAATGTTGTGAGACCCCCCTCCTGGCTCTTTGGTTCTAAAAATACAGGAAATTATTGACATGGGGTTCCCTTTGGGGGGGGGGGGGGGTTTGGGTGGAGGTCTTGTTCTGGTTCCAAAAATATGGGGGAAAAAGCATGTAGGGGTGCACATTTTTAAAACCAGCACCGGACTCCATTAGTCAGTAAGGTAATGTCAAAGCTAGGGGACACGTTTATACCAGTAGCTGCGGCCGTGGCATTAACCCCCCCCCCCCCCCAGCTAGTCTACCCTGGCTGGGTTTCCTTCCCAAAGGGCACCCAAGAGCCAGGGCTGACGCTCAGTGCTATCCCCATCATCCCTATGCGCTGGGTGTAAAATATAGAATAATATTGTGTTTGACTGTGGAATTACAAGTCCCAGCCAGCCTGCTCCCGCATGTTGGTACTTGGGGAGCTAGGGCATTATAGGGACCACTGGTAATTGTAGTTCCACAGTTATACAAATATTCAAATAAACACAGAACACACCTTTGAAAGTAAAAGTTTAATAATCACTCATACACAGACCGAGTAACTTGTGGGTTGCCCACAGGGAACGTAGAGGACTGATCTACACTGGATTTAGGTGAATATTGTTTTTTTTACAGGTACCCTTAGGGTTCTACAGAATATAGGTAAGGAAGTGTGTAAGTGTCTATGAGTGATTAAAAAACGTTGATATTTGGACCGGCCAGCCAAGCCATATAGTAGCGCTCTCCTGATTGGTTTAGCTCAGCTGAGCTGTCACTCAGGCTGAGCCCACATGCTTCTATTGGGAACAGGCGGTTTGCAGTAGACCACAAGAATAATGAGGTCAGCGACAAGTTTGGGTTGTGACACTCCCCGATTGGCTGGCAATAGTGTTTATTAAAGCTATACGTTCACTGGGTGTATGTGTGTGTGTGTGTGTGTTGTGTTTATTGTAATATTTGTTTCACTGGTGGGACTACAGGTATCAGTGGGGCCGTTACTGCCCCACATGCTGGTTCTTGTGGTTCTCCAAGTACCAGCATGTGGGGGGACCTGTAGTTTCACCAGTAAAATACAATATTACACTTTTTTACACTTGATTGTTATGAACTCACCACCCAGAGACCACGGGTGGTAGATAGAACCAGGCTTCATCCCATGACCCATTTATTGGGGAGGACCCGCTCGGCCAGGGCTGACTAGTTATAGGTGTAATGCTACGGCCACATGGACGAGTATAAACATGTCCCCCAGCTGTGGCATTACCACCTTGTGCCGATTTAAAAAATATGAGGGACCCCTGCGTCCTTTTTCCCCGAGTACCGAGATGCATATTACAGCTGAGAATGATGGCAAATTTACATTTAAACATCTCCTACTTTGGAGACACATATAGCCATTCAGGGGAATGGGGCTGGGATGCACTAAGCCCCGCCTCCAAATCCCGCAATTCATGGATACACAGGTAGCGGCGCAACTAAATGATGCAAGCGTCTTTAAGCCCCGCTCCCTCCACTTGGCTTCAGGATTGCTCTTTTCAGCTCCTCATACTGTTTTCTTTAAAAGGAAGTGGGTGGGATGCAGGAGATGTGGTCATGTGTATGGGGGTCTGCTCGGAAAGTTGCTAGTCTCTTGTATTTAGCGGGAGAGTGTGTCATAGAATGAGATTACAGTCGGCACTGGGATATCATGTAGGGTCAGGTTCATTAGGTCGACATGCATTTAGGTCGACATGAGTAAAGGTAGACAGGGTTATTAGGTCGACAGGGTCATTAGGTCGACATGGGTATGGTCGACAGTGAAAAAGTCAATAAAGTATCGATAAAGGTACCATACAGCGTATTTGTATATACATAACACACACAACAACAACAACTGTGTGCGTTTGTTTAGTTTCACCTTGTAAATACAGAAAAACACTACTGTGCGATCCCAGCTTCTGCCCCCAGCCAATCGCTGCATTTTATGTTCAGACCTTTTATCCCAAAACCAAATAAATACATGGAACCTCAGCCAGCCCACAGTATATGGAATGTGCATTTTCCTAGAAATGCACACATGATTATTCAAGCTAACCGTGTCGCAAGCGCCACGGAATGAAATGTAGATGTCGCTTTATAAACCTTCCCTAACCGACTATATTCTTTTATTTATTATTGCTTCATTTTAACCCACGGTAGACTGATCCGTAATCTCCGGCGAGGTACGACCTGTAATTATACACTTAGTGGAGGAAAATGAGTTGATTTAAAGTGACCTCTGGTTCTCACTGACGGTAATCAGAACAAGACCCTCGGACAGTGAGCTTCCTGTCCAAGCAGCGATAGTGTTTGTTCTTTCCCAATATTACATTCATTAATAAAAGGTCTTTAAGGCTTCATCCTGTCAGGTTTAGCAGAACACATGCTGCGTTGGCCGTAAACGAAAATGAAACACGTACTTAAAACGTTCTAGCCGATAAATTCTGACATCAATATCGTTCTTTTCTCTATTTCAAGTTACTGCGAAAGTATTATTTGGTCATAAATTTTACATCCTGGAGATTGGGTCTGCGGATGAGGATCCAACGCTCCGAGAAGGCCAAATGCCGACGTTTAAGGCTGAGATGATCATCAACAATCACTAAAATATGTCACAGAGTTAGTGCGTGATTTAGAGTTGGGCTGCAGCTCCCACCATGTCGTGCCGGTTAGTACATATGAACGTACAGAGATGTATGTAACATATGTGCTGGGTGCCAGTTGCGGAACTAGTGAGTGGTTTGCCCAGGTGCAAAAATATAATTTGGGCCCCCTCCTCCACTTTTACCCCAGTTCACAATATGCCACAGTGGGTGGCAGTAGTGGGCCCCTGAAGACTCAGGGGCCCCCCGGCAATGCACCTGCTGCATTAATGGTAGTTCCGCCTCTGCTGGGTGCAGGTCCTCGGGAATCGGTAGTGCTCTGTCTATTACAGACGCCGCTGCAGCACTTTACTTCTAAGCCCGCCCCCGGGCTCACATTGGCTAGGTTTCACAGGACTCTGGGGGCAGGCAGAGAGTGTAGTCAAACGTTGCGTTCACTTCACAGAGTTGGCGGCCATGCCTGTAGGTGCGTCATGGGAATGTTTTTAAACGAAAGCAGTGATTCGTTCAAACAGGGATGGGAAGCCGGTCTCTGACAGATATCGTACACCTATCAGGGGTCTGCTGTGCAAAATCAACAGACACTGTGGGTTTCAGCTTAAACCAGAGGTGGGATTCAGCCGGTTCTCACCGGTTCTGCAAAACTGATACCTAATATACGATCGGTTCTGTAGAACCGTTGGCTAAGGAGCGCCGCAGACGCACACAAGGTACTGTAAGCAGCTGTGACAGCTGGGCAGAGAGCTGTGTGCTGCCCGGCTGTATACACAAAGCAGGTCCGCCACCGTCCTCTGCTAATTTAAATGCTGCTGCTGGACCGCAAGCCAATAGGAGCTCGCGGTCCGGCAGCCAATAAAGAGCGGCAGTGGTGGCTCCTTATTGGGTGCAAGGCTCAAGGTCCATTGGGAGAATTCAAATTAGCCGCGGTCCTGCTTTCAGTTTACAGCCGGGCAGCACATAGCTCTCTGCCCAGCTGTCACAGCTGCTTACAGTACCTTGGGAGCATCCGCAGCAGTGGTACTTACACAATGCGTTTCACACCCCCTTGACAACCAGCAATATACACCCCCTTGGCAACCAGCATGTATTCCCCCTTGGCAATGAGCATGAAGCCCCTGGCATCCAGCATTAAGCCCCTGGCATCAAGCAAAACCCCCTATCAATGAGCATGTATGTAAGTGGCACTTATGTTTCAAATATGTAATGGGCATCATGGTGTGCGGCATAATGTGTAACTGGCATCACGCGTGTAGCACAATGTGTAATGGGCATTACAGTGTGTGGCCTTATGTGTTATTGGCATTATGGCGTGCGGCTTTATATGCAATGGGCATTAGGACGGGATGCAGTTGAAATCCCGTTGGTCGGAATCCCGGCGGTTGAAATCCCGGCACTTTGACACTCATAGAGGGAGAATAAATTAGTGTGCTGAGCGTAGCGAGGCACCGGGCCCGCTGCATGGTGAGTGCAACGAGCCCGCAAGGGGGGTGATCCACATCCCCCTTGTCAGGATTTTGGCGGTCGGGATTCCGGAGTCAGGATTTTGACCGCCTGGATTTCATATCAATCCCATTAGGACATAGAACCTGTTGTTGAATCCCACCACTGGCTTAAACATGTATGATAGTAACTGTGTCCGTGTCCTGTCCCCTGGTGCAACTGTCTTTGTTTACCATGTACTTGTCCTGAATCGCCTTGTACTGTAATTTGTTATTTAATTGTTTTTTTGTTCAATTATCTATTGTTTGGCACTGCAGAACCCTTGAGGCACCATGTAAATAAACAATAATAACAATAATGATCCCCCGCATTAGGCGAACAGACTTGCTTTAGCATATGGTAGTAAAAGAGGTTTCGGCAACTGTCCGCAACTGTGTGTATGGCTCAGAAATAACTCCTGGATCTCAGAATCCTGACATCACTGTAAATACCAATGCCAGTATCCCGACAGCTGTCAACCTGAATGTAAATACAGATGGCGCCACACTTATTCATCCCGACAGCGCATCTAGTCAGGGGATTTGGTGCACTACTGTTGGAGTGTGCTCTCAGAGGCGCACCATACAATATGCGTGCAATACACATCTCCACCACTGGGAGGATAATGCTCCACTAATCCAGTGGTGGATTGATATTCAGATGGAGCCGTGCCATTTGTCGAGAATGGAACGTTTCATTCTCGGCGAGCGGCGCTGCGGATCCATCTTTACAGTAGTAATGTACAGTGGCCTGGTGGGGAGAGTGAAAAAATACCCTAAAATACTCTAAATCAGTAAATAAAACTAGTGTATTTAGATGCAAACGAGAAGTTTACAGCAACAGAATATTGACGTTAGGCTTGTGTGTGCGTCCGGGTCCCCATAGGCAAATCATTTCATAAAAATATAGCACCGTATACTGTAAACACAAACCAACGTGTAGCAGCAATCTTCCCATAGCCGATACAGCATGAGCATTACTGATGGCAAGGGATCACTCCTTACATTGGCTCATGAGCATGGGTCGCTAACACCAGGGGCCTTATTCTAGTTCACTCTTTCTGACAAAATCCTTCTTAGATGGACAAAACCACGTGCAATGCAGGGGGGCAGACGTAACTTGTGCAGAGAGAATCAGATTTGGGTGGGGTTTTACTTTAAAGTGAGATCTATATTGCAGTGTAAAAATAAAGCAGCCAGTATTTACCCTGCACAGAAACAAAATTCTGTAACTCACCCAAATCTAATTTGGTACTTGTTTCCTAGCACGGCGCCCATCGCACCGTACTAAGTGGTGTGCGATGCGATGCGATGCGATATTCATGTTAAATTAACAGGAGTGCTTGTTGGCTGCCTTTGACACTGTTGACCACCCTCTCCTGCTCAACACCCTCTGCTCTTTTGGCATCACTGGCACGGTCTTCTCCTGGTTCACCTCATACCTCTCCGATCGCTCCTTCTCCGTCTCCACTCCGAGCTCCTCCTCTCCTACTACCCCGCAGCCAGTCGGTGTTCCCCAAGGGTCAGTCCTTGGCCCTCTCCTCTTCTCCCTCTACATCACCTCTCTGGGCACCCTCATCAGCTCCTATGGTTTTCATTACCACCTTTATGCTGATGATGCCCTAATCTATCTCTCCTCCCCCGACCTATCCCCATCACTCCTGTCCAAGGTCTCCGCCTGGATGACCCAACGCTTTCTGAAACTAAACATGGCTAAAACTGAACTTCTAATCTTCCATCCCCCGAACATCCCCTCTTCTCCCACTATCTCCATCAGCATTGGTGAAACCGAGATCACGTCCACCGACCAAACGCGCTGCCTAGGTGTCATCATTGACTCCTCCCTCTCTTTCACCCCCCACATTCGTGCTCTCTCACAGTCTTGCCGCTTTCACCTACGCAACATCTCACGCATCAGACCATTCCTCTCCACTGACGCGACCAAAATTCTCATTCACTCTCTTGTCATCTCCCACCTTGACTACTGCAACATCCTTCTCTCTGGGCTACCTCTCACCCGCCTCGCACCTCTCCAATCCATTCTTAACGCTGCTGCTAGGCTCATCTTCCTCTCCCGCCGCTCTACCTCCACCTCCCCCCTCTGTCTATCTCTTCACTGGCTCCCCATTCCTTTCCGAGTTCTCTTTAAACTCCTCACCACCACCTACAAGGCTCTCTCCTCCTCCACAGCTCCCTACCTCTCTTCACTGATCTCTATCCACACTCCCTCCCGTCCTCTTCGCTCCATCGCTGACCGCCGACTGACCTCTCACCTAATCACCTCCTCCCACTCGCGTGTCCAAGACTTCTCTCGCGCTGCCCCCCTGCACTGGAACAACCTCCCGCCACCCATCAGGCTATCTTATTCCCTTACCTCCTTCAAGCGCTCCCTCAAAACCCACTTTTTTCTACTAGCCTATCCCTTCTCCTAACCTCTTTTTATCCTCCTATCCTGCCTCCGTTCCAACTTATCCTATTGTATTTCGTTCGTCCACCCACCTATTTTTATTATGTTAACTCTTATAAATAGGGTCCTCCTTCCTCACGTACTCACCCTACTTCATTACCTCATCTGTGCTCCTGTCCTGTTCTTCCCTTCCTCTACTTCATCTTCAGTCTCCTCGACAATTTTTACACCTACGTCTGAACTGATGCTGATTTTAGTTCTACCAGCTATACCCCTATTTATACTGTATTTTTCATCACACCCTGTACGTTACCTTGTAATTTGTTTTTTTTGTTTGCTATGTACGGCGCTGCGGACACTTTGCGGCGCCTTATAAATAAACGTACTACTACTACTACTACAATGAAATATCGCATAGCATTGCATGCCAGCAAATGGAATGCAATGCGATTTTTAATTGTACAAGCACCCTGATGGGTGCTTACAATGTTAAATGCACCCCGATTGTCAACGCCACACCCACTATCAACGCCAACCCGAAGCGTGTCAAGCGCAGCGAGCCCTCGAGGGGCGGCGGTACGCGCCCTCCGACCTTTTCATACCCCCACTATCCACGTCGGCGTGGAGTTGATTTTAGATAGTGTGGCGAGCGTAGCGAGCCCCCGAGCCCAAAGCGTTGCGAGCGGACGCTGAATACAAGCCCAAAGCGTGGCGAGCTCAGCGTGCCCCGTGAGGGGACGTGGAATACATGTAAAGTTATCCGTGTCCGCTCACCACGATTCAGGCTCCGTGGCTTGCTACGCTCGCCACACTATCTACAATCAACTCCACGCCGACGTGGATAGTGGGGGTATGAACAGGTATGATGCTGACTGCCTGTCTCCTGTATGTATTCCCCTTTTTGTGCTAGTCTCTAATGTCAGGAGATACCTGTGTATACCAGAACCAAGCCAATCGTTACCGGGTGGCAGAGAGGTCTCCAAAGGTCAACTGTGTAAAACTGTAATTGTCACATCAAACTACAACCTCCTACTGCTTTATTCCCTTGTTAATCAGTGCGACTGTTCTGTCGTTATTACACAGCGGACACCTTTTATGTGTCTGCTTTGGACCGTGTACAGAAAAATAAGAGGCTGATGCAAAAGTCAAGTCCCATTGTATTGTAGAACGGTCGTGTGGCCCTCTGCATTATCTTATGTGGGGTACACACAAGGACGACTTGCTCACGATGCACGATTTGAGCGGGTCGTCAGTGTTTCTTCCGAACGATGACGCGGGGGCACGACCCGCTCACGATGTGCACCGTGAGCGGGTCCGATCCGATGGTGACCCACACCCCGGAGTATGGTCGTTTCCAGATCCTACCTGCTGCAGGTAGGATCTGAATAACGAGCGACCGACCCGCAGGACCGCGCATCCGATTGGTATCGGTCCACACCAGGACAGAAAAGGGCCCAATCACCACACAATCTACATCCAATCGGTTGGAATTGGATCTAGATTGATGGGATCGGACCCTTGTCGTCCTGGTGTGTACCCAGCATTACTCCACTCCGCATAATAAAGTATTTTTTTGCATAGCTGCACGGCACTGGACACATTGGTGGGAGGAGCCCACTAGGGCCAGGAGCGGATTGGCCATGGACTCTACCTGGATTTCTCCATGGCCTGATGGGGATAACTTGTCCTCACTTAATGCCTTTATTTTTCCGTTTCATCTCTTTTTTTTTTCTTTTACAAATATCTATTTATTTATTGTAATTGTTCAACAGGAGCATTTAATACCTCCTGAAATGGTAAAATTGGGAGGTATGCCCATGGCTAGTGCCGTCACTCTGCCACGGGAGACTGCGAACCTTCCTGGATAGTGTCCATGTGCGGCTGCAGCTGACTACAGCCTCCATCACTTCAATTGGCCTGTGCCTCCACAATTGAGCCCTTGCACTCTAAAGCCTCCTTGGACATGAAGCAGAGGGTCATGCAAACGCGTTTCACTCTTATAAATGGGAGCTTCATCAGAGAGTGATAAATTCAGTCTGCAAACTGACCCGATTCATTTAAACGCTCAAAGTCCTTTAAAAAGTACAAGTAGCTACCCACAGTTGAGAAAAATTGGGACCATATCAACCCCCATCGTCAGTGACCAAATTGGTACTGAAACCACTAATACAAATACTGTGTGTAGGAGATATCAGAACAGTCAGAAATCATTGAATTATTTCATTTTTATGACTGGAAGAAACATTTTAAATGTTTGTTAAAAAAAATAAAAAATAAAAAAAAAAGTGCAATGCAGAAGTGACGCATCCTCCGTAACTTCGTAATCAGTGCCGGCGAATAGGATTCACACCCACATCAGACACCGACCAGATGTTTAGAGAGACTGAGAAAGGTTAACGAGATGAATGAACATTTACTGTATACTGTTCATATTTATGACTAAACTCTACTAAAACAAACCGATAATACAAGCCCGGGTGTCTGTTGTTATTCGGTACATTGCAGAAGCATAATATGGGGTTTTTGGTGCCTAGTTGTCGCACTACCCCCTATAGAGGGAGGGAAAGAGAGTTGATAGCCAATTAATGAAAGATTAATATTGTAAGGACAATAGGCCCCAAGCCAGCCTCCTCGAATGCTGGTACTTGGAGAACTGCAAGTACCAGCAGACTGGGCAGTAAGGGTCCCCTTGTAAAATAAATATTATAATAAAGACAGGAACCGCAAAAGTTGTAATATTTTATTATACAGCATCTCCACCTGGGGGGACAGGCAACTGCCTTTAAGCTATACTTGCCTACTTTTGAAAACTACTTTCAGGGAGATTATAGTTGGTAGTAGAATTCTGCACAGCGCCCCATTGAGGGGGCGTGTCATGCTCCACCCAAAGGGTGTGTCTAGCTTCATATATGGAGAGATTGTGAAAAGAGATTGTGAACGTGGCACCTAGAAGCGTGGGTGTGTACTGCTACATCTGAGAGGAGTCTTTTATAATGACTTATATCCAAATGTAGATGAGCCCCAAAGCAGTTAGTAAGAGCTACTATACTTGCTAAAGTGCTGGGAAATGGCGCTGATGATTCAATGTAAATGTATCTGTCTCTCATTCCTTTTTTCACCAAAAATGTGACAATGTAATGTGGGCTAGGTGACATGAAGGAGATTGCTAGACTAATGAGGGAGAGAGGGATATTGCTTCTATGTCAGGGAGTCTCCTGCAGAATGCAGGAGCAGAGGCGTAGGGAGGGCGGAGCCACCGGAGCTCACGCTCCGGGCGCCGATTGGTGGAATTATATAACGTGTTTTATATAACGCAGCAGATTCCGTTACAGCGTTTTATATAGCGCAGCAGATTCCGTTACAGCGTCTTATATAGCGCAGCAGATTCCGTTACAGCGTCTTATATAGCGCAGCAGATTCCGTTACAGCGTTTTATATAGTGCAGCAGATTCCGTTACAGCGTCTTATATAGCGCAGCAGATTCTGTTACAGCATCTTATATAGAACTGCATACAAAGTCAAAGGTGCAGGTGCACAAATTAAACTCCCAATTTAAAAAAATTTGCAATAAAATTTGGCATTTTTGGCGAGGTTCTTCGCTTATTTATGGCCATAAGTAACGGCTTGCCCACCGCGTCCAGGTGACCTCATTAGTCGGGCAAGTCCCTAACATTTTGGGGGGTACAAATCTAGGGCACCCCAAAATGGTGCAGCTGAGTGACCCCAGGGCAACACAAGACTGAAAGAAATATATAGTGAAACAAAGTGAGGATAGGTTAGTGAGAGAGGCTGCTAAAGATAGCAGGGGTAAGTAAGTGAGAGGTAAAAAAAAATGAGAGATAAAGTAGTGAGAGGTGAAGTAGTGAGAGGTAAAGGTGAGAAATGAATTACATTGAAATAAAACACACAATAGGGATGAAAGTGAAAATGAAAATAAGTGTTAATTTGTGTTGCTCCTGAGGCCAAACAGCCACACCAGTCCAGGGGGGCCCACAACCCAGAAATGCACCCCCCCCCATCTGATAATCCATTAAACATTTGTGCAGGTCTCACCTTGCTCTGCATGCAGTCTAAGAAATGTCAGGAACCTAATTAAAACCAATATATAGGACAGGTGGGCGTGGGTGCTACCACCAGGCGCAGAAGGGGTCTCTGGCCTTCTAATGTGTATGGAAATACACAGCATTAGATATACAGGGGTGGGGTCCTGGGGTGCACACCAATTGAGAGGTGCGACCCTGTAGAGACCTTTCAGTAGAAATGCATACAAAGTCAAAGGTGCAGGTGCACAAATTAAACTCCCAATTTAAAAATTTTGCAATAAAATTTTGCATTTTTGGCGAGGTTCTTCGCTTATTTATGGCCTCAGGAGCAACACAAATTAACACTTATTTTCATTTTCACTTTCATCCCTATTGTGTGTTTTATTTCAATGTAATTCATTTCTCACCTTTACCTCTCACTACTTTACCTCTCACTACTTTATCTCTCATTTTTTTTACCTCTCACTTACTTACCCCTGCTACCTTTAGCAGCCTCTCTCACTAACCTATCCTCACTTTGTTTCACTATATATTTCTTTCAGTCTTGTGTTGCCCTGGGGTCACTCAGCTGCACCATTTTGGGGTGCCCTAGATTTGTACCCCCCAAAATGTTAGGGACTTGCCCGACTAATGAGGTCACCTGGACGCGGTGGGCAAGCCGTTACTTATGGCCATAAATAAGCGAAGAACCTCGCCAAAAATGCAAAATTTTATTGCAATTTTTTTTTAAATTGGGAGTTTAATTTGTGCACCTGCACCTTTGACTTTGTATGCAGTTCTACTGAAAGGTCTCTACAGGGTCGCACCTCTCAATTGGTGTGCACCCCAGGACCCCACCCCAGCATCTTATATAGCGCAGCATATTCCGTTACAGCGTCTTATATAGTGCAGCAGATTCCGTTACAGTGTCTTATATAGCGCAGCAGATTCGGTTACAGTGTCTTATATAGCGCAGCAGATTCCATTACAGCATCTTATATAGCGCAGCAGATTCCGTTACAGTGTCTTATATAGCGCAGCAGATTCCGTTACAGTGTCCTATATATCGCAGCAGATTCCGTTTCAGTGTCTTATATATCGCAGCAGATTCCGTTACAGTGTCTTATGTAGCGCAGCAGATTCCGTTACAGTGTCTTATATAGCGCAGCAGATTCTGTTACAGCGTCTTATATAGCGCAGCAGATTCCGCTACAGTGTCTTATATAGCGCAGCAGATTCCGTTACAGTGTCTTATATATCGCAGCAGATTCCGTTTCAGTGTCTTATATATCGCAGCAGATTCCGTTACAGTGTCTTATATAGCGCAGCAGATTCCGTTACAGTGTCTTATATAGCGCAGCAGATTCCGCTACAGTGTCTTATATAGCGCAGCAGATTCCGCTACAGTGTCTTATATAGCGCAGCAGATTCCGTTACAGCGTCTTATATAGCGCAGCAGATTCCGTCACAGTGTCTTATATAGCGCAGCAGATTCCGTCACAGTGTCTTATATAGTGCAGCAGATTCCGTTACAGTGTCTTATATAGCGCAGCAGATTCCGTTACAGTGTCTTTTATAGCGCAGCAGATTCCGTCACAGTGTCTTATATAGCGCAGCATATTCCGTTACAGTGTCTTATATAGCGCAGCAGATTCCGTCACAGTGTCTTATATAGCGCAGCAGATTCCGTCACAGTGTCTTATATAGCGCAGCAGATTCCGTCACAGTGTCTTATATAGTGCAGCAGATTCCGTTACAGTGTCTTATATAGCGCAGCAGATTCCGTTACAGTGTCTTTTATAGCGCAGCAGATTCCGTCACAGTGTCTTATATAGCGCAGCAGATTCCGTTACAGTGTCTTATATAGCGCAGCAGATTCCGTTACAGTGTCTTATATAGCGCAGCAGATTCCGTCACAGTGTCTTATATAGCGCAGCAGATTCCGTCACAGTGTCTTATATAGCGCAGCAGATTCCGTTACAGTGTCTTATATAGCGCAGCAGATTCCGTCACAGTGTCTTATATAGTGCAGCAGATTCCGTTACAGTGTCTTATATAGCGCAGCAGATTCCGTTACAGTGTCTTTTATAGCGCAGCAGATTCCGTCACAGTGTCTTATATAGCGCAGCATATTCCGTTACAGTGTCTTATATAGTGCAGCAGATTCCGTCACAGTGTCTTATATAGCGCAGCAGATTCCGTCACAGTGTCTTATATAGTGCAGCAGATTCCGTTACAGTGTCTTATATAGCGCAGCAGATTCCGTTACAGTGTCTTATATAGCGCAGCAGATTCCGTTACAGTGTCTTATATAGCGCAGCAGATTCCGTTACAGTGTCTTTTATAGCGCAGCAGATTCCGTCACAGTGTCTTATATAGCGCAGCATATTCCGTTACAGTGTCTTATATAGCGCAGCAGATTCCGTCACAGTGTCTTATATAGCGCAGCAGATTCCGTCACAGTGTCTTTTATAGCGCAGCAGATTCCGTCACAGTGTCTTATATAGCGCAGCATATTCCGTTACAGTGTCTTATATAGCGCAGCAGATTCCGTCACAGTGTCTTATATAGCGCAGCAGATTCCGTCACAGTGTCTTATATAGTGCAGCAGATTCCGTTACAGTGTCTTATATAGCGCAGCAGATTCCGTTACAGTGTCTTTTATAGCGCAGCAGATTCAGTCACAGTGTCTTATATAGCGCAGCAGATTCCGTTACAGTGTCTTATATAGCGCAGCAGATTCCGTTACAGTGTCTTATATAGCGCAGCAGATTCCGTCACAGTGTCTTATATAGCGCAGCAGATTCCGTCACAGTGTCTTATATAGCGCAGCAGATTCCGTTACAGTGTCTTATATAGCGCAGCAGATTCCGTCACAGTGTCTTATATAGTGCAGCAGATTCCGTTACAGTGTCTTATATAGCGCAGCAGATTCCGTTACAGTGTCTTTTATATCGCAGCAGATTCCGTCACAGTGTCTTATATAGCGCAGCATATTCCGTTACAGTGTCTTATATAGTGCAGCAGATTCCGTCACAGTGTCTTATATAGCGCAGCAGATTCCGTCACAGTGTCTTATATAGTGCAGCAGATTCCGTTACAGTGTCTTATATAGCGCAGCAGATTCCGTCACAGTGCCTTATATAGCGCAGCAGATTCCGTTACAGTGTCTTATATAGCGCAGCAGATTCCGTCACAGTGTCTTATATAGCGCAGCAGATTCCGTTACAGTGTCTTATATAGTGCAGCAGATTCCGTTACAGTGTCTTATATAGCGCAGCAGATTCCGTTACAGTGTCTTATATAGTGCAGCAGATTCCGTTACAGTGTCTTATATAGCGCAGCAGATTCCGTTACAGTGTCTTATATAGTGCAGCAGATTCCGTTACAGTGTCTTATATAGTGCAGCAGATTCAGTTACAGTGTCTTATATAGCGCAGCAGATTCCGTTACAGTGTCTTATACAGCGCAGCAGATTCCGTTACAGTGTCTTATATAGCGTAGCAGATTCCGTTACAGTGTCTTATATAGCGTAGCAGATTCCGTTACAGTGTCTTATATAGCGCAGCAGATTCCGTCACAGTGTCTTATATAGCGCAGCAGATTCCGTTACAGTGTCTTATATAGCGCAGCAGATTCCGTCACAGTGTCTTATATAGTGCAGCAGATTCAGTTACAGTGTCTTATATAGCGCAGCAGATTCCGGTACAGTGTCTTATATAGCGCAGCATATTCCGTTACAGTGTCTTATATAGCGCAGCAGATTCCGTCACAGTGTCTTATATAGCGCAGCAGATTCCGTTACAGTGTCTTATATAGTGCAGCAGATTCCGTTACAGTGTCTTATATAGCGCAGCAGATTCCGTTACAGTGTCTTATATAGTGCAGCAGATTCCGTTACAGTGTCTTATATAGCACAGCATATTCCGTTACAGTGTCTTATATAGTGCAGCAGATTCCGTTACAGTGTCTTATATAGCGCAGCAGATTCCGTTACAGTGTCTTATATAGTGCAGCAGATTCCGTTACAGTGTCTTATATAGCGCAGCAGATTCCGTTACAGTGTCTTATATAGTGCAGCAGATTCCGTTACAGTGTCTTATATAGCGCAGCAGATTCCGTTACAGTGTCTTATATAGTGCAGCAGATTCCGTTACAGTGTCTTATATAGCGCAGCAGATTCCGTTACAGTGTCTTATATAGTGCAGCAGATTCCGTTACAGTGTCTTATATAGCGCAGCAGATTCCGTTACAGTGTCTTATATAGTGCAGCAGATTCCGTTACAGTGTCTTATATAGTGCAGCAGATTCAGTTACAGTGTCTTATATAGCGCAGCAGATTCCGTTACAGTGTCTTATACAGCGCAGCAGATTCCGTTACAGTGTCTTATATAGCGTAGCAGATTCCGTTACAGTGTCTTATATAGCGTAGCAGATTCCGTTACAGTGTCTTATATAGCGCAGCAGATTCCGTCACAGTGTCTTATATAGCGCAGCAGATTCCGTTACAGTGTCTTATATAGCGCAGCAGATTCCGTCACAGTGTCTTATATAGTGCAGCAGATTCAGTTACAGTGTCTTATATAGCGCAGCAGATTCCGGTACAGTGTCTTATATAGCGCAGCATATTCCGTTACAGTGTCTTATATAGCGCAGCAGATTCCGTCACAGTGTCTTATATAGCGCAGCAGATTCCGTTACAGTGTCTTATATAGTGCAGCAGATTCCGTTACAGTGTCTTATATAGCGCAGCAGATTCCGTTACAGTGTCTTATATAGTGCAGCAGATTCCGTTAGTGTCTTATATAGCACAGCATATTCCGTTACAGTGTCTTATATAGTGCAGCAGATTCCGTTACAGTGTCTTATATAGCGCAGCAGATTCCGTTACAGTGTCTTATATAGTGCAGCAGATTCCGTTACAGTGTCTTATATAGCGCAGCAGATTCCGTTACAGTGTCTTATATAGTGCAGCAGATTCCGTTACAGTGTCTTATATAGCGCAGCAGATTCCGTTACAGTGTCTTATATAGTGCAGCAGATTCCGTTACAGTGTCTTATATAGCACAGCAGATTCCGTTACAGTGTCTTATATAGTGCAGCAGATTCCGTTACAGTGTCTTATATTATTTCAAATGTAACATGCCAACACATGTTAGCCACGCCCCCAATTCATTACCGGGAGGAGGGCACGAAATATGCCCTTGCTCCGGGCACCATGGCACCTAGCTACACCGCTGTGCAGGAGGGGAGGTAACTTCTATGCTTTACGCTCTTTTGCATGGCACCGTATCTTGCACCCCACGCCCACATTTGTATAAAAATTCTTGCTACCTGTAGGACTGTGAGCAGTTTTGTGCATCTGTTGTCTTGATGATTCGGCCAGGCAGATGTCTTTGCCTTCAGTTCAAATTAATAACCTGCTGCATTGCAGTCAAACACCCTACTCATTGAGCTATTTGATCCTACATGATAACTATATGATCTCTACCTATATGGAGCTACTTGTACTTTTTAAAACACAATCAGCAACACTATGCACTACCCTAATTATGGCCCTGACTGCCTGTGGACTACTGGTCCGCAGTTTTCTTTAAAGTTGGGACCAGCAACTATGTGGAGTTTGTATGTTCTCCCAGTGCTTGTGTGGGTTTACACCGGGCACTCCGATTTCCTCCCACAATCCAAAAATATATTAGTAGGTCAATTGGCTACCAACAAAATTAACCCTAGAATGTCTGTGTGCGTCTACATGTGATAGGGAAAAAAGATTGTAAGTTCCACTGGGGCAGGGAGTGATGTGACTGTTCAACTATACTCTGTAATGCGCTGCGGAATATGTGTGCGCTATATAAGAAACTGTTAATAAATAAATAAGTACGGGTACAACATACCCAGGGGCAAACTGATAGCAGTAGTGGTAGATATTGAATGATTTCCAGCTTTCTACCCCAATAGTAGTAATAAATGCATCTAGTAATTTACAATACAACTAGGGATGCCAATCCCCGGGCATTTTTTTCAATCCCGGTATTTGGGATTGAAAAAGCCCAATCCCAGGATTCCCTGGATTGGCTTCCTGATAAAAAAAGGAAAAAAAACAAAAGCCCTGCATATTTACCTTTATGGTGCGGGCGTGAGCAGAGAGGAGCTGTGCGGGCAGGCGGCTGGGAGCCCGGCCGGGGAGATGTTGCGCTGGAGTCGCAGCCAGGCGCCGGGCCGCGGAGCAATGTGCAGGCAGAGTGGCTGCGCAGCGTGACCTCTGACCGTCATGCTGCGCAGAGCTGCAGGCCAAGAATCGGAAACAGCCGGGTAGCGTCTGAGCGAGTGCCCTACCATTCACTACGGCGTAGTGCTAGAATAAGATAGTGTGCCGAGCACAGCACGGAACTGTGCCGGAAGCAGGGGATGTTAGGGGACACTTTACACTTTGACGGTGTCCACGTTGACATTCGGGACAACAAAAACGTTAAAAAACTCATGTCGAGTTTTGACTGTCGACCTAATGCTTGTGTCGATCTTCCAACCCTGTCCACCCTTAGCCATGTAAACTTGCATCCAAGGCCTTCTGACCTCTTTGCCAATAGCCATTTTGGGGCTTATTAACTAAAATGGGAGTTCTGTTGAAAATGGGATGTTTCTCATAGCAACCAATCAGAATTGAGTTGTTATTTATTTATCACCTTCTAAAACATAATACTTAGAATCTGATTGGTTGGCCATAGCAACATCCCATCTTTAAATGAACTCCCACCGTAGTAAGTGTACCCCCTTGGAATAGTTCCTGATTATATTGTACAACACTACAGCATATGCCTGCACTATGTCAATAGATGTTCAATGAGAATGTCGGTTTCCGAGATGAGCAAATGTTTTGGAATGGATCCTACAAGCGGCACAGGCGAAGTTAAAGCACGGAGAGCATTATCACTGGAACATCTCACCTCCGCCTCTTCCACCGCAGCGCCCCGATTTACATGACATTTTCCGCCGTTTCACTCATCCTTCATTTGCGCTCTAAATATACGTTGAGTTCTATACATGTTTCAGGGGAGAGAAGTGTGACTGTCATCAATTAGAAATAAAGACTGAACAGTGTACGTTTCCCTGTTATTTATGGAAAACGAGGCGCAGCAATTAGGCACGCCTCTGGAGGGAGATAACAAATGCCGGCTTATCAGTCGTTAGCAGGACTGAATTATATCTTTATATCTTCTCAAACTCTTTCCTATGGCAATAAAGTTTGTTTTAGGAACGAGACCAGAATATCACTATCTTTTAAAAATTGTTTTTGCTCCTGATTATCTCCGAGCCGGTTCTGCAGCCGAGCGCAGCGTTCAGCAGATGTCTGGTGTGGAAACATATCCGTGAAAATCTAATCGTTTCTTTTTTTACAATTGTTGGGCACAGGGCCGGCGCTACCCACTCAGCAGCTCCTGCAAAGCAGGGAGGCGCCATGCTGAAAAGGCGCTGTCTCCCTCCCTGCTCTGCTAAAGCTGCCTCAGCCCTGTCACTGCCTCCTGCACGCTGCCCGCGGGCGGCAGTATAAAGATTTGCTCCCTGCACACAGCCTGCATGCCGCCCACAGTGCCTGTCTGACAGCGGGCGTCAGTATGGAAAAGCTGAGCAGCTCCCTGCACCATGCACACACTGTCCTCCTCCTGCGACCTGCCCCCTCTTCCTCACATACACTTGCGCTGAGGCATAAAGCACTGTCTGTGAATGCCTGGATGACATGTCATGTCCAGATTCGCCCCCTACCCATTGCTCCCTGCGCCTGTCAGCTGTCAATCAAATGACGAACATGCAGCAGCGCCGCCTCCCCTGCTTCCCTCTTCTCAGTGTGCTGTGCCAGTGCAACTGCCAGTCCTCAACACTCCGCCCCCTCTATCTCCTCCCCTCTTCTTCCATCTGCTCCTTCTCTCCCCTCCTTTCCCCCTCAGTCACGAGAGGGGTGTAGTAGCATCCTGCCTACGCAGATAGAAGAGGAGGGACTGCACAAGAGTTAAACAGCAAAAGAACATTGAGATTTTTTATTATACATGTTTATAACAATTTTTTTAATAATTGTAGATTTTTTTTATTAATTTAGACACTTTTTAAATAATAGGCTGGGTTATGTGCCTAAAGGTGGCCATACACGCTGCAATAGCAGCGTGTGATGAAATGTGCGCTCCCGCGGGCATCGCATCGCAGAGTACAAAAAGTATGTGCTGCACATACGTTTTGTACTGCTTTCGAATCGCATCGCACAGACATTGCATGCATGCCGAGCGATGTGATCTAACCCATAACGTATGCGATTCTCGCAGCATGTATGGGCACCTTTAGTGCCTGCAACATTTTGCGGACACAGCACTGAGATGGTGTATGCATACATGTACATGCACCCGAGATCCTCCATAGGATCGCATGTTGCATACACTCCCACAATCGGGCTGCAGCTTGTTGCAATGGCAATGTGAAAGGGCGCAAAATGGATGGTTTGCAGGAGGGCGCCGGACACCCTAGCACCGGCCCTGGTTGGGCAGCTACTTTTATATAACAAACACAACTGTTTATTCAGTAGTTATGTTCTGAATGGTTCTAATGATGGGCCGAAGAGTGTTCCAGCATAATTCTTTCTTAAGCTCGGTAATGCGCGGGGGGGGGGGGGGGGGGGTACTTTGGGGTAAAATTATTAACGCTTTTAGACTGAAATACAACTGAAGAACACCTGAAACCCACCTGTAGACTGGAACACAACTGAATAGCTCCTGAAACTCACCTGTAGACTGGAAACCAAACTAAAAAGCACCTGAAACTCACCTGTTGACCAGAGATCCTCTAGCCCAGACATGTCCAAACGATGGCCCTCCAGCTGTTGTGAAACTACAAGTCCCATCATGCCTTGCCACAGTTTTGCGATTATGGAATGCTAAAACAATAGCAAGGCATGCTGAGATGTGTAGTTTTACAACAGCTGGAGGGCCACAGTTTGGACATGCCTGCTCTAGCCCTAACGGTGAATTATAAACCGCTATAAAACAGATGTTCAGACCGTCTCCAATATCATGTTATCACCGATAAAAAAAATTGCATGCGATGCGACCGACCCGATTTTTACATTGAAACCAATGTAAAATGGTCCCTGAGACCCGATTTTACATTTGCCCCAATGTTAAATGCCCCCCAGACCCCATTTTTCATTGTATGCCCCCCCATTGTTAACGCCACGATCAACGTCAACCCGAAGCGTGGCGAGCTTCCTGGTGCACAGAGGGAAGTATAGATTCTTTATTAAAATTGAACATGTATCTTGTGTATATAAAACGGTCTGATATGTCAAATATCAGGTTATAGACAAATAAACAACTATTATTAAAAATAATAATCATCATTGTGTCTCACTGCCCACCTATCATCCTTGGAGTTTCAATTTGTTATTTCTTATTATATAGAGGATGAAATAATTACTAATTAATGAAGTTGGTTGTGGTTCTATATGGGTACAGATTACTACCTTATTGGATCCTGCTCATGCAACAATCTGTGTTAAAACCACAACCCTTTACGTTTTCCGCTGTAATCCTTATAAGATTAGGTTTCACTTTTTATTGGTGGAATCAGAGACAATTATTGTCACAATCACTAATATCAACATAAAGATTATAAAATGAAAAGGTATATCTTTATGGATCCTACACAATTGTGTTTTGTTGCTTTTTGTTTATTTACACACCTTCATTTATCATGATTTGTTTACGTTAATACACTCATTAAGAACACACCTCCCAGAGGCAGAACTCTGGAAGGCAATGGAGTCATCTGCCACCAGGCTCCTGCTCTCAAGGGGGCACCTCTCCACCACTGCCAGTTACTAAGGAGTGTTTTCCATCTGGCCACTCTACCATACAGGCCTGATTGGTGGATTGCTGCAGAGATGGTTATCCTTCTGGAAGGTTCTCCTCTCTCACAGAGGAATGCTGTAGCTCTGGCAGAGTGACCATCAGGTTCTTGGTCACCTCCTTGACTAGGGTCCTTCTCCCCAGATCGCTCAGTTAAGATGGCAGGTTAACTTTAGGAGGAGTCCTGGTGGTTCCGAACGTCTTCCATGTACGGATGATGGAATCCCCAGATTTGTGGCTGCAGACAATCCTGTCTCTGAGGTCTACAGACTATTCTTTTGGTTTCATGCCTGGTTTGTGCTCTCGAGTGTGAGACCTCATATAGGCCCTTATTCTAATCGGCTCGGTACGGCCCGCGTGCGGCCGTACCGCCGATGTTTTCTCTCTGCACATGCGCAGAGGTCACTCTGCGCATGTGCAGGGGAATTCTCCGTGGTAAAAATTTAGACGCCGCAAAGGGGGCGTATAGGGGCGTGAGGGGCTTCATCCCCTCATTTCCCTATGTGTACGCCCCGCGTTTCATGGGCGTTCCCATGCAAACGCGGGGCGTACGCATGGTAATGAGGGCATGACGCCACTCATGGGGGCGGAAAGCTGACGTCGCCGGATGTCAGCTTTCAGCCCCCATACAAGCTACCACACGGACGATTGTCCGTGTGGTCTCAGCTTGCGGGAGCTGCAGCGGCGTGCGGTCCTGCCTTCGATGGTCGTCGACCATCGAATGCAGGGGGCAGCTCCCAGCATGGTGGAGGCGTACGCCTCCACCATTTTCGTGCGGTTCGCCAGCCGTCCGTGTACGGACGGCCGTGGCGAACCGTATGGTGGGCGGGGATTCGTCTGGTGCGGTCGGAGCCGCATATGCGGCTCGACCGCACCAACCAGAATAAGGGCCATATAGACAGGAGTGCGCCTTCCCAAATCATGTCCAATCAACTGAATTTACTACAGGTGTACTACAATTAAGCTGTAGGAACATCTCAAGGATGATCAGAGGAAACAGGAGGCACCTGAGCTCAATGTTGAGCTTCATGGCAAAGGCTGTGAATACTTATGTACATGTGATTTTTTAGTTTTTTTTTATTTATTTAATAAATGTGCATGTTGTTATTATGGGGTATTGTGTAGAATTTTGAGGCGAAAAAAATATTTATTCCCGTTTTGAAATAAAGCTGTAACATAACAAAATGTGGGAAAAGTGAATCACTGTGAATAATTTTTGGATGCACTATATAATATATCTCATATATTTATCCAGATCTGTCACTCATCCCTTGTGTGTATAACGCTGGTGAGTGATTGACAGCATTATACACACATAGTTTCTGCCTTAGGACACCCCCCCCCCGTCCATTGTTATACACAAACCCGCCCCCCTAGGGATAGACCAGCGTTATACACACCCCCACCCCCTTGGAAAACACCACCCCCAGCCAGGGCTACAGCACACGCCCACCATCCACCATTATACACCACAGCCAACAGGTGGGTGCATCCCAGCACCCCCCCCAATTCTGCCTACAAACCCCCCCCCCCCCCCCCCCGAGTGGGTTTGCCCGCACACACACCAAACACCCCCCCCCCCAGCAGGGCTGCCCGCACACCACCCCCCTTGCAAGCGGGTCTGCACGCCCGCCCACCCCCCCGTGAGCGGGTCTGCCAGCACACACACCCCGTGGGTCAGAACGCATACTGTTCGTCCCCCCATTGGCGGGTCTGCCCCCCCCCGAGCAGCAAGTCTGCACGCACCGCCCCGCCCACCAAGGATCAGCGGGTCTGCACGCACCCCCCTCCACCAGCAGCGGGTCTGCCCGCACCCCAGAGCGAGCAGCGGGTCTGTCCACAACCACCGTTGGCGGGTCTGCACCCCCCAGAGCAGCCGGTCTGCATGCACCGCCCCCCCCCCCCCGTTCAGCAGGTCTGCTCACACAGACACCCCCCCCCCCACGAGCAGCGGGTCTGCCCGCACCCCCCGGATCAGCGGGTATGTGCGCACCACCACCAACCCCCAGGATCAGCGGGGGTCTGCCCGCACAACACTCCCCCCCTGGATCAGCGGGACCGGATGCACCCCTCCGACAGCAGCAGGTCTGCCTACACACCCCCCCTGGATCAGCGGGTCTGCCAACACCACTGCCCGCCCCCCTTTCCTCCCCCAGGGCACCCACCCCCGGACCACCGTGTCTGCCCACAAACCACCCGCTGCAGTAGTGGGTCTGCCCGCACTCCCGCTGGATGAGCGGGTCTGCCCACACACCCTTTTCTCGCTGGAGCAGCGGGAATGCCCACCCCCTGAAGCGGAGTAGGGTCTGCCGACGCCACTTATCCAGCTGGGGGGGGGTTGCGGGCATACCCGCTGCTCTGGGGTGTTGCAGGCATACCCGCTGCTCCAGCGAGGGGGGGGGGGTGCGAGCAGACCCGCAACTCTGGGGGAGGGTGGGCATACCCGCTGCTCCGGGGGGGGGGGGGGGAGGTGTTCAGAGCCGTTGCTCCAGGGGGGTGGGGGTGTTCAGAGCCGTTGCTCCAGGAAGGGGGGGGTGCGGCCAGACCCGACGCTCCGGGGGTTGCGGACGTAGCCCCTTACAACGGTGTGACCGTATATACTAGGTGATTCATCGCGGAGGGCGCAATGGATCACCTAGTATATATTAGGTATTGCAGCAGTTCACATACCCCAGACCCCCAGTTTATCACCTGGCTGGCCTATCCAGCATCAGGAGCCCTTTCCTTGTATACAGACAAGATCCTTAAAGGCAGCTAACAGGGCTACAGATTGAGTGGTGAAAATTCACAAAGCGATGGGTTTGTGTCAATGTCAATTAACCCATCGCTTTGTGGATTTTCATCACTCAATCTGTAGACAGCTCGGTGACATTTAGGAGAGATCCAACAATATATACCTAGCTATTGTTCTCTAGTGTTATATATTTTTTATAAATGTATTATTTTATTATTTTTATTAACTGTATTCAAATGTGATATTGTAAGTTTAATTGCAACCCTTTTTTACATAAACTGTTACTTATTTAAACAGTGTGTCCGTTATCATTCATTCTGTAGACAGTGGTATTCGGAGAGTATTTCCACCTAACAGCGCATTACGCCCCACCTTTTGGGTTTTTGTTTCTATATATCTCGTGGGTATTGGCATACTCACTGGGACGTGGGCAGCAGTAGGTGTCCAAAGATAGATTTATTTATACATTGATGAATTACTAATTTCTACAAACAAGCGCCGGGATTTCTGCTATTTGGAGAAGGGTTCCTGTAACCAATCTCCATTCCGCAAATTCTCCATTTGACTGCAGTTCATACCTGACTGAAATAAAAAACTGGACTGGATCCATGTTCTTCTGCTGTTATCTATTTAAACATGGAGATCCTGCTATCCTTGCCATATACAAAATATATACATATAAAATATAAAAATAAGCTTTTGCCAGTGGGCTGTCTGTTACCTGTGGGTACTTTACCTGCTCCAGGATCCAGGTAACAGTACATGAGATGCTGCATGCGGATCTTCTTGGCTACTGTACCTCAGATAAACTTACATCGGTACTTGTTTCCTAGAACGGCCACAACGATTTAGATCGTTGTGGTCGTAAGATAAAAAATCGGATCGATCGCATCGCATGCGATTTGGTCGCATACGATGCGACCGATCCGACCGACCGATTTTTCACCCGATTTTTTTTTTTTTTTTTCCCAGATTTGTTTCAATTGCCCCCCCAAATGTTACTAAGTGGGCTAGACCCCACGATAGACGTCAACCCGAAGCGTGGCGAGCGCAGCGAGCCCGCGAGGGGCGGCGGTGCGCGTCCTCCGACCTTTTCATTCCCCTACTATCCACTAGGGCGTGGAGTGAGAATAGAATAGTGTGGCGAGCGCAGCGAGCCACCGAGCCCGAAGCGTGGCGAGCGCAGCGAGCCCCGCGAGGGGACGCGTATAACTTCACAGGTATACGCGTCCCCTCGCGGGGCTCGCTGCGCTCGCCACGCTTCGGGCTCGGTGGCTCGCTGCGCTCGCCACACTATTTTATTCTCACTCCACGCCCTAGTGGATAGTAGGGGAATGAAAAGGTCGGAGGACGCGCACCGCCGCCCCTCGCGGGCTCGCTGCGCTCGCCACGCTTCGGGTTGACGTCTATCGTGGGGTCATGGCGGGCACATAAAAAATGTGAAATGGGTCATATTGGCCCATTTCACCTTTTTTATCATTTTTCCCTATGTGAGATGGACTTAATCAAGCCCATCTCATCTTGTGCCATTATAATGGCACAAGACCGACCGATTTCAATGTTAAAAGATTTTTTAACATTGAAGTCTATGGAAAAATCGGGTCAATCGGTCGGTCGCATCGCGGCCGATTTTAATTGGTCGCGACCGACCGATTGACCCGATTTCTGTCAATCAAACGGAAAAAATTGTAAAAAATCGGCCACATCGTGAGGATCGTGTCCCTTAATTAAGAGCCACGATCACTCACGATTGTGGCCGTTCTAGGAAACAAGTACCCTTACATCTGTTATTTTGAGTGTATTGGATTCAAAATAGAACCACCCAAAAAAACTGAATGGAAACCACAGATGTATTAAGTATCTATTGCAAAACGGCAAGGGGTTCCATTCAAGAAACTTAAGATATCATTTTAATTTAAAAGATCAGTCGCTCGTTATGAGACATATCAAATGCAGGCTGAGGATTCATTGATTAAATAGAAGAATAATCTCTGATCGCAGCCAGTAAGGGAACAGCTGATTGCAATCTTTAAGCAGTACGGTTGTGGGGTATAAAAGGGATTTCTGAAAACAATGCATGCACGACACCGAGTTGTATATTGGGAACAGATGCAAAAATGTGTCTGTACTACGATCGTATGTGCGCAAGGAATGTTTTCCCTCTTATTCCACTTGCCGACTTGTAATGATTCCCATATTACTTGTCCTCACAAAGCATGACCGAGTCAATGTTAATCAATCCTGACCATCAGAATCCTATTCCAGCTAACTGGGCAGCATCATAGTAAGTAAGTTATAGAGAGCGCTTGACTTACCGAAACTTCTAACGTTGTGTTTATAAAAGGAGATTATTTACCCGAATTAAGGAACTCTTATTTCTACAATTTCCCAAAGCAACGAGTTCTGGTTTACAGTCGCCACTATTTATGTTAATATACATTGTTTTGGAAACACGTGTTCAGCTCCCAATGCGCAATCTCTGTTGGAGTGTACGAGACTGGGATAACAACATGGGATTAGGGGGGGTCATTCTGTTCGCACCAGGGACCAATATTTTCGCACTGTGCATGTGAATTTCTACACATGCAGCGCGGGCACCTTCGGCCACTTGCATAGTCACCATAGGGCTGGGCGCATTCGCATGGGGACTGAATTACCCACAAAAATGCCTGGGGAGGGTGGCGGACGTCATAGAACATCCGCCACCCTTCCTGTTCTCAAGAAAAAACAAAGGAATACAACGCTTGGGTTTGTCCTGAAAAATATTTACCTACAATAGGCTAGAAAAACATTTATTACATTCAAAGCAATACATACAACAACATTTAGAGAATTCTCTAAAAAAGGTAAAGGTAGGGGAGTATAAAAATGGAAAAAAGGGGGTAAAAATTAGTAAATTTAAAAATTGGTCAAAGTTGCTCCAGTGTGGAAATTAATAGTTCGTGGGTACCCACGTGGTTGTTATAGTTACCAACGGTGATGGTCCACGTGGTTGATGATCAGCTAAACGTCTCCTTCTGGAGGGATATGATTCATATGGACCCGGTTGTAAGTCCAACTTGTGGATCCAATTTGGCTAGACAGCGGCTGGTGGATATGTATGGAGTTGGCTGCCTTCGACCATTTGTTGGTAAAAGCTGGGATGTTGGAATCACAAAAGGAGGGAAGGCAGGTCCGGGAAAGCTGGTATACCGTGGTGTAAAACTGGAGCAAGATGTAAATAAGAGCTCAAAGCGTTTCGCCATGTCAACACGTCTTCATCAGGAGCAGTTCTCCTGTTCTCGGACCAGAGCAGGGGAAAATTCATTCAATGGTCGGGGACCATCCAAGGATTTTTGCCCCCATACTCTACTCTGCAAATGGATGTTTATGCAAAACATCAATTCGCAAAGCAGCGGGGATGATCGGAGTGTGGCGGGGGTCGGGCATTTGCACGCCCAGCAGGCGACGTTAGAAGGCTTCGCTGCTTAGCGAGCCAACCAGAATCACCGCCTAAATGCAAGTAAAATACTTCCGCTGCTTACGCTAAACGGTAGAATCCAAAAATTCTGTTTGTAGAGATATAGAGAATAGAATTAATAAAAAATATAATGCATAAATAAACGGCACATGCCCAAAACTTTTAACTGACATACAGTAGGTGGAAGTGCACACTCCACTCAACCGTCAGTAGGTCGACCACTATTGGTGGACAGGCGAAGGTCAACATATGAAAAACGTTTTTCAAATTTTTTCATACTTTAATTCTCAAGTGGGCATAGAGGGTGAATATAACAGTGTGCCAAACATAGCGAGGCACCGTGCCCGAAGCATGGCGTGCGAAGGGAGTCATGCAAGAGGTGGCACACTTATACAATGTCCAAAAATAAATAAAAAAACTCATGTCAACCTGTTTCATGTCCAGCTTTTCCATGTCAACCTACTGCTTGTGTTGACGTTTTGACCATGCCGACACTATAAACCACACCCTCTACCACACACATCTCTTACAGATATGCTATGCGCATACTGAGAACAACAGCCGATGTTTACGGGTTCATTATGCAAAAGATTAATAAGAGGCAAAATGTTTACACCGTAAAGACGTTTATTATAATTACCGTCTCAGGACTCTGTACAAATCATAACGGCTGCGCTATTTGGGAAAATAGGCAGTTACTGCTGCAGTACTGTATCATTAGCGTCAGTTTCATTACACAACTGTTTTGTTATAATAGGCAACGACGACCGACATCAGCTAAACAAACATTTCAAATTACAATGGTTTAAATGTACAGTATGGAAACCATAAAACTGAAAAACTGTTCATTCAATTTCTACTCCCAAATCGTTTTTTTTTTTTTTCTCCTCGTTTTTCTTTTGTTTTCTTTTACAGAAATATACACTCGTCCGTTATTATTATTATTTTTAGATGTCCTGTCAATCTGATAACAGTCCCATTTCAATATACTGGTAGCTTCCGTCGTAGGCACTGGATAAAAAATAAAAAAAAATTATATAAAAAAAAAAAGAAGTCTTTTGACACATTTACATCACATCACTGATTCAACTCAGTATTTCCGCTTTTTTCGGAGATTCCGGATAAGTGAAAAAAAAAATATTAAGTATAAATAACACAAATAGGGCTAGCGATTATGTTCACAAGGTATTTGTAACAATACTGTGAAAGCAGCCATTCTGCAGTTCATCGGTGTGCGAGAGCATGTACTGTACTGTAGCAGCCTTTGTGCACGTAGCGAAGAAGAAATCCACCGGAGGAATTGTCCATTTACTGCCCGATCCTGTCTGTAGCAAGGAAAACGCTGTGTTGTTCCTGGGCCTGCTCAAGTAGCTTCTTTTTCTTCTTCTTGTTCTTCTTGTCTTTCATCGGTCGCTTCCCTAAAACGAGAAAAGGGGGAAAATTTTAACTGTTGATTTGTTTTGCAAAAGAGGAAAAAAAAGGATGTATTTTTTTTGTTTCATTTTTTTGATCTTAATAAAATGACATAATCCATTGAAATTGACACATATTTGCCAACTTCATTTTGCAGCAGCTTTTGACCTCCCTTTATGGTAGCTTAGAAACCACAGCAGCTCCCTTTACGTAACAAACAATGGGGCAGATGTATTAAGCCTAACAAGAGATAAATGCAAGGGTGATAAGGAGAGATAAACGTCCAGCCAATCAGCTCCTTACTGCCATGTTACAGGCTGTGTTTGAAAAAAGTCAGTTAGGAGCTGATTGGCTGGTTGTTTATCTCGCTCTATCACCCTTGCATTTATCTCTTGTTAAGGCTTAATACATCTGCCCCAATGGGACAGAATCATGTTGGAGATTTACTAAAAGGGTAAAAATAGACAAAATTGACCAATACAATGAATACAATAAAATGGTCAAAATCAACCTAAAAAAACAAACAAAACAACTGAAATAGAACATCGGGAAACATTTATGTTTCATTGGGGCAGATGTATTAAGCCTTAACAAGAGATAAATGCAAGGGTGATAAGGAGAGATAAACGTCCAGCCAATCAGCTCCTTACTGCCATGTTACAGGCTGTGTTTGAAAAAAGTCAGTTAGGAGCTGATTGGCTGGTTGTTTATCTCGCTCTATCACCCTTGCATTTATCTCTTGTTAAGGCTTAATACATCTGCCCCAATGGGACAGAATCATGTTGGAGATTTACTAAAAGGGTAAAAATAGACAAAATTGACCAATACAATGAATACAATAAAATGGTCAAAATCAACCTAAAAAAACAAACAAAACAACTGAAATAGAACATCGGGAAACATTTATGTTTCATTGGGGCAGATGTATTAAGCCTTAACAAGAGATAAATGCAAGGGTGATAAGGAGAGATAAACGTCCAGCCAATCAGCTCCTTACTGCCATGTTACAGGCTGTGTTTGAAAAAAGTCAGTTAGGAGCTGATTGGCTGGTTGTTTATCTCGCTCTATCACCCTTGCATTTATCTCTTGTTAAGGCTTAATACATCTGCCCCAATGGGACAGAATCATGTTGGAGATTTACTAAAAGGGTAAAAATAGACAAAATTGACCAATACAATGAATACAATAAAATGGTCAAAATCAACCTAAAAAAACAAACAAAACAACTGAAATAGAACATCGGGAAACATTTATGTTTCATTGGGGCAGATGTATTAAGCCTTAACAAGAGATAAATGCAAGGGTGATAAGGAGAGATAAACGTCCAGCCAATCAGCTCCTTACTGACTTTTTGCAAACACAGCCAGTAACATGGCAGTAAGGAGCTGATTGGCTGGACGTTTCTCTCTCTTTGGGGGAGATTCTGTAAACTAAAAATGCGGTAAAAACCCCATTATCTGGTTTTTACCGCATTTTGGGATGCTCTAAGCATCCCCGCCGGGTTACCGCGGCCGGGGCATCGTCAGAAAAATCTGGCAATGCCCGATAGAAGCCTATGGGCTTCTAACGCAAACCCACTGCCTCCCGCACCGACCACCCCTCACCTGTGTCCGGGCAGCACAGAGCTGTGCTGCCCGGACCTGTGACCTCCTCCTCCCTGCACTGCACTACCTGCATGATCCTCTTAAAGGTGCAGAAAGGAGGAGAGCCCTGCGCAGCAGCAGCAGCAGTGCCGGGTAAGGGAGGGAGGGGAGAGCCACCGGGTCCACGTGGGACCCGCTGACTCTCACTGCAAAAGGACAGCTCTTAAGAGCTGTCCTTTGCCATAATTATCGCATATGTTAGTGCATATGCGATAATTATGAATGCGGTAGCCGGCGGTAAGGAGGCGCGGATGCTAGAGCCCCCCCCCCTTTACCAACTTTGCATTTATCTTTTGTTAAGGCTTAATACAGTGTGCACTATTTAAATACTGACAGTCAATTTTTAGAATAGATTGAAATTTGTCATTCCTTATGCTATAGAAACCGTTCTATTTGACTTGAATGTCAGATTGTCTGAAACCTCGGTACGATGGTTAAACATGAGGAGAGAAGATGTGGGGTGCTCCGACTGCATTCATTCAGGTAAAGTCAAAAGTAATGATTTAAAAAAAAAATAATAAATATGCAAATTAGCCCTGGGGCAACACAGCGCATGTGACATGTTTTGGCCAATCGGGATGCTTTTGTACAACTTGGTCAGTTTTCGCTCCTATGAGTAGAACAGATTTAGAATTTCAACAAGAAACCAAAAGACCATCGAATTCAAGTGGAAACAAAAATCGATTGTAAATAAAAGTTCTATTGAACTAGAAAAACTGGTTGATTTTATGCCGATGTTTAATGATTCCAGGTTGTTTTAGAATTCGATCTTTGGTAAATATAGCCCGATGGGCCAGATTGAAATGTTTTCTCCAGCCTGATCTCCCGTCTAAAGTGACAGGAGATTGGGGGCGATACTCAATGGCTGCTTTTAGCGAGCAACGAGAAAAGCCCCATTTGCTCACGGCTTGTTGTCATTAAGCCCCACCCCATTCCTGATAATACAGTGCTTTCCGGTTCTTCGGGGAGGGGGTGGTACTAAATGATGTGATTTGCATAATTTTAGCCCCACCCCCTTCCCAAAAGAGCCACGAATGCCAGTATTTAACCAGCAGAAGGAGGGGGTGCGGCGACTGATGCGAGGGACCCGCTAAATGTGGGAGGCTTGCCCACCCTTCTGGGGGGCCGGGAGGGGACCTCCTGGCCATTCCGGGAGGATAGGTAAGTATGAAGAGAACACTTTGCAGAACAATTAGTCCCACGCAGCTTGGTGAACAGAATTACAGGAACGAATTCAGCGCCTTCTGTCACAGAGATTGCAGCTTATTGCTAGTGACTGTATATAATTACCCTGCCACGGAACAGTAGTTTACTACAACCAAATCTCTTAATAAATGTGATCGCAGTCCCGAAACACAGGCTCTAATCACTGCACTGACTGGAACATGTTACTGATTGTGATCCCCAGCGGTTTTGTAGTGTCGGCCAAAAATCTGGAGGCACTTAATATTTTAATGAAGCCATGTTTTATTACATAATCCTCTAAGGCACAAACAATGGGTCGTAGCCGAAATCAGAAACACATGACAGCGATTTGTTGTCCTGCTAATTTGTATTGATGGTTGATTCTCATGACCAGCGAGCGATCACAATAAAATATACCTATTTGCGATTGGGGTCACTGACGAGCAACGTTTGTGCATAACGCTATCGGAATGGATAATTACAACGTATATTTATGATTTTGTAGAGGCCTATTCAAGCTATTTTGAACAAATTTCCAAGCGTTTACAATTTGAATAGATTCACCCTCCATTTATCCTCTCGGTTACGTTCTGAGAGATTACATTTTATTATGATCATATACGTGAGTATACACCGGCAGTTTATGTTTAATCACAAGCAGTCACTCCAAATGAATTTATGCATGGCGGTAAATTCATATATTCACAGATGTTTCATTTGCATTTAAAAAATATATATATTTAATTTTTTTTTACGGAGAAAGCCTCAGAGAAATCACACGGGGCCTGATTGCTCCGGAACGCAAGTAACATTATGCCTGATGAAGAGGTGAACACATTTCCTGACTTCGTACTGTACTAAGACACTCTGTAACAGTGTCTCAACCTACATCAGGCATTAGGTTTCTCATATTTGCCATCTGTGCACTACACCATAAAACGGGATGCAGTCAAAATCCCGATGGTCAAAATACCGACAACCATTGACCGATGGTCAAAATACAGACAAGGTCAAAACACTGACAAGGTCAAAATACTGACATTTAAAATCCCGACAAGTTCAAAATACCGACATATAGAATGTAGACAGGTGAAAAAGTCGACAAGTTGTGAGGTCGACATGGGTTTTTTCACAGTTTTTTCTGACCCAACATGTGCCGACAGGGCGTGGTGGGAGAATAAAATAGTGTGCAGAGCGCAGCGAGGCACCGTGCCTGAAGCATTGCGAGCGGCTGCGGTTGACTTCCGACTGTGTCGACATTCGGGTAAAAAGAGGGTGAAAAACCCATGTCGACCTTGCGACCTGTCGACCAAAATTCATGTTGACTTTTTCACCTGTCTACATTCTATATGTCGGTATTTTAACCTTGTCGGGATTTTAAATGTCGGGATTTTGACCTTGTCGGGATTTTGACCATCTGTCAATAGCCGTCGGGATTTCATACCGAATCCCATAAAACAGATATTATTGAATTGGAAAAGGGACAGAGAAGATAAACTAAACTGATCAGGGGTCTGGTGTCGTTGAGCTACCAGGAAAGGTGAGCCAGGCTGGGTATGTTTACACTGGAGAAAAGGCGTTTCAGAAGGGACATGATCAATATCTACAAATATATCAGGGGTCAGTACAGGGAACCGTCAGGATCTCTGTTTACATTGATGACTATGGATAAGACACGCAGGCACCTGTTGAGATTAGAGGAAAGGAGATTTCGTACCCTCCGAAGGAAGGGATTCTTTACGGTCAGGGCATTTGAAGTTCGGAATTCATTGCCAGAAGAAATAGTGGGTCTGATTCAGGCCTAGCGAACAGGTCAGCGCCACCCGCGGCCCCGCTAGCCTGTGAGTGGATGTATGTGGGAACACAATCCCTAGCATGCGGCCGAAGTGGGGGGGATAATTCAATGGTTGCCGACCATCGAATCATTTCTCTCCCCTTCGGTAATAGAAGTCAGTATAAACTGAATTTTATTTCCGCCGCTGATCACAGAAAACGGGGCGGGAGCTGACGGCATTTAGTTGCCAATGTATCAGTGATACATTGGCAACTAGAGAAGGGGTCGTTTAGCTTAAAATGACTCCGTTACGTCAGGTATGTTTAATATAGGTTGAGCTTGATGGACAATTGTCTTTTTTTCAACCTCACATGCAACTATGAACGAAGATGCCCGAATCATTGAATCGGAAGACGCGGTCGCTGCTGGATACACGCTCCAAAGATTTGCGTAACACCGGCATTTTTAGCAACACTCTCAAGGCTGCCAAATATCAGACATTCTGCATTCTATCACTGCCTGCACAGCCCATGCACAGAGTGTCTGAAACAAGACCATTGCACCTGCGTAGAAGGGTCATTAAATATTCTTTTTCCATTTTCTGAACCAATTTCATGTGTTGTGTTACAAGAAAGAAAAAAACAACACATTTAAAACCCAGCAGCGTACTCTGGATGAAAGAAGTTACAGATTCCATCAGGGGAACTTCTAAATAGGCGAATATGTAACTTTGTTCACAATATTACGGACATAAGTTTTCTACCCGTCATGGATGTACTTTCGGGCATTACCGAATACCTGCGTATCGACTTTAACATTGAATTATATCCAAAACATAAAGAAATCTTCTGTCGATTTTGTGGCCTTTGATATAGCCAAACGGGGAAAAAAAAATGGCTTTCTTGACCGAACAAAGAAAGAAACTCAGAGATTCTGGCGCCAAGAAGATTTGATTCCAGAGCGAAGAAATTAGATTATACTCCATTAGGAACGTGAATGCATTTAAGAGGCCGCAGCTTAGCTCATCAGCATCAGTCTTGCCCAGCAAATGAACACAGGGACTCTCCTCCTAACGGAGCTGAGAGTAGAATGTTTTCACCAAAATACAGTACAGTACGTTCAATAAAAAGCATTTCAACATATCTTGAATGCTGCTATACTGTGTTGGCCCCGTAGCAAAAGTTTGTAAGGGCCCCCTATTTAGCAACTGATTGTGATAAATGTATGTAAAACATTAGTTAGACAGCAAAAACGGGCCCCCTTCAGCTCTGGGCCCCATAGCAGCTGCACCCCCTGCACCTATGGTAGCTACACCCCTGTATATAACACAAGTAACTGTGACAGGGAAGGTGGCCCCCTCAGCTCTGGGCCCCATAGCAGCTGCACCCCCTGCACCTATGGTAGCTACACCCTGTATATAACACATGTAACTGTGACAGGGAAGGTGGCCCCTTCAGCATTGGGCCCCATAGCTGCTGCACCCCCTGCACCTATGGTAGCTACACCCCTGTATATAACACATGTAACTGTGACAGGGAAGGTGGCCCCTTCAGCATTGGGCCCCATAGCAGCTGCACCCCCTGCACCTATGGTAGCTACACCCCTGTATATAACACATGTAACTGTGACAGGGAAGGTGGCCCTTCTCAGCTCTGGGCCCCATAGCAGCTGCACCCCTTGCACCTATGGTAGCTACAACCCTGTATATAACACATGTAATGGTGACAGAGAAGGTGGCCCCTCTCAGCTCTGGGCCCCATAGCAGCTGCACTCCCTGCACCTATGGTAGCTACACCCTGTATATAACACATGTAACTGTGACAGGGAAGGTGGCCCCTCTCAGCTCTGGGCCCCATAGCAGCTGGACTCCCTGCACCTATGGTAGCTACACCCTGTATATAACACATGTAACTGACAGGGAAGGTGGCCCTTCTCAGCTCTGGGCCCCATAGCAGCTGCACCTCCTGCACCTATGGTAGATACACCCCTGTATATAACACATGTAACTGTGACAGGGAAGGTGGCCCCTCTCAGCTCTGGTCCCCATAGCAGCTGCACCCCCTGCACCTATGGTAGCTACACCCTGTATATAACACATGTAACTGTGACAGGGAAGGTGGCCTCTCTCAGCTCTGGGCCCCATAGCAGCTGCACCCCCTGCACCTATGGTAGCTACACCCCTGTATATAACACATGTAACTGTGACAGGGAAGGTGGCCCCTCTCATCTCTGGGCCCATAGCAGCTGTACTCCCTGCACCTATGGTAGCTACACCCCTGTATATAACACATGTACCTGTGACAGGGAAGGTGGCCCCTCTTAGCTCTGAGCCCCATAGCAGCTGCACCCTCTGCACCTATGGTAGTTACACCCCTGTATATAACACATGTAACTGTGACAGGGAAGGTGGCCCCTGTCAGCTCTGGGCCCCATAGCAGCTGCACCCCCTGCACCTATGCTAGTTACTCCCTGTATATAACACATGTAACTGTGACAGGGAAGGTGGCTCCTCTCAGCTCTGGGCCCCATAGCAGCTGCACCCCCTGCACCTATGGTAGCTACACCCTGTATATAACACATGTAACTGTGACAGGGAAGGTGGCCCCTCTCAGCTCTGGGCCCCATAGCAGCTGCACTCCCTGCACCTATTATAGCTACACCCCTGTATATAACACACGTAACTGTGACAGGGAAGGTGGCCCCTCTCAGCTCTGGGCCCCATAGCAGCTGCACCTCCTGCACCTATGGTAGATACACCCCTGTATATAACACATGTAACTGTGACAGGGAAGGTGGCCCCTCTCAGCTCTGGTCCCCATAGCAGCTGCACCCCCTGCACCTATGGTAGCTACACCCTGTATATAACACATGTAACTGTGACAGGGAAGGTGGCCTCTCTCAGCTCTGGGCCCCATAGCAGCTGCACCCCCTGCACCTATGGTAGCTACACCCCTGTATATAACACATGTAACTGTGACAGGGAAGGTGGCCCCTCTCATCTCTGGGCCCCATAGCAGCTGTACTCCCTGCACCTATGGTAGCTACACCCCTGTATACAACACATGTACCTGTGACAGGGAAGGTGGCCCCTCTCAGCTCTGAGCCCCATAGCAGCTGCACCCTCTGCACCTATGGTAGTTACACCCCTGTATATAACACATGTAACTGTGACAGGGAAGGTGGCCCCTGTCAGCTCTGGGCCCCATAGCAGCTGCACCCCCTGCACCTATGCTAGTTACTCCCTGTATATAACACATGTAACTGTGACAGGGAAGGTGGCTCCTTTCAGCTCTGGGCCCCATAGCAGCTGCACCCCCTGCACCTATGGTAGCTACACCCTGTATATAACACATGTAACTGTGACAGGGAAGGTGGCCCCTCTCAGCTCTGGGCCCCAAAGCAGCTGCACCCCCTGCACCTATGGTAGCTACACCCTGTATATAACACATGTAACGGTGACAGAGAAGGTGGCCCCTCTCAGCTCTGGGCCCCATAGCAGCTGCACTCCCTGCACCTATGGTAGCTACACCCTGTATATAACACATGTAACTGTGACAGGGAAGGTGGCCCCTCTCAGCTCTGGGCCCCATAGCAGCTGCACTCCCTGCACCTATTATAGCTACACCCCTGTATATAACACACGTAACTGTGACAGGGAAGGTGGCCCCTCTCAGCTCTGGGCCCCATAGCAGCTGCCCCTCCTGCACCTATGGTAGATACACCCCTGTATATAACACATGTACCTGTGACAGGGAAGGTGGCCCCTCTCAGCTCTGAGCCCCATAGCAGCTGCACCCTCTGCACCTATGGTAGTTACACCCCTGTATATAACACATGTAACTGTGACAGGGAAGGTGGCCCCTATCAGCTCTGGGCCCCATAGCAGCTGCACCCCCTGCACCTATGCTAGTTACTCCCTGTATATAACACATGTAACTGTGACAGGGAAGGTGGCTCCTCTCAGCTCTGGGCCCCATAGCAGCTGCACCCCCTGCACCTATGGTAGCTACACCCTGTATATAACACATGTAACTGTGACAGGGAAGGTGGCTCCTCTCAGCTCTGGGCCCCATAGCAGCTGCACCCCCTGCACCTATGGTAGCTACACCCTGTATATAACACATGTAACTGTGACAGGGAAGGTGGCCCCTCTCAGCTCTGGGCCCCATAGCAGCTGCACCCCTTGCACCTATGGTAGTTACGCCCTTGACAACAAGGTGAAGCTGTACCGCTATGCTGTAGAAGAACACCTACAGAAATATGACCTTTATAGCAAACTCATCCATTGCAAGTGATACATAGGCAACCAGGAATTGCCGAACTAAAAATGGCAAATCTACAAATGGCCTGCATCTGTACAAACGGGTATGGATGATTGGACAGACAGCCAGGGCCGCTGGGGGGGGGGGGGGGGGGGCAGGTACTATTTACCCAGGCTTGCTGGAGGCTCAGCATGAGCGTCTCATTGACAGCGTAAGAGGTCATGCTGAGCCTGCTGTCAGCACACATGCTGTAGGTATGTGCTGCTGCTGAGGGGAGGGGGGGGGGGGCGCAATTACACCCCCCTTGACTTTAGAGTTTTTTTCACCCCCTCTAAACATATTGGTGGTGTGGCCTAATCGGAGGAGGTGGTCACAACTCCAGTCATTAGGCCACGTCCCCACATTTTACCGGGGCCCGGCAAACCTCTTGGCGGCCCTGCAGACAGCAACTAGGTCGACAAGCATTAGGTCGACACCACTAGGTCGACATGCATGACTGTCAACATGACTGAAGGTCGACATGCAGGAAGGTCGACAGGGTCATTAGGTTGACATTGGGGGAGGTCGACATGGGGGTTTTCATTTGTCTTGTCCTGAATGTAAACACAGTCGACATGGACACTAAAACTAACCCATGTCGACCTTCCTGCATGTCGACTTAATGCTTGTAGACCTAGTGACCGTATCCCATACAAACACTTGTGTCTGTTTACACCGCACTTGTACCAGGGAGGGGTGTGAACCTACCAAGCCTGGAAACACTCCGGATAAGTTCAGGGGTTTGAAAGCTGCGTATTATTAAGTATTTTAGCATTTGGGCCAAAATTCCACCTTTTTCCAGCATGTAATGGCTTTAACTTTTGTTATTTTAGCCAAGAGTTTAAATCATAGATAGTCGGAGATTTAAAAGATTTACAGAACCGTGGTCTTCACAGATCTATCGAAGAAAAGCCAGGAAGAAGCAAAGCATATAAATGCTATGGCCCAAATGTATACAATTACTACGGGTTGTTACATATTGACACAGGTACTATGTAACGCTTGTCTGAGGTGGTTCAAAACCGGACCAGTAGGATGAACAGTAAAAGCCCATCAACAGAACAAAATGTTAAAGTCACATATAAGAAGCCCTATATATCATGAAGTTCTTCAGACTTGCCAATTGGAAATTGACATTAGAAGTCTTCTACTGTAGAATGGCCAAGAGCTTTCCTGTTCTAAAGAGGACCTGTCCACAGACTTCCTCCTTCTGTCAGTCTATCGTGAAGAACAGGGAAGGAGGAACGCTCCTCTCTCCGTCATATGAGGTGACAGGAAGTGGCAAAGTTATACCAGTGACTCCACCTTCCTGATATCCAACACCAAATCCCTTTAGGTCTTCTTGCAATATACCTTCTAACAGTCATGGGTGGTGTGGCATGATGAACACATCCTCGTGACTCCACCACCTGCTATACCAGGGGTGAGGAACCTCAGGCCCGGGGACTGTATGTGGCCCCCCAGCCGGTTTGAGTGGTCCTCCCGGCGGCTTTGCCTGGAGTCAAGTACAGGGGATTTCTCGTGAGAGGTCGGTAGTTCTCGCAAGATTTCTCTTAATCAACAGCTGCCGGAGACTGTCAGTCCTAGCGTGGGACGGCTGCAGCAGAACAATTTGTAAGATACATTTTTACATATGGCCCCCGAAGGATTTTTTCCCCATACAAACGGCCCTTGGCACAAAAAAGGTTCCACACCCCTGTGCTATACGAATTAGCAATTCCCAGGTTAGTAAAGTGGGGAATGAGGTCCAGCTGATTGTTCACTTGTAAAGTGGACAGTCAGGTAGATTCTGAGAGGCTTCATGGTCTTCCGGGAGTTCAGGAGAGAAATCCAAGATGCAAGTGGTATCCTGCAAAACTCAACAGTTGAGGTAATTATGGGTTATTTTGAATGCCACTGGGACTATGGGGACGATATATCAATCCAAAGTACAAGTGAAGAAAATACCCTAACCCTATGCCACCAGTCAGCTTCTACCTATCATTTTACAGAATGTACCTGATCCATAATAGTTAGAAATTGGTCGGTTGCTATGGGGCAACTTCTCCACTGTATGTCCATATGGAGAGCGCCTAGTATCTGAATTCCACCCATTTCTTTTGTCTTTATAATCTGTGGAGTACCTTTAGGGTAAGACCCCAAGGAATTCGGAAGGGCGAACTCCAAAATTCATCAGGCACCACGTTTACCTTCATTCCAATTTCTATTATACAACTTCTCCACTGGTCCACTTCTCATTGGTTTAGAAGTTTTGATACATTTCTTACGCAGTATGTTAAATTAAGAAAAGTGCACAACATACGAAACACTGCCAATGTGTTTTGGCTTACAAATTGCTGCATATTATTGCTTGAAAACACACACACACACACACACACACACACAGGGACATATAGCGAAACCTTTGAAGAGATATAAAATACCAACTAACTTCTAACTGTCATTTTTAAACCACAGAAAGCGATTAGTTGGGTCTTTCTGTCTTACCAAGGTTACATACCTCCCCCCCACAGACACATATGTATACACACATGTACATTCAAGTTTGTGGTTATATCAAACTAAGGAGAAAGGGCATCTGCAATGATCTCAGAGAAGCAATTGTTGCCGCACAATCTGGAAAGGGTTAGAAAGGCCATTTGAAAACAATTTAAAGGTCCATCACTCTACAATAAGGAAGATTGTTTACTCATGGAGAACTCGGAAAACAGTTGCCAGCCTTGCTAGGAGCATCTGAGAAAACTCACCCAAAAAGCAGGTACAATAAGTTGTAAAGGGATCTAAAAGCTTCTGTCAACATCATAAAATGTTAACGTTTATGACTATCACTGAAAGCTGAGGATACGAGTATAGCTTTTTTGGAATCGTCAGGAGACCGCTCCGTCTCTTCCCCAAAAGACATTGGGAGTACAATTACGGTTTTCAATGTTGCATCATAATGAAAGAGAAGACTTTTGGACAGAGTGGGCCAAGGTGGGGTGGTTTGCCGGGAGGGGTTTGTTTTGCAACAACATGATTACGACACCTCACAAGCATTGAGTTAACCATGAGGCCATCTGTTTGACAACTCATCTAGCTGAAATGGACAACAAGGCAAAGGTCTAAAGCCCACTAGCAAACAACCGAAGGGCTGAACCAAGATTTTGGAATGGCCAAGTCAACGTTCAGAACTCAGCCACAGAGATGCGGAGGTGAAACCAAGGAGAGGTGGAAAGGAATAAACGGAAGCATCAATGATCTAACAAATCCATATAAAAAGAAAACAATACAGTAGGTCCTAAACTACTACATAAGATGCTAGAAAAGCCAAAGAGGAAACAAACAACTTCATGTTATTGGGGCTAGTGATGGCTCTGCGTACTACTGAGTAATGAGACACACTCACACTTATCCTCATGTTGGCCAACGCTACTTATGGTTACGAAAGTCAGAGGCAAATCTGTTACTTGTCAAGTGAGATGACAATTATTAAAATCATGTCGTCTCGGTGATGAATAGAAGATTATTGGTTCCGTCTGGATATGTAAAGCAGAGTCTACTACCTGCCTCATGGGAGGCTCACACCGCTCTGAAGAACTCAATGGAAAAATGGCCGCCGACCCATTTTTCCAGTGATCTGCACCATTCCAGTGATCTGCTCTGACTCTACGCTGCTGTTAGTGTGGAAATCGCTAGAAAAGTGTCCGCCGCACCATTTAACATGTTACTCAACATTAACCGTTTATCTCCAGGCCTCCAGGTAACAATAGGTCCATCATCAACATAGCACGATTATGATTAAGATCTAGATATATATGATAGATAAATTTATTATTAGTTATTTATATAGCGCACACATATTCCGTATCGCTTTGCAAAGAATATTTAGTTGTTGCCCCAGTGGAGCTTACCACATGTGCATCCAAGCTAGGGTTCATTTTGTTAGGAGCCGGATTAAGCTACCAGTATATTTTTGGACCATGAGAGGAAATCGGAGTGCCCGGAGAAAACCCACACAAGCCCAGAGAGAACATACAAACTCCACAACAGTTAGGGCTACGGTGGGAATGGAACCCATGACCTCAGTGCTGTGAGACACTAATGCTAACCATTACACCGTCCGTCCGGACAGATCAAGTTTCAATATATTATCCATAATGTATTTTTTGTGTATGGGGGGTGGGGGGTGGGGGTGGCCATATTTGGCCTTAATGGCTTTTCCCCATCTTTCCATTCTATAAATAATCTCATGTCTGAGGAAGAAGAACAATATGACAGTGGAACAGTTACTTGGGGCGATACGCCATCAATCATCCCTCCGAGCTGGCTACTTTAGGAGCCGTGCCTGCATATTTTGGACAGGTAACAAATGGTAAGTGCTGTGCTTAGCGAGCATTAGCGGAGTGCGGGAGGAACGGCAGAGTCATCACAGTAGAACAATGCCAAGAAGTTTTCTGTAAGTTTCCATCACTCTCCAGGGGTCATAGTGTCGACATACATTAAGTTGACCTACATTAGGTCTATGGTCAACAGGGTCAGACGGTCGACACAAGCAATAGGTCGACAATGGAGAAGGTCGACAAGATTTTTTTCCAAGTTTTTTTTGTGTCCCTGTCGACATGGACACCATATTAGTGTACTTCTGACTGTTGACCTTCCCATTGTCGACCTAATGCTTCTGTTGACCTTCCGACCCTGTCGACCTATTTCATGTATCGGCCTAAGCCCCGTCGACCTTTAGTGGTCCACCCGATGTATGTCGACCTTCATACTGTCGACTTAGCAAATATATCCCCTCCTCAGAATCCCACCAGTACAGCATCACCGTCCAGGCCAGCACAAACCTACCCAATAGATGGGTACAATGGGCCTGATTCAGACCTGATCGCTGATGGACGATTTAGTAGAGCTCTGTGACCAGATAGAGAAAACCTGCCCTGTGGAAGTCTGCGAATGACATTGCTGCGAATCCAGCCGCAACTCACCGACCATCAAAGGATTTTCCGAGTGCGTTTCCCAGAACTCCCTCTGTCGGTGCGATAGAAACAGGGTGATCGGAGGTGGAGCCGGCGCCCCAGGAAACGTCCGGTGACCACCCACTAATGCCGGCTTCCTGTCAATCACCTTGTAAATAGATTCATGTATCATGTACCCTCACATCTGCCTGTGCTATAAAGGGATCAATATAGATGCAAAGACCTCACATACAGCGATCCCTCCATACACACAATATTACTGCGAATTCACACTAGGGATGGCCATCGGTGCAGTCACCAGCGATAGATGTGAAAAAAAGCGCTCTCATCCCCCAGCGCGCTCATCCCACGGCGCTCTCACCCCCCCGGCGCTCCCATCCCCCGGCGCTCTCAACCCCCGGCGCTCTCATCCCACAGATCTCTCATCCCCCGGCGCTCTCATCCCCCGGCGCTCTCATCCCCCGGCGCTCTCATCCCCCGGCGCTCTCATCCCCTAACGCTTTCATCCCACGGCGCTCTCATCCCCCGGCGCTCTCATCCCCTAACGCTTTCATCCCACGGCGCTCTCATCCCCCGGCGCTCTCATCCCCCGGCGCTCTCATCCCCCGGCGCTCTCATCCCCCAACGCTTTCATCCCACGGCGCTCTCATCCCCCGGCGCTCTCATCCCCCGGCGCTCTCATCCCACAGATCTCTCATCCCACAGATCTCTCATCCCACAGATCTCTCATCCCACAGATCTCTCATCCCACAGATCTCTCATCCCCCGGCGCTCTCATCCCCCGGCGCTCTCATCCCCCGGCGCTCTCATCCCCCGGCGCTCTCATCCCCCGGCGCTCTCATCCCCCGGCGCTCTCATCCCCTAACGCTTTCATCCCACGGCGCTCTCATCCCCCGGTGCTCTCATCCCCCGGCGCTCTCATCCCCCGGCGCGCTCATCCCCCGGCGCTCTCATCCCCCGGCGCTCTCATCCCCCAGCGCTCTCATCCCCCAGCGCTCTCATCCCCCAACGCTCTCATTCCCCAACGCTCTCATCCCCCAGCGTGCTCATCCCACAGTGCTCTCATCCCCAGCGCTCTCATCCCCCAGCGCTCTCATCCCACAGTGCTCTCATTCCAGTGTCCCACAGCGCTGTCATCCCCCAGTGCTCTCATCCCCCAGCGCTCATCCCACAGCGCGCTCACCCCCCAGCGCCCGCATCCCCCAGCGCTCTCATCCCGCAGCGCTCTCATCCCCCAGCGCTCTCATCCCCCAGCGCTCTCATCCCCCAGCGCGCGCATCCCCCAGCGCCCTCACCCCCCAGCGCCCGCATCCCCCAGCGCCCTCACCCCCCAGCGCCCGCATCCCCCAGCGCTCTCATCCCCCAGCGCTCTCATCCCCCAGCGCTCTCACCCCCCAGCGCCCTCACCCCCCAGCGCCCGCATCCCCCAGCGCCCTCACCCCCCAGCGCCCTCACCCCCCAGCGCTCGCATCCCCCAGTGCCCGCATCCCCCAGCGCTCTCATCCCCCAGCGTGCTCATCCCACAGTGCTCTCATCCCCCAGCGCTCTCATCCCAGTGTCCCACAGCGCTCTCATCCCCTAGTGCTCTCATCCCATAGCGCTCTCATCCCCCAGCGCGCTCACCCCCCAGCGCCCGCATCCCCCAGCGCTCTCATCCCGCAGCGCTCTCATCCCCCAGTGCGCATCCCCCAGCGCCCTCACCCCCCAGCGCCCTCACCCCCCAGCGCCCGCATCCCCCAGCGCCCTCACCCCCCAGCGCCCTCACCCCCCAGCGCCCGCATCCCCCAGCGCCCTCACCCCCCAGCGCCCTCACCCCCCAGCGCCCTCACCCCCCAGCGCCCGCATCCCCCAGTGCCCGCATCCCCCAGCGCCCTCACCCCCCAGCGCCCTCATCCCCCAGCGCCCGCATCCCCCAGTGCATATGGGCCGTAGCATAGACTGTCCTAGTTCTTCACAATTTCCAGCACAGCCAGAAGGGGGCAGTATAGCCATCTCTCTCCATCTATCAGCAGCACTAAGTGTTTCAGCGTATGGAAGCGGAGAGGTCACAATAATGGGTATGGGTCATTGGTCGACCCTATTTAGGTTGGTATGCTTTGGGTGGACCACTGAAGATTGACAGGGCTTAGGTCGACACCTGAAAAAGGTCAACACGGCTAAGGTCAACAGGGTTGGAAGGTCGACAATAGCATTAGTTGACAATGGGAAGGTCTACAGTCAAATCTCGACATGAGTTTTTCACGTTTGTTTTGGTCCCGAATGTCGACATAGTCAACAACGGTCACCGTCAAAGTGTACCGCGTCCACTCACATGTCGACCTTTTGACTGTCATCCACAGACACAGAGGGACCCGATTCCTGACCGCACACTACTCCTCCGCTACTCCTATGGGTGAGGGGGGGATTTATGAGAGGAGGGGGTACGGGAGAGAAAAACCGCTTGGAACCGCTGCTCAGTGTAATAACACGCTGATTTCAGTAGACCGCTCTATAGTGCTATATACCCTCCTGATCAGGTGACCCCAAGTCGCTGCTTTCACAAATTGCAAAACGTCTGTATTTGTCCAGAAAACAAAACGACGTCAATCACAACATGACTAAATGGGCAGCTAACAAGCTCGGAGGTCAAACATGTAAAGTGCGATCAGTTACCATATTAGGATAGACAAAATAGAAATGACACTAAAGACCAAGATCATTTTGCCACATGTCAGAGAACTAGGATCACCCCCCCCCCCCACCCCCACCCAAAAAAATCCCGCAAGGTTATGACCCTTTCTTGAACTTCTGCAGCCGAAGCCTCAATTCATCTGACATAGGGTAGACTATTGGTCCCAATACGTCTCACCTTGCACAGATTTGCTACAGGATACCTTCCTGTCTAAAGGACATCCAGCAGAGACCGCCCCCCCTGGGATTTTGGGAAAAGGAGCGGTCTTGTGTTTCCAGCAGCACTGAGGCCCTGTCAAAGTATCATGTTAGGGAAACATCTGCAATACTACACTGAAAGAACACAATGTTGACAAATTAACCTTTTTGAACTGACCAGTCAGAACATGTTAGTAACAACAAACAGGAGCATTTATCAATGGGCTCATTTATCCCCACTTCAGCTGCAAAAAAAGTCTGCAAATTTGTATAAACAGATTTGTTGGGAACTATATGGCGGCGGGTGGTGGCCTCTACCTCGGGGTAGGGGGGCTGCTACTGGCAGAGATGCCTCCCCCTCCCCTCTCCGCTGCCACTGGTCTCTGCTGCTTCCACCCCCTGCTGGTCTCCGCTGATCCCACTGTGTGTACACTGTAGAGGACAGGCACCGTGACCGGCGCATGCGCAGAACCCCGCATTCTATGGGCTGCAGCCGAAGCAGCCCATAGAGGCGTCCCCAGAGGGAAGGAACACCTTGGGTGATTGGCAGATTGGACTTCCAATAGGAAGTCACGAACAGTCACAGTGAAGCCAGAGCAGTCTCCCAGACTGCATCTGGCTTCACTTAGGCAGAGGGGGGGGGGGGGGGAGGCTGTGGTCCTGCAGCCCATAGAAAAAAACGGGATACGGTCACCTATGACGGTCAACATACATTCAATGGTCGACTGGGTTTAGGTCAACACCTGAAATTAGTCGACATGGTAAATGTGCACATACACATATGGGATACGGTCATTGGGTCACCACCAAGTAGGTCGACACCACTAGGTGTCATGCAGATATGTCGACACGACTTTAGGTCGACATGCAGCAAGGTCAACAAGACTTGCATGTAAGACGCGCAGTAAGGTCGACAGGGCCATTAGAGCGAAATCGGTTAGGTCAATGGGATCATTAGGTCGACACGGTGCTTTTTTTTTACTGTTTTTTTATTTTTTAGCCGACAGGCGGAATTTCATGCCTTACTATCCACTAGCGTATCGAGGCACCATGGCCAAAGCATGGTGGGCGCAGCAAGCCATGCGAGGGAACGCGGTGGTACGTTTTAGTGTTTATGTTGACTGTGTTGACTGTGTTGACAAGGTTAAAAAAATAATAATAAAAAAAATTATTAACACACTCACGGTATATATAAAATAACACACAAATATATATAATAGAGTATTGCAGGTACAGTAAGTAAATAAAACAGGACAGGTGATTACTGATCACTGTACGAGGGAATTCCGCTGACGAGAGATATAGTCGGACAGCAGAGCGGGGATAGGAGCCCATGACTTACTATACAGCAGCAGCATTTACACAGCGCCCTCCCGCAGCAGCACAGGCCGCTGTCATCTGAAAACAAGACAAAAGACCGACATCTCCATTGTGCAATATATTTTAGGGATCATTTTCTCTTTGTCTAACCCAGCGGTGACCTTCGGGTTTTCTATAGATATTTCTAAGAATAGCACATCTGTTTCCCTTTACTGGTGTAACATGATATTTAATACCCAATATAAATGTGCAGGCCCCCTGCAGGTCTATGGCCTGTCGCCAAATTCTTCAAATAAGACCAATGACGATGCGTAGGCTGGGGTGGGACGGCCCCCAGAGAGGGGTCTCACACACCTAACTGTATCCCTCACCTGGCGAGTGATACAGTCACAGTATCTTATGCAACATTGTTACAGATAACATCCACCTTTCCAGCCAGTGATACCCCAATAGCTGGCGTATAAATGGGATTTACCGCTGCCTGTCCCCCCTCAGTGGCGGCAGCTTATTTGCATATCGTACACAGGTCAATGATCTTAACCCTTGGCATCCCTTTACTCTACGGGGACCATAACATCGATCCTATTGGTGGCCTGAACGTGACGATTTTCCATTGGTAGAATTCTGCTGCTAACTAACTACTAGAGGGGTGTGGTATAACTCCCAGACCAGGTTTATGTTGAATTCCATTAAGTGGACCCCACAAGGTCGACACAGAAACAGTCGGCGTAAGCAAGAGATCAACGTGAGTTTTTCACTTTTTTGGGTGTAAATGTTGACATCTCATCAATGACTGTTTTCTGGGAACTGAATGAATGAAAAGTATTTATTACTTCAGCATTCACACTGGAGTAAAGGCTTTTAAGATGGAATAACGAGACCCCCTAGGTCATCATTTATTGAGGCGATTTATGCACCCCACGGCAACTTCTTACATACACATTAACCATCACCACCCCCCGGTCATCATAAGACCCGACTTAGTGCAACAAGTGGTCAGTAAATACTGTAATCACCCAGGGGGTCCCTTGCTCATTGCCCGGGGGTCACATGCTCATTGCCGGGGGGGGGGTCACATGCTCGTTGCCGGGGGGCATCACATGCTCATTGCCGGGGGGGGTGTCACATGCTCGTTGCCGGGGGCATCACATACTCGTTGCCAGGATGTTACGTGCTTGTTGCCAGGGGGTTACATGCTTGTTGCCAGGAGCTCACATGCTCGTTGACAGGATGTTACGTGCCCATTGCCAGGAGGTCACATGCTCATGATTTATCTGTAAAGCGGGCATGTCCAAACTATGGCCCTCCAGCTGTTTTGAAACTACGAGTCCCATCATGCCTTGCCATAGTTTTGCTATTAGGAAATGCTAAAACTATGGCAAGGCATGCTGCAGCGGCGTAACTATAGCACCGCAGCCCCCGATGCTATAGTTACACCCCCCCCCCCCCAATCCCCCGCAGACTTACCTATCTCGCTGGTCCGGGCGGCTCCGTTCTTCTGCTGAGGACCACCACAAAATGGCCGCCCCCGTTCTCTGAAACTGTCTGCTGTATGGGGGCGGCCATTTTGTGGTGGTCCTCAGCAGAAGAACGGAGCTGCCGGGACCAGTGCGATAGGTAAGGCTGCGGGGGATTGGGGGGGGGGGTTGCATGGGCGGAGGGTGCTTGGCGGGGTGGCGGCGGGGGGGGGGGGGCGTCCCCCCTAACGGCGCGGGGGGGGCACAAAAAACTTAGCTACGCCACTGGCATGCTGGGAAGTGTAGTTTCACAACAGCTGGAGGGCCATAGTTTGGACATGCCTACTGTAACGTGACTGAAAGTCTGAGACCATTTGGGGGCAGTAACGCATACCCTCCAACATGACCCATTCCATTAGGCAAATTGCTCTGTTTCTGGACTTCCCTGCCAGTGGCAGTTACAGATGTGAGCCTGCAGCACAGTCCAATATTCACAAAGGGGAGCCACACCTACTGCCACCCCAAACATCACTGTCCTGGACTCACTGGCAGTTGATGTGACCCCCCTCTTTGAATTGTGGACTGTGCTGGAGTCCAACCTCTGTAACTGCCACTGGCAGGGAAGTCCAGGAACAGAGCATTGTGTACCTAATGGAATGGGTCACGTTGGAGGGTATGGTAATGCAGGAGTGTCCTGACCGTATTTGGGGCATGTCTCGGCCTGCAAATTATATGGTACGCAAGACTGATTGGCTAGGACTAATGAAAGGAGACCAGTCCCATCCTTGGTGCAGGAGACCTTCCTGAAATCTGAATTTGCCTACGTGCAACTTGAGAGCAAGATTTGGGTATAGGATCTCGGCTCACGCGTTTTACCGCTAAGCTGTGATACCCAGCACAAGTATTCCAATTCCAATTTTTTTTTCCATGCATTTGTGACGGCTCTATTTAAAATTGGAGCTAGAATTCCGTGGCAGACAAATGAAATGGATCGTTATTAAATGGTAATATGGAGTTTATAAAGGTCTTATTCGATGCAGTAGATCTTCATGGCAGCCCGCACAAGAGCTTCTGTGAGTATTCCCCACTCCACTGGGACCTCCGCATCAAGCGAGTCCAACAAGACAGGAAAGTAACGGCATAACTCCACCCAAAAGTGAAATGTAGTTTTAGGGTGGGAACAAGCGAGCAATGTTAAATAGGAAATTGGCAGTCACCCGCTGTTCCCCAATCTGGCGGCCTCTGCCATGCCTCTAAAGGTTCACAGAGAAGATTCCTTACACCTTAACCCTTCAGTGGTTCTAAAACCAGCTTTTTGGAATTTTCTTAATTCCAAATCCGCACCCCCCAAAATAATTCAGATGGCCGCAAAAATCATCGGCAACAGTAATAATTAAATATAGAAGATTCAGCCAATACAGAGCATTCAAGGGGAGAGGAAAGGAAGGGGAAAAGAGTTTTGTTATGTTAGAAAAGTAAAATATTCTGTGTTCTCATCTTTGCCAAACAACGATCCCAAATATGACCTAGGTCTGATCGCTGGCCGGGGCTTCACGGCGGTACCTGCCGCTGGCCAGCACTGTATCTCCTAATCTCGCGGGCAGTCGACGGAACAGCCAGCACATTTCCCTCCGTGAATTATACGCGTGTCAAACAATCTTACAAAGTAAAATAGAAAAATAGAGACAGCTCTCCAGAGAGAGGAATTGTAAAAATGTTACTGGACAGAAAGTACCGGCTTTTGATCTGGTGATACATTAACCCAAATCTCTTATGGTATTTTAATCTAATGTGAGAATAATTAGGGAAGACAGACATTTAAGTCAAGGAATTAGTTTATAAAAAGGTTTCCACCAACATCTGAACGTGTAATAATGATGTGCTGTACCTAATGTACAGTATATGTTTTACAGCAAGAATAGAACATTTTTGGGTTCAGAGACAGATTGACCAATGTAGGGGTCGCAAAAGAAGTATAAAATGCGGCATAACCATACAGAACAGCGTATGGTATCACAGCCCAGTACACACTGGTCAATATATATAAAACAGTGGCATAACAATAGCGCCGTAGACCCAGCGGTGGCGGGGAGGCACCGAGTAACTGTGGGAGCCGGGGTCTGCGGGAGCTATTGTTACGCTCCCAGTACTTGCATTACCCCACCGCCGCGTTTGTACTTTATGGCTGGAAGTCGGAACCGCAGATCTACTAGTCTGCGTCCCGGAGCTCCTCCTGGCTCCTTAGGACAAAATGTCCATCACAAAATGGCCGCCCCCTTAGAGCAGACAGTTTTTAAGATGCTAGAGGAGGCCCCCTCTGGCATCCTTAAAAACGGTCTGCTCAATGGGGGCGGCCATTTTGTGATGGACATTTTGTCCTAAGGAGCCAGAAGGAGCTCCGGGACGCAGACTAGTAGATCTGCGGTTCCGACTTCCAGCCATAAAGTGAGGGGAAAGGTAAGACAGGAAGGGGGGGCGGAGGAGGCGGGGTTACATTTATGGGGGGGGCAATATTTCCCCGGCAGGGGGCGCAAAACTTGGCACTACGTCACATATACAAATATACACATATACAAATTCCCCTATCCGCTAGCCCTATATGGGAGTTCCACGGACTTTGCATTTCTTGATCATCTTAATCTGCTAACTGGTGCCAATTCCTTTGCAACTAAAACACTAATGGTAAACACTAAGGTGTGGTGCATAATGTGTAAGGGGCATTATAGTACGGTGTATATTGTGTAAGTGGCATTATGGTGCAGGTCATAATGTGTAAGAGGAAAGCAAATTTATAGCGGTAAGGAATGTTTGATGGTGGGGGGCCCCAAACAGGTATCTTGCCTAGGGCCCTTTGATATCTAAATCCGGCTTTGTATTATCCGGCAACTGCCCTGATGTTCTTGTGATTGCAATCTCAATAAGGATTTATCTGCAAAATAACTGAAAGTCTGGGATACTGTGGGGGCAGAAGCGCAGGGGTGCTAAGACCGTATTTGAGGCATGGCTCAGCCTGCGACTGATCTTGTATGCAGCTGCAATGGTTCCAGTGCCTTGCGTACTGCGGCCGTGCAACATTGGGCTAATCAGAGGTTTGAATAACGACTGATCATTACCCTTGTACACAGCTGCTGGTACTCGCAAAGCTGCCGCTGGGTGTCTCAGTAGCAAACGCTAACGGTAAATGCTTGTACTCTATTGATGCATTTAGTTTCACATTCAGAAAACGTATGCAAGCAAGGGAATACAGCTCAATAATTCCAGTGTCTTTGTCCATGCTGAACTAATGATGCCCACACACAGTGAGACGTGTGCTAGGTGCAATTAGCGCCTAGACAATGTGTGCTATGCCATTTGGACTGTACACACTATGCAATTAGAACTACATGAGATTTGAACTACACCCCATTTTTACGGCACTTCAATAGTATGTAGTCCAATAACATGCAATGTAGTACAAAAATACCTGCACGCGCATACTATTTTGCTCTGCAATATTGACTACACTGGAAAATAAACAGTTCGATATCAACTAGAAGAAATACGTTTTGAACTAAAAGATCAATAATTGCGCATTGCGTGGGCACCATAACGTGAGTATCTGAGCATGTAGGCTGTAGGTACTTTTAAGCAATCACACTGTTAAAGCACACACACCGCCAACATCGTCCCAACTGTCCCAAGTCAATCAGCAAAGTCACCATTTCTTTTCTGTATACATAATTTTTATCTGCATAGAACGGAAGGCGGGTAAGAGACAGGCTAGTGCCACAGCTTCGATGTCACTGCACCATATTAAATTTTATTCTCTTGGAACAGATTTTAAAATAGAAGGGTGCCAGAGTTCCACCAAAGTCACCATTTCTATTCTGCATACATAATTTTTATCTGCATAGAACGGAAGGCGGGTAAGAGACAGGCTAGTGCCACAGCTTCGATGTCACTGCACCATATTAAATTGTATTCTCTTGGAACAGATTTTAAAATAGAAGGGTGCCAGAGTTACACCAGTCATTAATGGTAGCACAGGGAATGCTGCAAGAAACATGACGCACGCAACCTCGACGATGGCCGGAAGTGTGCTTTAATAAAGGCTTAAGATTTTATTCTAATAAAACTCTAGAACAGTTACACAGTAATAACAGGAAATGTATATGTGTGAAATATCCCAGAATGCAGAACAAAATATTTGGCAAAACGCAGTTGACGGTCATCTGACAAATAAGAACCAGGACACGGGTGTGTCCCTTTTTTAATCTTCCTTTAGTGATTTACACCAGCTGAGCTCAGCTTAAAAATTACTTCCAAGGTTTCGCCTGGGCCCAATTACGCCCCAAGGGCTTAATACATCCAACTACAGTATATAAAAGAATAAGACAGTGTTATTAGGGGAGCGGTGAAACGTACGTTTGCGCATCAGGTGTAGCCAAGAAGAGATTTTTAAGAGCGGTCTAGCAGATTTAACAGCCTGGAACCAAAAGATTGCTTCAAAATACCGTAGTCTGAAACTTTTTGTTTTGAAAAACGGTTACTGGACAGCTCCGAGTATAGCCAGACAGACTATTCTCTGTTCACACTAAAATCCAGAATGAGGAAGATTCAAGGCATATATTTACTAAAGTGTGAGTTTTTAGAAGTGGAGATTCTACTTATCATTTATGCAGCGGCTTTCTAGAAGATCAAACCTAAAATCTGATTGGATGGGCACCATCTTAATTTCTAAATATACCTGTAAGTGGGCAGCAGGTGACAATGCTTGTCCACATGTTCGGACCGCAATAAAGTATTTTACCAGCTTACTCCGAAGCTTCATTGCAGCAAGGTGCACCCCTCCTTAGCATTACAGGAACAAGGCCCCAAGGACCAAACATTAAGCATCCACTCTTAGCATTTTGCACATAAACTAGCAAAATTTAGTTACTGGACAGTACATTGTATAATATATTTGGGTATGTGTCATTATCGAAATAGAGGTCAACCGTTAGCTTAATCTATAGTAACCTGCTACCATATTGCCATCAGAAGGCCACCTTCTCAGTCTTAGCACCTACAGTAGGTGCTAGTCTGACTCATCCGGCACAACGTAGGAGGAGAAACTTTACCTGTTGAAGTCATTCAGAGCAAAGTGAAGGTGTCTGTGTAATGTACCTAGCACCCGATTGGTCACCACAGATATTTAAGGTAGTGGCAGAGGTTCTCCCAGTAAAGGGCTACATGGATTCGCCTTTGAACAAATTGCAGTTTTAAATGAACTTAGTATTTCTCCACCAAGGTCCAGAATTTGGGAAGCCCAAATCTTAAGGCCAAATCTTCAGCTGTACAATGTATACAATGACCTCCCACTCAAGACAACACCAGTGGATTATCGGATTCCTCTCTTACCTCCCGGGCAGTGTCTCACAGCCATTTTACATCTTCTGGACTCAGCAATGGTTGGGCAAGGGATCGTGTCCTTTGCCGGCTTCTTCACAATCTGTCGTGTTCTGGTTTCCAGGCCCCACTTAAACCCACACGTTCTGTTATTCCTACTGCACGTTCCCCATTCACTCCAAGGTCCCACCTCGCATCCATCTGGGACACAAAAACAGAACAAAAAAAACACACAGTGAGGTGGAAGTCCATATGCACCAATTGCAAAATCATGACTCGGGATCGGTTGTTACATTAGAACTTTGCAGGTTTTCAGCTAAACATCACTGTAGTATTTCTCAGGTAATAAAGATTTACTCCTGCATTTCAAGCTGAACCAAGTAAGAATCGCAGCAGTTACCATAAAGAGAGATTCACTTACCGACGCACTCCATTGTATCATCCAGTGGGGCAAATCCCTCCGGACATTCCTCAAAGCATCTCCCCTTATGAGAGTAAAAGCCAGATTTGCACTTTGTGCAAAAATCTCTGCTAAAACAAGAGTCGCAATTCTCGATTCTGCACCCTACAACGAGAAGAAGGAAAAAAAAAAAAAAGATAAATGATTTGGCTTGGAGAAACGCTACCTGATATATTGCAAATGTTCCATTACATATTACTGGTTTCATTGACCCATCATGAAAATGTTGAACAGGCTGATTGGTATTCTGCATCCGTACCTCACCGCTAACGCCATCAAAGTATCTATTTTTTCTAGTGTGATATAATATCTCTAATTTGTGACCTTGTATGAACCCTACCGCAATTTTCAGTAAAATGCGTTGAACTTGATATTTTTTCTATTTTTCGTCTATGGGTTTTAGCCATTGGCGAAGCCCTGTATCCTAATTTCCCTGGGCAAAACTTTCTCTCTGGATGCTGTAATGATCAATGCACCGAGCAAAACTGGGATCTCAGACTTTTGAAAATAAAACAGCTGGTGAAACGCGTGTGCTGAAAGCAAAGCGCATCATGTCAAAAGAGGAAATGTACAAGTCAATGAATACATTATAAAAATATATATACACAAGTCAATGAATACATTATAAAAATATATATACAAATATATTTAATAAAGTAAAAAACTGCTAAATGAGAAGTTCCACAACCAGTTACCATTATGCTCCATGCAGGGCGTCATAACCAGAGGAAGAATATGGATGTAAGGTAACTCACCTACCCGATAATGTATTCACAGATGATGAATGGGTCCATCGTTAGTGCTATAATCGTGATATTTCTACGGGTCACATACTAGTGTTGGCCAATATGCTCAATACTTGCTGTTTGTCCCTATAGATCTATACTATAAAGCTAGATGAACCTGTTTGATCTAAAAAGTAATTAAAGTATTATGGAGATATTCAAATGTCTTCCAATATTTCCAACAGTGGAAATATCGACAGTTAATGTGTTCAATCCCGGCCGGGACTCACCATTCCAGCTGGTACTCACTTGCTAAAGACCCGTCTCCGAGTCTGTGTTGTCGGAAACTGCCATGGATTGTCAAATCCACGGCCATTTTGTAAAAAAAAAAAAAACCCACACCAACACTCGTCAGCCAGAACATTGAACTCTGGCTGTCGAGTTCCTGTTGGAAAAACTGAAAACGGCCCCGGATTCTGGCGGTCGGGACATTTCGAAAGTTGAAATCCTGGATTCAGTACCCCCCTTAAACTATTAAAAAGCAGGACAGTCCTGAAAGCTACTGTAGGATATATTTACTGACAGCTACTGCCACTGGGGAAGCCGTAGCAAAACTTGGGGCCTTATTTTAGTTCACTCTTTCTGACAAAATCCTTCTTAGATGGGCAAAACCATGTGCACTGCAGGTGGGGCAGATGTAACTTGTGCAGATATAATTAGATTTGGGTGGGGTTTTACTTCAAAGTGAGATCTATATTGCAGTGTAAAAATAAAGCAGCCAGTATTTTCCCTTCACAGAAACAAAATAACTCACCCAAATCTAATTATCTCTGCACATTTTACATCTGCCCCCCTGCAGTGCACATGGTTTTGTCCATCTAAGAAGGATTTTGTCAGAAAGAGTGAACCAAAATAAGGCCCTTGGAGAGAGGTAAAGTAGAAAAAGATAAAGTATCCACCAAACACTAGAGCTGAGTGGTTGGTGGTGTTATCTCTCTACTTTATCACTCCCCAAGGTTTCATACATAACCTCATACATTATAAGTGAGTATGGGTGCATTGGACCCATAGCAAAAAAATATATATTTATATAAAAAAAAATGAAAAAACAAATCTGGAATTACTACAGAAGTACTGTAAATGTAAAAAAAAAAAAAAAAAAAAATGATATATATATATATATATATATATATATATATATATTTTTTTTTTTTTTTTAAAGATGAAAGATAAAACTGAGTATGTGTTTACCTGCAAGAACAACGGGCACACACGTTATAAATCAGGTGCATTATGGGGAATATGCGGTTAATTTCTGAAACCCAATATTTGGCATCAGCGCAAATCATCCACAGGCGTATGGAGCTACAGCCCGGCGCATTTGGAACTAATTTCAGACGGCACAAATCTTGCACTCTTGGTCAATTGCATAAATCATCTTGGTCTCATTGTGTCTGAGAAATATAGAACTTCTGAAATAACCATTTGCAAATTCCCTGAGGCTGTTTCCAAATGTATAGATTTTAGTTTTTTTTTTATATATATAAAGCAGTCAAGGTCAACTGAGAAATATACGGGCAGAGCCACATGCGTTTTATGCTCTAAAGGAGCCTTTTGTTCAAAAACATTTTATTTATTTATATTCGTGGGTGAAGTAGAGTCGCTAGGATTTGCCTACAGGAAGCCACTCCGCAGTGATAAACTCCAGCAACCACTCTGATATTTGAGACCTCAAAAGCACCTTAAAAAAAAAAAAAAAGTGTGTAAATCTAATGTACACTGTAGATGAACTGTACAGCTAAGGCTCCGGGCCAGTGGTTCTCGACTCCAATCTTCAAGTACCCCCAGCGGGTCATGTTTTCTGGATTTCCATCAGCGGGAACAGGTGAAACAATAACTGATCCAACAAGGCAGATTACATTTTGTGTGCATCATTAAATACATCCAGAAAACATGACCTGTTTGTTTGTGGTACTGGTGTTTAGAACACCGTTCCCCAGAAACGATGGCAATGAAGCTTGGCACCATTAAGATTATTATTATTTTTGTTTATTTATATGGCGCCACAAAGGTTCCGCAGCGCCTAACAATACACGAATGAGCAAACCGTCGATGGCAATATTGTAACCGGCCATCAATGGTAACAGACTATGTGACAGATGACCGTTGATGGTTTCAACTATCGATGGTCATCCATTTTCTTTGACTGGCTGGCCCGTGAGCCAATCAGAATCAGGGGGTGGGGCTTCACAGTTAGGAGACAAAAGGTATGCTCAGTGTCATGGCACCTTGGGGAAAATAAAGAAAAAGAAATATTTAGTTCTGTTGTGCCATCAATGGGGGGAAACCATCTGGCAAAAATATTCTACATCGGCCATAAACCATTTAAGATTATGATTCATGGTTGATAGCCATTCCTTCTAAGAGGCCTTAGTACCTTAGCACTGTCTGATAGCATGCAGAAGTCAGCCACAGGCAAAACTGTCAAGGGCCGACTAATGAATGTCTGAATCCTGCATTACCACACCCTTACCTGCCTAAATCCATAAACATTGGCGGATCTAGGGGTGGGCAAGCAGGGCAATTGCTCAGGTGCTGTGATCTGAGAATGAGGTCGCAGTAATCTGACGGCACCTGCCCAACTCACTGGGCAGTATTCAATGATAAATTACGCGATGTGCAGTGAATCCTGTTTAGGATTCGCTGCACATTCACAGGGTTTCGGAGGGCTGCAGGATTCACTGCCAGCCCTCCCTATCACCCTATTCAACGCACAGGGGCTAGCTGCCCCTGACGGCGAATACCGCCGGGAGCCAGGGTACCGCGGCAGGCAGGGATATGGAAGCCTCCCTGCCTGCCCCAGAATGTGTTGGCGGGAGGAGGGCTCCAGGGGACACAGGGAGCAGAAGCTGCCCCCCCGGGAGAGCTGGCAGGGGACACAGGTAGGGCGCCGCTGCACTGCTCCCGCTCGTGCATATGTAATGAGCGGGAGCAGTGTGAAGTGAATATATGAATATGTAATGAGCGGCTCCCGGCCCCCTGCTGGCGAATGTGTTTAAAAAAAAATGTTAAAAAAATACTATAAATAAAAATTAAATATATATTCATGTGCTCCAAGCACATGAATAAAAATAGCATGTCCCTTCACAGAAGAAAAAAAAATCTGATTTTTTGAAAAAAAAAAGCCTATTTTAAAAGATCACTTTCCAGTTCACCTTAAAAAGATGTTGAACGCAAAACGGTGAATCATGGCGAAAATCATGCTGAAAGCAGTTCTCCATCCTAGCATTGAATACACTCTTGGCGAATCCCAGTGAAAACCCCATTGAAATACACCAGAGAATTGCAGCAAGCATGAAATGGAGAACTGGCCGGCATTCACTGTTCGCTTTAAGTGAACATTGAATAGGGTGAATCAGATTTTCAGTGAAAAAGATTCACCGCAAGGAGTGAAAACAGCCAGATTCGCCCTAAAAAAAATTGACGAATCGGGAGCATTGCATACTGCCCACGATCTGCACAGTGTGGCTGGTGTTCGGTTCCCTCCCGTTTTGTGCAGAACACCAGGGCAGCCATGATATTACTCATGGAATTCTGGGAGCGGCTGTGGAGGAGAGGACATACTCCAGTAGCAAGGAGAAATAACCTTCCTGCCTTCACAAGGTTCGATAATGGGCTGAACCCTCCTGAACATTGGTTTAATGCACACATAAATCCACAGCGCTGTATTTATTTACAGTTTCTTATATAGCGCAGCAATTTCCATTGCGCTTTACAATTTTCAAATAATATTTGGTCATTCACATCAGTCCTTGTGACAATGGAGCTTACACTCTATATTCCCACGTAACCTACCAGTATATATTTTGGGATTGTTGGAGGAAACCCACACAATATTACCGTGGAACATACAAACTCCAAACAGTTAAGGCCATGGTGGGAACTGGCCCCATGGCCTCAGCACTGTGAGGCAGTAATGCACAAATCATTACTCCGCCTGTGCTGCCCCAAATGTGGCTATATAAATATATAGCAGCTCAGATTAGGGAAAGGTAACGTGAAATTACTTTTGCTTTTTAATGAACTCATCATACAAACCAGATTAAAGCCTAAACTGTACATAGACCATTTGGGAATTACCATACGGGTTTATCTAGATTAACTCTGACACAAATAATCAACAACAATTTGTTCAGAGGTCAGTTCGAATAATACAGTGAATGAAGACTAAAAAGAAAGAAACCTACAGACAACGTACAAGACAATTACAGAAATGATGTGTTCGCGGCGAAGGGCTGAACAAAAGCCAGATTAGCCAGTTATGCCAAACTCGCAGCGACATCAAAGGCGATTGGATAAGACGATTGAAGCAAAGTGACATTTAGACTTTCTATTACTCTGTCTGGGAAGCCTGGCACACGGCCAAATCCAGCGATACTTTCCGAGACTGTAATAATGAGTAATAACATCTGCCGTTATCTTTTGATCAATTATAACATGGCAAACACAGTGTGGATCCATCAGCAGACCAACAATTTATTATGAAAAAGTAGTACAGATCCCCCTTCCGCGAGATTAACTCTCAATAGGATTACCCGTACGGGCATATGAGGCACTTGGTGAACAGGTTGTTGAAGTTCTAAAGATGATTTCTCACACGTATGATGTAAAATGGTTTAGATTACTACTTTTGTTCTTCTCATGCATCATAGTCCCATTGCCTACATTCTCCCTGTGCATCCTAGTCCCATTGCCTACAGTCTCCTTGTGCATCCTAGTCCCATTGCCTACAGTCTCCTTGTGCATCCTAGTCCCACTGCCTACATTCTCCCTGTGCATCCTAGTCCCATTGCCTACATTCTCCCTGTGCATCCTAGTCCCATTGCTAACATTCTCCCTATGCATCCTAGTCCCACTGCCTACATTCTCCCTGTGCATCCTAGTCCCATTGCCTACATTCTCCCTGTGCATCCTAGTCCCATTGCTCACATTCTCCTCATGCCTCCTAGTCCCATTGCCTATAGTCTCCTCGTGCCTCCTAGTCCCATTGCCCACATTCTCCCTGTGCATCCTAGTCCCATTGCCTACAGTCTCCTCATGCCTCCTAGTCCCATTGCCCACATTCTCCCCGGGCGTCCTAGTCCCATTGCCCACATGTTCCCATGCATCCTAAATCCCACTGCCCACAATCTTCCCATGTGTCCTAGTCCCATTGCCCACATTCTTCCCATGCATCCTAGTCCCATTCCCCACATTTTCCCAGTGCGTCCTAGACACATTGCCCACATTCTCGTCTGCATCCAAGTCCCTTTGCCCACATTCTCGTCATGCATCCTAGTCCCATTGCCCACATTCTCGTCATGCATCCTAGTCCCATTGCCCACATTCTCCTTGTGCGTCCTAGTCCCATTGCCCACATTCTCCTTGTGCGTCCTAGTCCCATTGCCCACATTCTCCTTGTGCTTCCTAGTCCCATTGCCCACATTCTCCTTGTGCTACCTAGTCCCATTGCCCGCATTCTCCTTGTGCTACCTAGTCCCATTGCCCACATTCTCCTTGTGCTTCCTAGTCCCATTGCCCACATTCTCCTTGTGCTTCCTAGTCCCATTGCCCACATTCTCCTTGTGCGTCCTAGTCCCATTGCCCACATTCTCCTTGTGCTTCCTAGTCCCATTGCCCACATTCTCCTTGTGCTTCCTAGTCCCATTGCCCACATTCTCTGTGTATCCTAGTCACATTGGCCATGAAATACTGCGACATCTCGGAGAGAACCATATGGGAAGCTGCACGATCACATGTTATATATTGTATTCAGAAGGACCGAATACGATATCGCATGTCATCCCAGCAATGGAAAATCCTTAGGGGGGGTACACACCAGAACGATTAGGGCTCAATTCCATCAATCTGGATCCAATTCCGACCGATTGGATGCAGATTGTATGTAGATTGGGCATGTTTAGGTCCAATTCCGATCCGATTCCAATCCGATGCGCGTCCCCGCTGTCGTTTGGTCGTTTTACAGATCCTACCTGCTGCAGTGAGGATCTATAAAAGATCCATTCAACTGGATACTGACTCAGATCGGATTGGGATCAGATTGGATGCAGATCGTTAGCAGATTGTGTGCTCCAACAGATCGTGCGAGCATCACACAATCTGCTAACGATCTACTAACAATCAGGATCGTTCTGGTGTGTACCAGGCCTTAGTGCAGCCCTTGAGATCTCCGGCTCCGATCTGAGGTGTGGTCCTGCGCATCGGGTTCGGAGATTAAAAAAACGCGATTCGTCACTTTTTATTCGATTTATTCAGCTTGATGCGTCGGAATTGGATGAAATGTGCCCAGATCGCATGTATGGGGCCTTTAGACACATTTTCGGCAAGAAAAGACAAGTGATGTTAGCAGAGCAGTACGGAACCTGCCAGGCATCTTGTACTACATAGAGGCTAGGTGTAGGAGGACACATCTGCGGCGTCAAAATGATCTTCATTTTATTCGCAAGAAACCCACTTCAATATGCATTCAATTATGAAGCCGTAAGAATCAAAATAGATGACAAATGACAAAAAATAGGGCTATGAAGGAGGGACACACCTTCAAAGTCGGCGACTCTCCCGGAAATGAAGGACAGCCGATAAAATCCACAAGCACACATCGGCCTGACAATACCTTTTTTAAACAAGCCATATTGACTCTATACTAAAATGAAGAATTTCTGAAAACTGGTTTTATTCATGTGGTCCAAAAAGGGCTCTTTCCACGACGTCATGCCGACGCTGCGATCATTCCGCTTCTGACATGTATTGTTGGAAAAAGCAGAGCAGGATAATGAAGGTTTTGTTCGCAGGTTGTCATACTGTGACAGCAGCAAAGGGAAGACATCAATATATTGTCATGAAAAGGGAGAGCGAGCCTCTCAGGCAGCTGATTGTACAGTCAGCGCTCTGTACACGGCTGGCAGATCATGTGAACGGCTTCACTGCACGTCAGTCGGAAACACTCCGAGGATCATATAGATTCTTTAGGCTGAACAATGTACAAAAGGAAACGTTTTGTCTTTTCTTAAACTGAAGCCCTGAAGACAGGGAGTGACATTATCTCTAAAGATTAAATAAAAAAATCAGTTCATGAAAGAACAATTCAATACATTGACTTTTCCATCGGCCAGTAATGGACAAGCTAAGCACGTGTGTCAGTGTATGCATGCAGATTTGTACTAGGGCTTGTGTGTAGGTCATGATTTCATATGGAGCGGCCATTTCTCGCAGTGCGCATGATCCGCAGCAGAACATGGGCAACGGTGACAAACTGCGGCCGTCCCAGAGTGACGCATAGGTCAGCCATATTCTCTCTTGCGGCTGTGTGGGTGGTGTTAGGCACTAACAGGGCATTAGCAAATAGGATTAGAATCCCAAGGACAGGAACGGCGGGCTTTTCGGAGGTGGGTCACAAGGATTGTGCTGCTGCAAACGTGCACTGATATCATTGGCGGCCAGAGGCGTACCTAGATATTCATAGGCCCCATAGCAAAAGTTAGTAAAGGCCCCCTATTTACACCATTGTTGGCAGCTACTTACGCCAAGTGATGGATACAGGCAATCTGCCTAGATTTCCCAACATGCAATGCGGGATTCAGAGATATTGGCCAAGATGTAATAGGGTGCGATTTCTAAGAATGTGCGATTTTTCTCCGACATCGCACGTTTGGTAAAAATTGCACATGTAATAGTGTGCAATTTTCAGTAAAAATTGCACCTTACGCTGTGACCCAATAAAAAAAAAAAAAAAACAATTCAAATTCACATCCAGATGTTTTGTCATAGTGCTCTGCTCCGGAGGAGGTCAGACCTGATTGGATGTAAGTGTCTCCATGGAAATGCCTACATCCAATCAGGGCTAAGCTGAGCCCTGAATTGGTTTAGGGGAGTCCCAATGACTGAGGTCAATGGTGTTACCATGACGCACGTCCCTGGGATTCCCTTAATGGTCAAAAGATGTGACAGTTATGCGGCTCCTCTAGTCCGGGGGATAGAGACATGAGTTTTTTCATTTTTTATCCCTGAACCCTCTACCGGAGAAGCCGATACCTATCAAGCGTGGGTACCAGGTATGGTGAGTATGTCTGATTGAGTGTGTGTTTGCATGTATGTGAATAAAAGTGTACTTTCCGTGGAGTGTGTGTGCATTTATTTCTACATTGGTTATGCAGTGGGACTACAAGTCCCAGCAAGCTCATTAATGCCCTGCATGCTGGGACTTGCGGTTGCCCAAGTTTCACTGCATAACCCAATGTAAAATTGAAAATCAATTTTTTTTCTTTACACAAAAACCATCAACCCGTTAGGGGACCTTGTATAAAAAGTGTCCCCACAGCTGTGGCATGACACTGCCGGCTGTTGCAGCCCGGTCCTGGTTTAAAAATACAGGGGGGGACCCCTACTCATTTTGTCCCCCATATTTTTGGAACAAGGACCAGTCCAAGAGCCTGGTCCCTTAAATACGGGGTTACCCATCACTCCCCCCCCCCCCCCCCTCCCCTGCCCGTATCTGGGAAACTGAGCCTGAGTCTAGTTATGCTGAGGGAGGAGGACCCCACACCATTTTTTTTTAAAGGTTACCAAAAAAGCACATCCCCATTACTACAAACTGTAATACCCATTACATACAATGCCACACACTGTAATACCCATTACATATAATGCCACACACTGTATTTCTCATTACACATAATGACACACACCATAATGCCCATTACACATAATGACACACACCGTAATGCCCATTACACATAATGACACACACCGTAATGCTCATAACACATAATGCCGCACACCGTAATGTCCATTACACATAATACCTGAGACCGCAATACCCATTACACATAATGCCACACACCGTAATGCCCAGTACACATTATACCACACAATGTAATTCCTACTACAAATTATACTACACACCATAATGCCTTTTACATATTAAGTGAAGCTTACCTACATGCTCATTGCCAAGAGTTACATACTGCTTGCCTGGGGGAGGATGTTATTCTCATTGCCACGGGGGATTGCAACGGTGGAAGTTACATGCTTTTTGGGGAGCTACATGCTCATTGCTAGGGGGCAGTTACATGCTAGTTGCTAGGGGCAGTTACATGCGAATTGCCATGGGGGGAGTTATAGGCTTGTTGTCAGGGCGAGGGGCTGCATGCTTGTTGCCAAGTGGACTTGCATGCTAGTTGCCTGGGTGTTACTAAAAGCACTCTGCACTCCTGTCATCGGCCGGACCTCTCATGTCTGTCTCCTCCAAGGCAGTGGCCATTTTGGAAGGGTTTCCAGCGACAGAATGTGAGTGCGGCGCTGCGACCGCTGTGGGTTGCAGGCCAGATGCATCAGCAGAGAGGGGTGTGTTTGATATTAGGGCGTGCCTGGGAACACCCGGAACCCCCATCTGCATGCCTATGGTGGTGAGCCACAGTGCAACAATATGATTGGGACCCCCCTCTTTCACCCCAAAACAAGATCACAATATGCAACACAGCAGTGGGTGACAGGGAGAAGGAGAAGGTGACAGGGAGAGGCAGAGGGTGGCAGGGAGAGGGTGAAGGGGACGGAAGTGTAATTTAGCCTCCCACATTTTGCCTGTTTCAGTAGGAAGTGGGCAGGACAATAAAATTAAAGTAAATAAAATAATAATAAAAAAAAATTTGAAAGTCTCCTACAAGAATGTTCTTGTTGACATTCTAATCATGTCAACACTTTACTGATGCCAACACAGTCTATGCAGACTTGCAATATGGACATAATGACACAAAGCGCCCAAAAAATCCAATTCTAACTTCAATTTAAATTAATGTTGCAAAGGAGCTTATGTACCCCTTTATATTAGGCTTACACTATCACAGCATTTTAGGAAACTGCAATTCAGTATACAGTAATATACAATAAACCGAAGAAAAATAAATAATTACTGTTGCAGAACGTAACGGGTGACTTATCTCAGGTCGCACAGGTGTGGGTGACAAGTGGGGGTAGGGTTTGTTATACGGCCCTATTAAAACGTGACAATACATTCTAACGCATACCCAACTGATTTTGCAAGGGAAACTAAAAGGATTCAACGTTGGACGTACATGCTCCAATGCAATAACTTTGGGTGGGATTGACCGCGGACTATCACATCAAACAGAGACGTAGGCCATAAATCCTCTTACTTGAACATCTGTTCATGTCGGGCGATCGTAGTCCATAGTATCCTGAAGGACAGGAATGCAAGCACTCTCCAAACTGTCTCATCCCTTCCCTCCGCAGGAAGAAGAACAGCTTCGGCTGGCATCGGATGCACCCGTTGTCCTTCGAGCACGACAGGCAACCTTTGCACGATGGATTCGTCCCATAATTGGCTGTAAAGTAAAATAAGAACAATTAGAATAAATAATTGAATGGAAGGATGTCAATGGTTTAAAAAAAATAAGAGGAAGATAAAATATCAACAGATCATAGTGCAACCTCTAACCTTTCCCAGGTTACTTGTTGGGCAGTTATCTATGATTGTGAGCCTGCAGTCTATGCAAGTGGCGAAATGCGTATAGCCAGACACAACTGTTCCTATGCACTCACGCACCGAGTGGATAATAAGGAGGAACATGTCCCGGTTTGTAATGCTCCGGTTGCAGTATAAGTGACAATGGACAGTGATACTTGGGGGGGGGGGGGGGAATTCTGGTTGGTTTGCACAAGCAAATTCCTTCTTTAATGGACAAAACCATGTGCACTGCAGGTGGGGCAGATGTAACATCTGCAGAGAGAGTTGGAATGGGTGAGGAGGTGGACGTTCAAACTGAAATCTAAATTGCAGTGTAAGAATAAAGCAGCCAGTATTTACTCTGCACAGAAACAAAATAACTCCCCCAAATCCAACTCTCTGCACATGTTGCATCTGCCCCACCTGCAGTGCACATGGTTTTGTCCATTAAAGAAGGAGTTTGCTTCTGAAAACCAACCAGAATCACCCCCACTGTGTACTGCTCGAACACCTATGACAACTTCCTAGAGGTACATAAACTATATGCGCCTGCAGTGCAACCTGCAATATCAACAGATGTGTTTCCGGTTTGACAATTTCTGATGCACAAGGTGAGATGTATCAAAGGTTGCCTTTAGAGTAACCAATCAGCTTCTAACTCCTTTATCTAGCACCTTGAATAAAATAACAGAAGCTTATTGGTTGCCATGGGCAACTTCTATTCTTTGTATCTTCAGATGCTTTGATACATTTCCCCCAAGAGGTTAAGCTTGGATATCATCAATAGAGACAGTTTGAAAAACAACAGTTAGAAGCGGATTAGTTTATACTTTATCTCTCACAATTTTATCTCTATCCAAGCTTTGATAAATTACCCCAGGGAAATTCCCAGTTGGGCCCCCACCTGGGATCATCTTCAAGGCTGTGAACTTGCATTATTATGATTTACTGTACTGTGTGGCGTATCGTCTACAGTCTACTCCTGCCCCCAATTAAGTGGGCAACTCTCTGGGCCAGCCACCACCATCCACAGGCCCCCTGCTTTCCTTCCACAGCCGGGGGTGGATTACCCAATTTGCAGTGAATTACATCATCAAGGCCCCATCCCTGCCTGTAATCTCGACATTGTGTAGCGGGGTCAGGTCAGCGATGATGCGATTTTGTGGACATACCCCTACCCAGTGTCACAAACCATGCCCCAAAATGCCTCACCACTCCCCCTGCCATCCCAAGCCAGGAGCAACCCGTATATTGGCAATTATGCTCTTTAATGGTCAGGCAAACCATTGTGGTGGCTGGTCACACCCCCTCTGGAGACTGGCCACACCCCCTAAACATGGTCCCTTACCACAGCATTCCCTCTGTTGGCCCTTCACACCCCTGTCAGACACTGAATACTCTCCTTGATCCCTTGAGGCCCCCCATACACTTGTATGACATCTCCCCTTGGAGAAGTGCCACACAATCCCCCTCCTTGAGCTGCCTGGATCTCTTAGCGGGCGACAGGAGCGCATGCAAAATATCTGCGATTCTAAATCGCCCTAGTGTACAGCCAGTTTAAGAGGTGAAAAGTTTTTGTTTTGTTTTTACATAAAGATTTTAGAATCAACACAAAAACAAAAAAGTTAACATCAATTCAGAAACATTTGTGGCACAAAAAAAAATCATTAGAAAGACGGCGGTAATGAGTGAGAATTTGCTGCGTCTGTCAGACTCCGGCCCGCCCTGTGTTTATTGCACTATACCCTGTAGGGATTACACATAGCTGCACTGTGTCAGCAGCCTAGAACCTGCCCTTTGATGTCGCTGCTACCAGGCAGCTCGCACACGACTGAGAAATGACAGTGACACGCGGCGATTATTCCAGATTCCATGTACCAGGGAAAATAAATGAAATGGCAATCAGACTCGCAAATGGAAAAACATTAAGTGAAAAGGGCCATTATTGCATCGGAGATTGGTTTACATGTCACGGTGTTATGTTTCCAAACATGCATAAATATTCTGGCGTAATGCAATCATTCAGTTTGAGCAGGCAGCACATTGCGGCAGAATGCACCACAAAAACAGCGCTGTTCTCGATTGCAAGAAGCTTTGACGATGTCCAACTAGACACCGGCGCTCGTGAAGAGAGAGAGTCACATTATAAAACTATAGGGTGTAAAAATGCTACAGTAATTCCCAGGGCACCAATGATATAGTCTATTCCATCAAATAAATCCCCAAGCTAGGGGACCGTTAGGAAGTCGCACAATTGTGGTATAAAAACACAGTAGCAACCAATCTTTGCCTAGTCCCCAGCGAGATCTGGATGATGGGTCAACGGTGTCTTTGGTTGGTGTGCACAAGGAAGTCATAAAGTAAAGGTAGACACAAGCAGCAGGTCAACAGTTTTCATGATTTCTTCCTACATTTTTGGAACTTTTCCGCACTTTACCAGCCACGTACACAGCAAAGTGGCCTGAAGCCTGGCAAGGATACGTGGTACACTGATTGGGGATCCACGAGCTGAAGTGTACAAATTACCACCAAAAAAACCACGAAAAAATAATGGTTGACCATTTCACGTGTTGACATTTTGCTTGTGTCAACCACATAATGTCAACCCTAGTTGCCTGTTAAATCTGTTTGAGGGGGAGAGATGGGTGACAATGTGTCGTGATGGTGTTCATGACTTATGTCTTATCCAGTCATTTCCCACGTGCAGGTTGTCTCTGCAGAAGCTTCGGTTTGAGACCCTTTTGGCCAACCCCCGGCTACCGCCCTCGCCATATCTTGCCCAGTAGGAGCCGATGTAGACTGATTCTGTACAGTTCTGAAGATCTAATATGATATGATCTGTCAAGAGCCTTGAGTCTTTTGGGAGAATGAGCCCTATACAAGCAAAATGATTAGTGCGCCAGACGGAACAGACCATAGTGGATCCATATATAAATTTAAAGTGGTCATATTGCCTATACACAGTTGAAGAAGCCCTTTGCCTTGTTAATAATGAATTGATGGTCTGATAAGAGGTTTACGTTAGAAAATGGCCTTTAGTAATGATCGCTAGATGTGGGCTGCGCTTCACTTTAGTAACACAGTTGAAGAATATGGAATTGTAATTTCCCAATGGCAATTCTTTTCCAATAGTGGAACCAGCAAGCTAGCGGTTATTTCCTGAACACATGAGAGTCGGGAGCTGATTGGCTAGGAGCGCCAGTTATCATACATAACGAGTTTCATTATTCGTCGATCAATGAGCTACTTAACCCTTTGAGTGCGAATTCAATTTGTCAAAAGAGGTGTGAAAAATGCCAAGCAAACATTTTTAATTCATTATAATGACCTGTCATGTTTACCTTGCATAGGAAATATATGTATTTTTTTTAAACAACATTTATTTGAATTTATATAACAAATGTGAGCGACGCTGGTATTTTAAGCGGGTATTTTGCACCTCTCTCAGAGATGTGGGCACTCAAAGGGTCAATATTATTGCTATTATAAAGTGTTGTTAATATTGTATAAACAGAAAGCGTATAGTCCAATTGGAAGTGTCGCCCGTAGTAATCAGATTTTACCTAGCATTTATTTAGAGACATCTTCCTCTAAACCAATTTGCTTATCCCTATTTTTTTAGCCCAGTCATTCATATAGTACAGATATAAACTCATATGGGGGTTTATTCAATTAATGGATGACATGGGAGAGGTGGAGAGGTGATTTTAGGGTCAGACAGCCCGTAGGCCAACATTATCAGTCTCCCCCTATCATGTTACTGCCCCCTTCGTGTTGGGGCACCCTGATCGCCAAAGCAGCGCCAACCTCATCCCCCCTCCACCATGAGCATTTACTTCCCATTGCTGCATCCTCCCCCCAAGTATCACGTGCCACTGGGGGAGGTGCGCCATTCAGATTACCTTGCAATGCCAGCCCTTTGTCACCCTGATTTTGCTCCTAATATGCGCAAATTTACTTTGTAGCCCCATATTGTTACTAAAGTGCAAATTGATGCTGTTTTAGTGACCCTCTTAACTGAAATTACCCCATTGGTGTCACAGGTCACTGAGGTCCTAAATCATGAAAACTAAAAATGAGAGATCCATGCACAGCAACTACCAACAGCATACAGCGTGGTACTATATGTTGTTTATAGCCTTCGCCTCCCATTATTACCCACAATCCCCAGCTGTTCATATACATTTCTTTCTTAGAATTTTCAGTTGCTATTGGTTTAAAATAAAGCAAGCTCATGGAATTGAGTTAGAGGTTCTAGATTCCCCTTAAGCCCATTAAGGTGACATCATACTAACACCAATCAGAGATCCATTACAAGAGATACAGTTACCCCCCGAATATCCATAAAGATACAGATATTGATTTTCATTCATATTAAGTGGTTTTCTCTCCCTGCTCAGTTCTCTGATCCCAGATACAGCAAGTTTATACATGTCGGTGAGGTCTGTAACAAATGCATGGCAATGACGCACTTACTAGAGGTAGGGGTACACCATTCTAGACAACAACTAATAAGAGATGGGTAACATTGCGTTATGGGATTCCAGAAGCTTGCACTCTAATGAACAGCACTACTGCCACAGTGGATAACTTACAGCACTGTGGTCTAGATAACCACCAGTGGCGGCTCCAGGAAGGGGGTGGGGGGGTGGGTTGTTTAGAGCTGCAGCATTTTTCAAAATTCAAACACGGGAACCACACCAACTGCCATTCCAAAACTGACTCACTGGCAGTGGGTGTGGCTCCCCTTTTTGTATTTAGCACTGTGCTGCAGCCCCTCCTCTGGAGCCTCCACGGATATCGACCAAAACAGTAGCAGGACAATTGGTCAACGGTCAATAGGTCGACATGCATCAGGTAGACAGGTACAAAAGGATGGAATGATTAAAAGGTCAACATGTAAATTGTCGACTTGACAGCAGTCTGCATACATATGGTTGATACGTTTTTTCTTCAACTTTTTCATCATTTACCATACACGTGGATTGTCCAGAATCATGGCAAGTGACTCCAGCCCACGAATGTACACGGTTCCATGGTTTATTTTGTGTGTGGATACACACAAAATAAAAAAGTGTTGACCTTTTTTGGGTCTGGTATAGCTATAATGTGTGCATGACGTCAGTCACAGAGGCGTAGCTACCGTAAGGCAGCCACCGCCCGGGCACTCTGGTCAGACCCCGACCCGACAAAATGGCTGCCCCCTAATAGCAGACAGTTTTTAAGGATGCTAGAGGAGGCCGCCGCCGTCTGCTGTACGGGGGCAGCCATTTTGTCGTGTCATTTTTCATTACTACAGGAGACGGAGCCCGGAGGCTATCTGCGGTGCCGGACTGAATGCGGGGCCGGCGGCGGCATGCGGAGGGGTAAGGTAATTTTTTGGCAGGGGGGGCGCCACAATATTAGTTACGCCTCTGGTCAGTCATTTTTGGCGATCTGCGGCAGAAATAAAAGTCAGTTTAGACTGACTAATTAACGAAGGCGAGAAAAATCATTCAATGGTCGGGCATTCCTTGGGGTGGTGGGCAGCGCTGACCTGTTCGTGAGGCTGGTCTGAATCAGGCCCAATGTACATTGATTCTCCCAGCGTTTGTTTAAGTTTCCACCAGGGCTCTGGCTTTCTCCTGTACTCCAAATACACACTGGTAGTAGGATAGTTACATTTGGATGAATAACTAAGCTACAGAGCCTGAATAAGGGAGGGGCAACAGGGTGGCCGTACCTGAGCCCCCACACACTGCATTTATACGCACCGGAGGAGTCAGCTGTTCATTAACAGCGACCATTAAAGTCATGTACAGTCATCTCGCGGGTAGTGAAGGGAGAGCGACAATGACGTGTTGCCCCTAGACATGCTGTTGTTCCTTGGGGGGTGTCAAGGTAGAGCGTGAGTGAGTATCATGAGTGGGGGCTTTGGCAGCAACTTTTAGTAAGCCTGTCGCTGTGTAGTGGGGGATGGCAGCCAGCTGACCCACGGGCGAGGGCTGCTGCAGTGAATGGGGGTGCTGGCGGGCTTCTGCCCGGGCTCTACCCTCTGTCAGAGCGCCCGGGCCTGGCACAGTTGTACCCATAGCACCCCCCTGCCGGCGGCCCTGCAGGGAAGCGTGTTACATAGAAGGGCCTGACGCACTGCACTGAGCCAGGTCCTTGTACACTAAAGTACTGTAACACACACACACACAGTCAGGCATGCATATACTGTGGAATCAGGCGGTTGGAATCCCGACCCTTTGTCCCTCTATGGGTGTCCACTACACCCATAGAGGGAGAATAAAATAGTGTTCCAAGCGTAGCGAGCCCACAAGGGGTGGGGGGGGGGATCCATGGCACCCCCTTGTCTGCATTTCGGCGGTCGGGATTCCAGTCTCTGTATTTCGACCGTCGGGATTTCATACCGAATCCGTAGAATCTATATATAGATCCTATATGCAATGAAAATTCAATTCCTGTTGGTAATGGACGGTCGCACGGCCGAGACGCAGATGGCAGATGGGCATGCATATAGATACATATGCATGCCCGGCTGTGTCTTGGCCGTGCGACCGTCCATTACCAACAGGAATTTCATTTTTACCCCTGTTCCCCGACAACTGCACTAGTTAAAAGCCCATCAAGACTGGTTCCGGTTGATAGGTCTACAGTGTCTAGACAGACCCTTGATGGCTAACCTTGACACTCCAGCTGTTGTTGAACTACACATCCCAGCATGCTCTGCTTCAGTTTTGCTATTTGGCAATGCTAAATCCAAGGAGATAGACAGTCAGTAGGTCTACCCCAAAAGGTCACAGGCAATTGATTGTGCCAACGGTCAAAGAGACAAAACCAATCTATCACAATCCTGACTTGCGGTTCCCACATTACGAAAATCCATCTGCCCCTCGTGGAGGTGGCAAGAAATATACAACAGTTGACGTTTGAGAGAGGAAGTGTATAGAAGTCTGACAACTGCTACGTATATCAATCAAAGTGGTGTCCGAACACTGCGGGAATGAAAGAGGCAGCAAATGGAAAAAGATCCTCGGCATCTGCCAATAGGAAGCCAGACGGTTATACGTGCATTACATACATCTAACGAGCCGGCGCGTGTTCCCACAGATCACAGCTTTCTGCTTTCAAGAGTCGCTTTCCTCTAAAATGTTTCAGAAACTAATTGTGGAACCTTTGAACACCACAATCCCCAGGCCACATGGAAATTCATTATCTCTTTAAAGATTGTGTCATTTACACACAAGGAAATTGTGTCATTTAAAAGAAGTTGCATCTTCTTATTACTAGTGTTCAAGCACAGATCAAATCATTAGAAATAAAGTGAAGATGCATTTAATTATACATATACACACACAGTACATACAGATGTGCCCACATAAATCTAGCCTCCATGTGCCCTATACATCATGTTACACAAAGGCCCTTATTCTGATTGAGTCGGAAGGCTGCGTGTTCGGTCGGACGGCCGATGTATTGTGTTTGCGCATGTGCAGAGGCGTTTTATGTGCATGTGCGAACGCAGCGCACGTCCGAATACGGCGTGAATTCCGTACAGAAAACGATCGGTCGGAATCATCCGAGCAGGGGGTGGAGAGGGGCGTGAAGGCTGTTTGGGCTCATTAACATATGCGTATGCTGCCCGCACATATTCCTGCTTTCGCAGGGAGAAATGTCCGTGTGCTCTGGAGCACTCGGTGCTGCCTGACCACTCGGTCCATCATTCCATGGTCGGCAACCATCGGAGAATGGGGGAGGTTCCCACAGATGGGGGAGTTGTTCACATGAAACATCCACTCGCGGTCCGTTCGGTCGGCGCCTTATCTCGGACGGTGTGAGCGATCCGTACGGTAGGCGGGGCTAAGAACACTGGGTGCCCGTCCGAAAATACACATCCGTCCGAGTCAACTAGAATGAGGCCCATAATGCTTGAGCATCATGTGACTCCATAGTGCCGGGTGTTTTTTTTGTGCATCTTTTTTCTTTAAAATGTGTTTTATTCACAAAGGCAGATAGTACACACAAGCAGCTTCTGTTGAGTAAAATAATATGCAGCATGCCTATATTCTGTGCATGAATAGGACTAAATCTGCATAAGTAGCACTTTTTTTCTAGGAAAACACTGTAATGTAGCGTTTCCTATGCAGATACAGTAACAAAAAGAATATAGGCATGCTGCATATCACTTTACTCAGCAGAAGCTGTTTGCGCATCATATTGGTTAATGTGAAATAAGATGCATTTTAAAAAGGAAAAAGGTGCATAGAAAGGCGCTTGGTGCTACCATGTCACCTGGGAAAGTGGGCAAGTCTCCCATATTTGGCAACTTGCTACAGAGGGGGAATAGCATGGGGAGGGGATGCACTCTGAAATGTAAATGAGAGGGGCGGGGGGGGGGGGGGGGTAATACTCTGCAGTTAACATTCCCAACAGTTATAATGGGACGGGTTGGGATCGTTTGGTCGAATGCATTATGGTCGAATGTCATTACATCGAATCCATTAGGTCGAATTGCTAAAAGGTCGACATGATTCTAGGTCGACATGGGAAAAGGTCGAAATGATTCTAGGTCGAAAGGTCATTAGTTCGACAGGTCATTAGGTCGACAAGGTCATTAGTTCGACATTGTCTAGGTCGACATTCACAAAGTCGACATGGGGTTTTTCACTGTTTTTTTACCTGAATGTCAACACAGTCGACATGGACACAGTTTAAAGTGCACTGCATCCCCTCGCATCGCTCGCTGCGCTCGCAATGCGTCGGGCACGGTGCCTCGCTACGCTCGGCACACTATTTTATTCTCCCACCACGCCCTAGTGGATGGTAGGGCATGAAATACCGCCTGTCAGCACGTCGGCTCAAAAAACAGTGAAAAACCCCATGTCGACTTTGTGAATGTTGACCTAGACAATGTAGAACTAATGACCTTGTCGACCTAATGACCTGTCGAACTAATGACCTTTCGACCTAGAATCATTTCGACCTTTTCCCATGTCGACCTAGAATCATGTCGACCTTTTAGCAATTCGACCTAATGGATTCGATGTAATGACATTCGACCATAATGCATTCGACCAAATGACCGCATCCCCTTTGCAGAACACTATAAACATGACCAGATATTGGGCCTGATTCTTATTTTAAAAAGCAAACAACTTATTTAATGGACAAAACCATGCTGCACTGCAGGTGGGGCAGATGTAACAGGTGCAGAGATAGTTACATTTGGGTGCTTTATTGTTTCTGTGCAGGGTAAATACTGGCGGCTTTCATTTTACACTGCAATTTAGATTTCAGCTTGAACACACCCCACCCAAATCTAACTCACTCTGTGCATGTTACATCTGCCCCACTGCAGTGCAGCATGGTTTTGTCCATTAAAGAAGGAGTTTGCTTTTTGCAAACCACCCAGAATCAGGCCCAATGTTCTTAGCTAACGACTAAGGCATAATTAATCCAGACCAATGTAAAAAACAAAAGCATGTGATCGCAAATTAACAGATGCAAGAACGCTTGTGCTTGATGTGTGGGATTTAACCCTATATTGGCAGAGGTTTGCATTCTGGGTAGTGGACTGCAGGGGTGATTCAGTGTCTTGTGTTTACACCAAGCTCTACGCTCCTCCTAAGCTGTAATTACACATCATCACAATAAAGAATGACATAATGACAAACCAGGCAACTAAATAGCAACAAGAGCGTTCTAGTAACAGAGGACGCCCTGCCACCTGGGGGACTCTTACCCTGTATTTTAGCTTTCCCCTAGCATTTAATCAGATGAAAATATTTAGAAACAAATTCCTATCTTTGTAATATAGGACTATACCTGGTTTCTGGGAGGATGCCGATCTTATGGGGGATGTGCAAACGGTAACTCACCGTGTAGCAACGAGCGAGGTCCTGATGGAACCAAGTCATTAATTCTTCCCCTAGGGTTAGATCATTGGTTCCCAAACTCGGCCCTTAAGGACCCCCAACAGTTCACGGTTTACAGGTTGCTCGGCAGAAGCACAGGTGTACTCATTACTCACGGACACATTCTAAAAAGATCCACAGGTGGAGCTACTGTAATTACTACATCTGCGATTCTGTGAGCAGACCTGGAGAACAAGCACTGGCGGCATTGCATGAGGACGAGTTGGGGAACCACTGCTCTAGATAATGCTAGTCAATATTCTTTTTTAGCTTAGTGCCCCTTTAATAATAACCCCAATAATATGGGGGTGGGCTTTATTTTTGTTTATATAGTACATCCTATGTAATCCCACATACACTAACCCGTAACCAATTGTTTATGAATATAAAATTATTGCTGAACTTTGGCATTTGTAACTCGTTAGACTCATCACCACCAACTTTATCATCTAAGGACCAAGGACCAGTTCCCATAAGATAATTTGGATAACTCAGGACACCTGAACTCTACTCCTGAGAAGTTACTGGTTTTGTTTAATAGCATACACCTCTAGTCTTTTATATGGTCACATAACTAAATTGTGCAATCTAAACTCAATGTAATTGATCTAGGGGACAGAACACCCATATCTGATCGACCTAGCCTACCCTTCCACATAACCTAGTACCAAGGCCGCTCTCACTAACCCCAGCCTCATGTTCTGGTCATCCCTGCCATGCCCACTTCTTGCCTACAGGCCTGCTTGCCTGCAAATTATGTCACCGGTCTGTCTCCCCTCACTCTAGACCAGGGGTGGCCAAACCGGTCCTCCAGATCTACCAAAGGTCCATGTTCTCCAAATAACCTAGCCGGTGCACAGCTGTAGTCATTACTAACTGTTACATTTTCAAATCTGATGCATTCATTCCTACTATAGATCCACAGGTTGCCTGAGACGGATTCGGTATGAAATGCCGGCGGTTGGAATCCCGACCGCTGAAATGCCGTGGATCGCCGCGGATCAGGCCACTGGATCGCCGACAAGGGGGGGGACGTGGATCGCCGCGCAGTGGGCCCGGTGCATCGCTACGCTTGGTACACTATTTTATTCAACCTCTATGGGTGTCGTGGACACCCATAGAGGGACAAAGTGCCGGCATTATGGTGGTCGGGATTCCGGCGTCTGTATTTTGACCGCATCCCCCTGAGACACGTGAACTGTTGGTAGATCTCGAGGACTGGTTTGGCCACCCCTGCTCTAGACTGTAAGCTCCTTGGAGCAGGGCCATCTTCCCTCTTGTTCTCACAGCTTTCTCCTACTTAGCGCCTATCTATACCGGCATCTCTACTCACTTGTACTCATTCACCTCCACTATCGGCAGCTGCACCTGGTAGTACGCAGACATCTCCATTCACCTCTACCACCGGCAGCTGCCCCTGGGAGTACGCAGACATCTCCATTCACCTCTACCACCGGCAGCTGCCCCTGGTAGTACGCAGACATCTCCATTCACCTCTACCACTGGCAGCTGCCCCTGGTAGTACGCAGACATCTCCATTTACCTCTACCACCGGCAGCTGCCCACGGTAGTACGCAGACATCTCCATTCACCTCTACCACCGGCAGCTGACCCTGGTAGTAAGCAGACATCTCCATTCACCTCTACCACCGGCAGCTGCCCACGGTAGTACGCAGACATCTCCATTCACCTCTACCACCGGCAGCTGACCCTGGTAGTAAGCAGACATCTCCATTCACCTCTACCACCGGCAGCTGCTCCTGGTAGTACGCAGACATCTCCATTCACCTCTACCACCGGCAGCTGCCCCCAGTAGTACGCAGACATCGCCATTCACCGATACCACCGGCAGCTGCCCCTGGTTGTACGCAGACATCTCCTTTGCTTCCCTACATCCCAGCTGTATTGTGTGTAAGAATTGTGCTAATAATAGTTTCCTGTGCGCGGTTGTAATGTCTCAGTTTCTGTAATGTTTAGTCCCTGTGTACCCTGTATTTTCTTATATTTGCCCTATGTTTTGGAGCCTTATACTGTACATAAAATGTAATAATAATAATTATAAAAATAATAATAATTATAAAATCACTATTGAAAACAAGAAAACATTCAAACTAAATTCAGTTTTTACCCAACAACAACCAGCACAGGCCACCAAAAATGTCAAACTAAATTCAGTTTTTACCCAACAACAACCAGCACAGGCCACCAAACCCGGGAAATGGCCAACAGTGCGGAACGATCAGACCTTTGGAAAGCATAGGAGGTCTTAACGTAAACTTAGAACTGGGGAATTTCTTTTTTACCCTACAAAAGCCTAAGATTATCTAAACCTCTTGTACGGAAATATTGTAAAAATAGAAAAAAAAATATCAAAAGAATCAAACTCCTTTCTTCACAATTTCCCTGTATAAACACTTCGCAAACCAGTCACATATGAAACGCATTTAACAGCGTGTAAATGTTTAAAATTGCAAATGCAATTTCTATTTAACAATTTATATAGGGGTTTTCATTCCGAAATATAATTTCCTCTCTGCATTTGATCTGCAAACATTTATAATATTTAAAGGGTTGAGAAAAAAAAAAGAGAAGTTAAGGGAACAAATGACAAACCCTTAATATTTGGAGAACATTAACAACTCCAGTAAGAGCACGGCTATAAAAAAACACCAGGAATGTGGGCGCAATTCTTCCTGTAGGGCCATTACCCCGCGTAATCCTATTCCACGGAGGGAACCTGTAGCGAGTGGGGGGACGTCACCACCATCGCAAACACCTGAAGTCATGTGCACCCAAATTCGTTTTATTATCAGTACCATAGATATGCTTTGAACTTTGACAGTGTCATGTTCAGAGTGAAAAAAAATAATAAATCACAGCTAATTGCAGCCTGCAAGTATAATAGTCCAGTAAAGTAAGACAACATCAAGAACGGCGACTTAGAGTGTTTGAAAGCTTTCATTAGTTTCTTTTTAGTATTGCTGGGGGTTATATATTTTTTTCAGTAAAGATTCAATCAAAGAACCATCAGTAATTTTTTTTTGTTTGTTTTTTAATTAGTTTAAAAAAAAAAACTGGTTTTGCAATCCTGCTCTCTTTGGAAGAGCGACCATCGCTTGTGATTGCGGGCAATAAAGTGTTAGACAAGAATGCAAATAATTTAGGGCGTTTAGATCCAGACTAGAGCCTTAAGGTTCAATATTTGCAGAAATGTGCACAGCGTAGCTTTGATGTGTAGCTCGTCCTAAAAGTAACATTGAGAGAACGTAACTACAGAGGTTGTCCGCATACATGTAGCCTCAATAAGCGAGAGAGAGAGAGAGAGAGAGAGAGAGAGAGAGAGAGAGAGAGAGAGAGAGAGAGAGAGAGAGAGAGAGAGAGAGAGAGAGAGAGAGAGAGAGAGAGAGAGAGAGAGAGAGAGAGAGAGAGAGAGAGAGAGAGAGAGGTCATTTTTTTTTTACCCTAAAATGCGCAGTTGTCGCAACAAGGGGGTGGTGCCTGGCATTGGTAGTGGCACAACATATAATCCATTCACAGGAAAGAGCTTTCACGCTAGTTTTGTACCTAATTATTTCAATGTGGAATGGGGATTGGGACAAATCTGCCCTTTGTAGAGATTGAGGGCCGGATTCAAATGTCATATTGCGCCCGATCTCCCATCTAAAGTGACAGGAGATTGCGGAGACGATATTCCAATGTTGATTCTCATAGCGCCCATTAATGACGAGTTTATGTGCGCAAAGCAGCTACACCCTACCAAACTAATGGGCGCGACGAGAAAAGCACCATTTGCATCACCGAACGGGTGACTTTTCTCGACTTTTAGCTCGCTGCCCCCTGGGGGTGGTGAACTTAAAGTCTAGAAAAGGATGTTTGTGTGCACGTGGGCAGAAACAATCAAATACCGCCGGCGGGCACGCACAAGTGCCGGGATGGGAGGCAAACATTTACATTCCCCCCCCAGAAGTGGACAGAAATAAAGTACCCGCCAATTGGCTCCTAACTGTCATGTTACAGGCTGGATTTAAAAAAAATTACATTACATCTGGCCCAAAGTACCAGTTGATTGGGGGGGGGGGGGGGGCAGGTGTATCATGTCTTGTAAAGAAATTCAATGGAAAGGTTTCCTGGAGTAACCGATCTGCTTCTGTCTTTTCATAGACTATAATAGAGTAGTGGGTGGATTGGGGGCGGGGGACCTGGGCACCCCCCCCCCCCCCCCCTGTTGTTTCGTTTTTTGTTTTTTCAAGTTTCGGCTACCCCCGACACATAAGGGCTCTGCTGGGTTGCCTGTCTGTCAGACAGTAAGTCCTCACTTATTGGCCAGGATCTGTCTGGATTGGCTCCCCTGCACACATGATTAGAGGAACCAACACAGGCCCGGGAGGAGTGCCAGTGGGACTCATAGATGCACGCTGGCCAACCCAGCTGTGACAACAAGCATGGATCTCCCCAGGGCAACAAGCATGTAATCCTCGAATGACAACAAGCATGAAACACCCTGTGCCATCAAGCACAGAACACCTAGCTCCTGGCAACTAGCATGTAGGTAAGCTACACTTATGTGATATAAATATGTGATAGGCATTACGGTGTGGGGCATAATGTGTAATGGGCATCACAGTGTGGGGCATAATGTGAAGTGGGCATCACGGTGTGGGGCATAATGTGTAGTGGGCATCACGGTGTGGGGCATAATGTGTAATGGGCATCATTTTGTGTTGCATAATGTGTAGTGGGCATCACGGTGTGGGGCATAATGAGAAGCGGGCAATATGGTGTGGGCATAATGTGTAATGGGCATTAAGGCGTGTGGTTTACTGTGTAATAGGCATTATGGAGTGTAGCATAATATGGCCATGCCCCGATTGTCAGATCGCCTCTAGTTTCATGACCCATTACGACACGTGGCCACGGCCACACTACGGCGCGCACTTCTAGTACCACTAATAAATCATTTATACTTGCACCACTGGGTACAGTGACCCTTTTGAGGCCACAAACATGTTTTATTAGGGCCATACACCCTTTCCTAGAAACCTGCTCACACAACGGCGCCGCCCTTTATTAATTGTGTTGCCCTCCCTGTCATTTTTTCCTGGATCCGCCCCTGGATAGAGTGAGTGGGGAAAGTGGATTGGATGCTTTGGGTAACTTCTCCTGTATCTCTTTCCAAGATCTGATACATCTCCCGCTACATCTGATACAACTACAGCTTCCCCCGCTCGGTTTCCATCCTACAAGGGAAAACAGCTACATTAACTCCACGCCGGACGGTATGTGGTCACTGGGACAATGTCTAGGTCATCAATAGGTCGACCATTAACTGTCGACAGTGACTAGGTTGACACCTTGAAATGGTCGCCATTGACTCAAGTTTAAGGTCGACATGAAGAAATGTCGACCTGAGATTTTCACCTTTTGGGGGGTATTCAATCTCCCGCCACTATTCCCGACGGGGGAAATAGCGACGGGCCCCTATTCAATGCTGTCTTTACCGACAGCATTGAAGAGGGATCGCGGCAGAATGAGCCCGACATTAGAAGCTGTCGGGCCCGTTCTGCCAATAACGGCTGGGGATTGTCGCGATCCCGGACGCAGATCGACAATCTACGTCCGTTTACGCAGCCACGCCCCCTTTGCGCCAATCAGCAGGGGGACATTGAATCCCGCCTGTCGTTCTGCTGTCAATCAAAACGCAAACGGGCCAGGCTCACGGCTGTCGGGAGGGATCAACAGCCGTGATCCTGGATCCCTTTTTTTCATTAAAAAAAAAAAATTAAAATAAAAAAGACATGTGTTGACATAGACACACAAAAAAAACATGAAAATGACTTTTTTGAGTGTTGACCATGTCCATGTCGACCATAATCTTCTGAAAATGTCGATGAATGTCGACGTAGACATTATCGTCCCTATATACTGTAACCTCCAAGGCAACCCTGCACGATGACCGCATGACTTTTGCTTTTTAAACACTTTAGAACAGACTTTCACCTGCTACAATGTGTAATGTCGGAGTCAGCGTCTGAGTCAGTGACAGCGCTGTAACATTACTGGTAAGTCCTGGAAGCAGTTCCAGCCGATTCTGTGCACAGACTTTTGTCTTTTAACAAGCTGTACAAACCCAGCCCTGACATGACCACAGCCGCCCTCATCCATCTGAAATCCGGTGTGGATCACTGATGTTTTACAGTTGATTAAAACCAGCAGAGCCGGCGTACAGACTGCACAGAGTAATACAGGAAAGAGGCAGAATCATTCTGACGTTACAACAAACCTGTGAGCCAGAATCAGGCTGGGAACGTCTCACAGTGTCTTGGGAAAAGTCATTTCTGCAAAAGCATTGTATGTAGAGACTATGTTGAAACTTTAGCTAGAATGCAATGCGGCCGTTGCTGCATGCCGACACAGGTCTGTCGCCCCTCTCTCAGGGCTTTGATAATAAACATTTTATTATGAATTTGTTGCATAGTTGCCTACCCTCATGCATTCTGCAGGAGACTCCCTGACATAACAGCAATCTCCCTCTCTCCCTCATTAGTCTAGAAATCTCCCTCATGTCACCTAGCCCACATTACACTGTTACATCATAGTTACTGCCCCTCCTGCATTCTGCAGGAGACTCCCTGACATAGCAGCAATCTCCCTCTCTCCCTCATTAGTCTAGCAATCTCCCTCATGTCACCTAACCCACATTACACTGTTACATCATAGTTACCTCCCCTCCTGCATTCTGCAGGAGACTCCCTGACATAGCAGCAGTCTCTCTCTCTCCCTCATTAGTCTAGCAATCTCCCTCATGTCACCTAGCCCACATTACACTGTTACATCATAGTTATCTCCCCTCCTGCATTCTGCAGGAGACTCCCTGACATAGCAGCAATCTCCCTCTCTCCCTCATTAGTCTAGCAATCTCCCTCATATCACCTAGCCCACATTACACTGTTACATCATAGTTATCTCCCCTCCTGCATTCTGCAGGAGACTCCCTGACATAGCAGCAATCTCCCTCTCTCCCTCATTAGTCTAGCAATCTCCCTCATGTCACCTAGCCCACATTACTGTTACATCATAGTTACCTCCCCTCCTGCATTCTGCAGGAGACTCCCTGATATAGTAGCAAGGATGTTTTCTGGGAGTGTCAGGGAATACGGCCAGGTGTGTGAGGGGAAGTCATGTGACATCAGCTCCGCCCCCAATCAGCCTGATTCTATCACATTGCTGAGTAAGTCCTGGGCTACGCACAGACTGCACACACTGGGGAATCATTACATGGTGAGCGGCTGTTATCTGGGAGTGTCAGGTAATACGCAGGCGTGGCCAGGTGTGTGAGGGGAAGTCATGTGATGTCAGCTCCGCCCCCGATCAGCCTATCACAGCCGCAGAGTAAGTCCTGGGCTACACACAGACTGCACACACTGGGGAATCATTACATGGTGAGCGGCTGTTATCTGGGAGTGTCAGGTAATACGCAGGTGTGGCCAGGTGTGTGAGGGGAAGTCATGTGATGTCAGCTCTGGCCCCGATCTGCCTGATTCTATCACAGCCGCTGAGTAAGTCCTGGGCTACGCACAGACTGCACACACTGGGGAATCATTACATGGTGAGCGGCTGTTATCTGGGAGTGTCAGGGAATACACAGGCGTGGCCAGGTGTATGAGGGGAAGTCATGTGACATCAGCTCCGCCCACGATCAGCCTGATTCTATCACAGCCGCTGAGTAATTCCTGGGCTACACACACACTGGGAATCATTTGGTGGTGAGCGGCTGTTATCTGGGAGTGCCAGGTAATACGCAGGCATGGCCAGGTGTGTGAGGGGAAGTTCTATTGAAGAGGAGATAGCTACCAAAAAAAAATCTTATTTTATCTATTATATTCTAGAAGGTACTAAATAATCTAGAATCTGATTGGTTACGATCTTAGTAAATGGACCCCAAAAGTATCTATTTCTATCATCCTGGTGCAAGATACCGCAGGATACCTACAGAGATTTTAGTAATTACGTAATATTGATTTTATTTACAGTTTGTTATAGCGCAGGAAATACCATTGCGTTTTACAAAAGGAATCCGTGATAAAACAAACTGTGTAGTAGCAAACCAACAAAGAGGTAGAAGGGCCCTGCTCGCAAGCTTACAATCTATAGTGACATAGTAATTAAGGTTGAAAAAAAAAAGACGTTAGTCCATCGAGTTCCACCTAGTCCATGCCACGACGGGACAGATGTTTTGGTGGCATGAGGAAGACATATACAATATTAGGTAAGTCGTTTTAATGTTATGGCTGATAAGCCCCATACACGCTAGGTGACCCTTGCTGCAGTTAATTCAGTATGATACAAGTCACATCACTGAACAATACAGTCCGCAGGTGGCCAATATGGAGAGTACACATGGAATGATATTGTTCAGTGATGTCACCAGGATCCGCTGCACATGCAGGTTGTTTGGCTATATAGCCAAATTGACTTACATTTTCAGCAGACAGGAGGTGGTCATTAAAGATGCGCGGGAGAACATATCATTAACAATATTGGGTGTACACACTAGACAACATTTTAAAAGGCCCTTCCTGAGCGATATCTTTTACAATATCCTCTAGTGTTTAAGGGGCTTATCACCTATAAAACATCACCACGCACAGCAGCCTTGTATAGGTGTCACTATTTCAGGGGATATAAAGGCAGGTAGGCAATGTAACAAAGCAATGAAGAAGGCAAGTCAGATGCTTGGTTGCATAGGGAGAGGTATCAGCAGTAGAAAGAAAGAAGTAATAATGCCACTGTATAGGTCATTGGTACGACCTCACCTAGAGTACTGTGTTCAGTTCTGGAGGCCATATCTCCAGAAGGATATAAATACATTAGAGACTGTACAAAGAAGAACAACTAAAATGGTGCATGGCCTACATCACAAAACGTACCAGGAAAGACTAAAAGATCTTATATGTATACTTTAGAGCAGAGAAGGGAAAGGGGGGACATGATAGAAACTTTCAAATATATCAAGGGTTTTAACAAGGTAGAGGTGGGAGACATTCTTCACAGGAAGAGGAGCAGCAGAACACGAGGACATGCGCTGACACTAGGGGGAAGAAGGTACAGGTGGGAGACATTAGTCACAGGAAGAGGAGCAGCAGAACACGAGGACATGCACTGACACTAGGGGGAGGAAGGTACAGGTGGGAGACATTCTTCACAGGAAGAGGAGCAGCAGAACACGAGGACATGCGCTGACACTAGGGGGAGGAAGGTACAGGTGGGAGACATTCTTCACAGGAAGAGGAGCAGCAGAACACGAGGACATGCACTGACACTAGAGGGAGGAAGGTACAGGTGGGAGACATTCTTCACAGGAAGAGGAGCAGCAGAACACGAGGACATGCACTGACACTAGGGGGAGGAAGGTACAGGTGGGAGACATTCTTCACAGGAAGAGGAGCAGCAGAACACGAGGACATGAACTGACACTAGGGGGAGGAAGGTACAGGTGGGAGACATTCTTCACAGGAAGAGGAGCAGCAGAACACGAGGACATGCACTGACACTAGAGGGAGGAAGATTCAGGGGAAATGTGAGGAAGAATTACTAAGAGTAGTAGATAAGTGGAATTGCCTCCCATCAGAGGTGGTAGAGGCAAATACAGTAGTACAATGTAAACATGCTTGGGATAGGCATATTGGTATCCTTACAAAAAAATAAGGATCAAATATGGTTTGAGGTAACAGGTTTAAAAGAGGGGCAGACTAGATGGGCCAAGTGGTTCTTATCTGTCGTCAAATTCTATGTTTCTATTGTGATCTCTTTTGTTGAAGGTTTGGCCATATTAATGCAGCACAGACAACTTTGTGGTATATACTGTACTATAACAATAGTATTCTCTCTGCCACGTGGTGACTGCACTGTGCTTGAGTGCTACGGTTATGTGGCCATATAATTAATATTTTTCCATGTTCTAACGCCCAGAAGTAAATCTGAAATAACAGGGGAAAAGTTATTTAATTTTATTTTTTTGAAATTTTAAATTTTAAAATGTGCAATTCGTCCTGGAAGTGGAACCCCAGCCTGCTCATTTCCCCTAAACCAGCCCCCTCGCTGTCCTCCAAATGCCAGAACTGTCCAAACTAATGAATTTGATGCACAATAATGGAAATTGCTAAAGAGGCGAGATTAATAAAATAGCGGTCAAAGCTTGCGCGAGCTGATCAGGCTATGCGTTGGCAGTTCAATCTTCCTATCCTAGGTTTGCTTTTCCCCTCAGCACCATATTTGCAAATTCAGTTTTCCTGGAATGTATCACATATTAATAGTGTTGGGATGGCGGCAAACCGAGCATTATGCAAAGTAGTGGTCGGGTCATGGACTTGGAACGCTGAAGGCCAAATTCCGGACAACTCGGCAAAGTTATTCAGCAAGTGTGGCCAAAAGCTCATGTTAAAATTAAAAATATCACTCATTGCAGCTGAACAGACCGCAACTTTGTTTGCCCAAGTGTCTACCATGTACAGTTAAGCTTCGGTTGGATGGAACTGGATCATGGGCAGGTTACAAAAAAATCATCACCAACACATAACTCCATATCTGATTTAATGCAGGAACCCCATATTTGAAGGTACAAATACTAGATGTTGTTTTTTTTTTTAGGTGGTTTTGAGGTGGGCTGCCACCCACTACCCTAGGAATGTGTTACCTTCCTAGGCAGGTTGTCTGCTTGGAACATCTTCCTGCATCCTGTCAAGACCATTGTTACCTCCTGGAGTGATCCAGAAGAAGTTGGCCCATTGCTACAAAGACCTGGGTCTGCTGGACCTGATGTTTGAGTCTTTGAACTAGTACATGAAACTCCCGCTAGGGAACGCAGTGGTAGGGTCCACTTAAGTTGTGTGGCCAGCCAACACAGATGGACTTCACAAACCATTAGACAGGACATATAAAGAAGCCCTTTTATAGGAGGAGGGGCAGGGGTGTGTTAGGACCACCCCCTATGATTGTCCAAATTGTTAATATTGACGTAGATTGTGTAGAAACAAACCAAGCACTCAAGTTCATTTATGGTTCTGCTCCACTAGGTTACTGATCATAAATGGAAGCAGTATAATCCTCAGGTGATGTTGCCCATAGCAATCAGATTCTATCCTTTTTAAGGATGCTATAGAGAAACGATAGGCAGAATCTGATTCAACATCACCTCTTTTCATTTTTTTATAATCTTCAGTAAATTTATCCCTTACTTTCTATATTTCAAAAATAAGTTGTTAACAGGAACGATCAACGAAATTGAACCCCTATGCTGATAAACTAGGGTTACAAGTAACTCCAAAAACAAGAATTTAATGAGGAAAATAAATAAATAAATAAATAAATAACTAAAATATTTAGCCTCCAGTGGGTTCAATGGTCTGTATTCATACTAGGAACACCAGATACTAGTAGGAGGAATCCTTCATTAAACGTCAGATGTTCTTATTCCTCCGAAAGAGAGGAACATAGGCCCTTATTCTGATTGAGTCGGATGGCTCCAAATGTGGACGGCCGGCCGATGTTTTGTGATTGCACATGTGCAGAAGCGTATCTGCGCATGTGTGAATACGCACATCCGCACGTCCGAATACAGTGTGAATTATGTACAGAAAATGATCGGTTGGAACAATCCGAACAGGGGGTGGAGAGGGGTGTGAAGGCCGTTTGGGCTCATTACCATATGCGTACGCCCTACGTTTCATGGGCGCTCCCATGAAAACGCTGGGCGTACGTATGGTAATCTGGCTGTGACGCACATGGGGGGGGCGGACAACTGACATAGCCGGATGTTCGCTGATGATGGGGGAGGTTCCCACAGATAGAGGAGGTGTTCTAATGAAAAATCCGGTCCGTTCGGTCGGCGTATTCTCGCATTCGGACGGTGTGAGCGATCTGTACGGAAGGCGGTTCCTGTCCGAAAATACACATCCGACCGAATCAACTAGAATAAGGGCCACAGTGCAGACACGTACAAAACAAGTACCCGAAATGTAATATTCCTTTGCACTCACATTAGAACAGTAAAAGGCTGCTTTTTTTTTGGTTCTGGAGTAACTTGTAACTCAAGTTTACCACATTAGGGGGCCAATCTTTTTATCTTTTTCAACAGTGAAACCTCTTTTTTCTTTAACCCCAGGCTGCTAAACTTAGGACCTACTTAGTTTTCTACTAAAAATAAAGTTATGGTAAAAACAAAAAAATAAACAAGAATATAACAAATGAAACACTCACAGTACAAAGTGCATTTTTTTAAGCTATTTTACAATCAAAACTACAATGTGTAATAAAATAAATGTGGCTATCAAATTAACACATACAAAAAATAAAATAAAAAAATGATTTTATTGATTTGACCCGAGTGCCTTAAGGGAAATTCATAAATGTATACATTTTTATCATTCCAAAACTATGCTAGTGTTAATTTAAAGTATATGCAAACCATTAGCTAAATCGGAAAAAAAAATATCTTATATATATATATATATATATATAGTCTCGTAGGAAGGAACAGACAGCGGCACTCCAAGGGTTTTCAACAGCGTGTATTAAAGCAAACCAACGTTTCGGGGTATCATTCACCCCTTTGTCAAGGTTTAAGTTGTTATTGCACTTAAACCTTGACAAAGGGGTGAATGATACCCCGAAACGTTGGTTTGCTTTAATACACGCTGTTGAAAACCCTTGGAGTGCCGCTGTCTGTTCCTTCCTACGAGACTACCTGTTTGTTCCAGAAGGCACCCAGGTACTGAATCCCAGCTGAGGGAGTGCCAGGCCGTCTACCTCTCTCTCTATATATATATATATTTTATACATTTTTGTATATTGGAAGGTTTGCCCAAAGTGAAGACCAAACATCTGCCCCACATTAACCTGCTGTAGTACGTAGTTTTCTTGATGGAAATAAAGGGGAAGTTGAGATTTATAGAATGCGTTCAGTTTCTTTTCGGCAGAGAAGAAACAAAGTTAGTAGTAGACCGTAAAATCCCCACGTGCTGCGAGGCAACATATAGGCAAGGCTATAAATTATATTTTTGGATGGATTTTCAGCTACAGCCAAAAAACCTACAAGTAGGATGATGGTTAGTTAGTTGTACAGTACTTGTGCATTTGTGTGGTAAAGACAAGGTCAGACTGGCCCACCGGGAAATTCCCAATGGGCCCATATTACCTAAAGGCCCAGCCGCTCCTTTAAGGATCAGGTTCCAGACAGTACATTTGAATTATACATAGGTTACATTATACTGCAGGTGTATTTGCTACAGTGCATTGTTGCTATTTATCATGTGCAATATCTATATCCATGATATATTTTTTTTATCAATGAGCCCAGACCATGGACTTTAATGCTTAGCCAAAGGTCTCTGGTCGTTGGACACTCCCCCTCTGGAGAATGCCCACACCCCTTACACAAAAGCCCCTACCACTGCATTTCCTGTTGGGCCCTTCATGCCCCAGTCCGAAGCTTCGTAGGGATTACATAGGCTGTGAGCTCTGCTGGCAAAGGGGCCTTTATTAGCAAAGAGCAACATAATTTGTCGGCGCTATAGCAAAGTGCATGTACTATATTACAGTGGTTTATACGCATGTTACCACCTGCCGCCTATTTGGGATTACTCGCTTTCCAAAACAACTTTAATGTTCAAACATTTCACAATCACCTCTAGTCCAACACAGAACACAAAGCTCTTGTTTAGGGATGAAATTTAAACACTGCACAATATCCTGCCCCATTAAAACCCTTGTGTGTGTCAGGGGGGAAGTATCAAGCCCAAACCAACCAATCAGCTTTGGTCATTTCAAAGACAGCGATAGATAACGGGCAGTTGCAAGATGATTGGTTGCTGGGCAAGTCTAGTATTGTCCTGTATTTATTATGTACTTGTAGGTCAGCTATTAGCAGTGTTCAGTGTCCTATTGCCCACCCCCAATTTCATTTATTGGCAAGAGCGCACCCCAATACATATCAATTAATAATTAAATGCAATTATTATGATTATTAAATATGGTGACCTCGGCTTCTCCAATTACAGTTCTATTTGCTATTTTTAGGTTTAAAAGGGACCTATGTACTGAAGCTGGGTACACACTGGACGAATGTAAATTATTTTCGTGGATTCCGATTGGTTGGAATGAGAATTCCGAAAATATCGTCCAGTGTGTAGGCACAATGTCACTGATGATGCGTGATACCAGCCAACATCCTCCATCGTCCGTACATACAGGATGACAGAGGATATTGGCAGTGAGAGCCATGCTGCAGAATACAAGGTTGACACCCAAACACCAAGTATTGTACTGCTTCCTGGCCAATCAGGCATGGTAAAATAAAAATATATTAAAAAGGGTGATCTTTTCAGGTCAACCTTTGCCACATTAACCTTGCTTGTGTCGTCTTTTTAACCATGCCGACCATACGTGCCGACCTAGACACTGTCTGTCAGCCATCCGGATACCAGTCTTCATGTACAGTTGCAGTTATCTGCATACACAATATTCATTTGAACATCTGTTTCAGGTTCCAGGTTAAACGGCGGTGCTTGATCCACAGACCCGTCAGAATCACGCGGCCGTCCCAAGACAGCCGCGCAGCCCACTGGAAAGGGCCATAAAACAATTGCAGTATTTCAAAGTGAAATTTCTCCTGTCTGGGAGTCAGAAAGCAGAGATTTATCAAACGCTGGAGTACAACAAATCTATTATACGTGTTCCTAGCAGTTGTCGAGTGCCATGTACTAATGTGTTTCACATCATGTGTCACACACATTAGCGGCCATGGATCATGTTTCTAACATATGGATTTTGACATCCCACTTGAACCAACACTGACCCCTTCTTGTTACAGAATAGGTTCCTCGCTGTTACATCTTGCCTGGTAATCCAGGACCAGGTCCATCCGCAGGTTACTTGCTCGGTTTTACTTAAATAGGAGCAGGGCCGAACACCACAATGTCCGTATCTTAGATCATCAGCTAAACAAAGTATTAAAATGACCCTCAATCCAGGAAGCATTTATTTTTTAACAGTACTGTATATATTCACAAATAGGCAGGGCGTTTTATATTTGAGAGAGGATGCCGGGGTGCATCAAGCCTCCCGTTTTATTCAGTAAGAGCTGCCCTTTGCGATGATAGGAATTTTGAATATACTGTAGGACCCAGAGTCCTCCCTTCCCCTCCGTGTGTGTGGTCTGGGATTGGATTCCTCTCAGAGGGGCAGTGTGATCAACGCCATCTGAAGTTGGCATTGTATACTCCATCCAAGCAAGAGAAATCTATCGCAATCTGGGGCTTGGTGCAAATGTTGTAAGTGGCTTAACCTCCGAAAACAGCATATTTGAAGGTTTTTGCCAGTGTACCTACAATGACAGTAATTAAATAAAAAAAGTTCAGAATATTCTTTCATTTAAAATGAAGATTTTTAGGATGGGAGAGGGCTATTTTTGGAATGGGGCTATGGATGTAACGTTTATCTACTGGCGGAAAAAATGAAAAAAATAAATCAGTATAATAGCCTGTATTTACCATCTGATGCAGCCAGGCACAGAACTATATTTGAGACTCTTAAGCCGCAAAGGATCATCCAGCAAGTGGAACACACGGGCCATCAACTGATCTGGTATCAACATGAACTGTAGCTGAGGAGCCTCGAACAGGTCAAGGTTTAGTCAGCATTAATCCTTCTCAGGTGACGTTGCTTGTGTTCCTCCACATTCAACTGATCTCCTCAAATATTTTTCCTTCCTCCCGTCCTTAAGCCTTCCAGATAGATTTAAGTAGAACATACTCAGGCATTTCATCTGCTGAACATCAAATTACCGTGGGCTCCATTTAAGAATGCAAAATGTGAGGACAATCCTGAAAAGACGGATGATGATGTGGAAGTCAGTGTATACGGAGATTAAAGTATCAAAACATAGCGCTTTTCCACTCAGAGGGAAACCGATACCATGTCTATATGCTAGAGAGATGCGCGAGGACACCCGTGGTTTGGATTTGGTATAGGTAAAAACCACCCTCAAGTATTTTGGTTTGAATATGGTTTGGTTTTGGATTCCTTTAAATAAAAATATTGATAAAATTATAATAAAATAGAAAAAGACAAAAAAGTAACAAAAGGAAAAAAAAAATCAATAAACATTGCTAATATATAATCATCATCGATAAAACCGCTAAGATTATGACATTTTGACCTGTTCACATGCAAAAAACAATTTCAGCTTTAAAATTACAGTTCCACTCGGGCGACAAACCTGAGCCGGTAATACAAAGGGCCCGATTCAGACCGGATTGCTGGTCTGTTAGTATTTGGGGCCCCACACAAGTGAATTTCCACCCATGTGCATGACTGCAAATTTGTTCGCAGCCATGTACATAAGAGGAAAACCATTCTCAATCACTCGCCATCGAATGGTTTTCCCCTCAGTTCGCAGCAATGAGTAAGCCAGGACTTACCTGGCGCTGCGAAGGCCGCGGGGAGAAGGAGGCCACTGCTGATGTCAGCATCCCTCCATCCCAATGGCTGGGGGAATGCCTGCATTTTCTTGGGCACTCCCAGAAAATGCAGGGGTACTGCACCAAATGGCCACAGGTTGTCAATCACTGGCTATCTTCGCACGGGCATAAGAGTACCATGCATACATCTGGTCGTGCGAATTCACAGCCCTGTGTTCAGATCTAAATGAGACCCTAATCCTTGGAGAAAGATCAAGTGAAGACAGATAAAGTACCAGCCAACCAGCCCTTAACTGTCATTTAAAAAAAAATACAGCCGGTTGCATGACAGCTTTGAGCCTATTGGCTGATTTTTTATCTCCATCTACTTGGGCTCTTTCCAAACCTTAGTACATAGACACCATAGTTCCAATCGGAACCCCCATGTGATTCCAAACTCATTTGATTTGGAGCCCCTAAGTTTGGGCGTGTTTGTATTTCAGGAAAATCGCACATCTCTAAGATATACGCTCATTGTACACATAAGTAGTTAGTAGCGGCTGAGGGTAGCAGTTCCAACATGTGATCCATTTATAGAAATACAAAGGAAAATGTCCTTAGATACCATTTATTGGTATTTTTTCGAGAAAAGGGATCAGTATTTTCAAAACTGTTCTGATAAGCATGAGCCTCATTCTGTTTCAAAACTTTGCATGGGCGCGAGCTGAATTTCCCAACGTTCCTTTACGCACAACCACGCCGCACAAAATGTAAGGTCCCTCTTGTAGCACAGCTTTATTCAGAAATGATTCATTCCATGAAATACGATGCAATGGATATCCGCAAGGTGGAAAATCTGAAACGGAAGTATCACTGCTGCAAATTTCCTATGTGAAAAGGCTTCATGCCGAATGTAACCCAAAATTGTAGTCGCTGGATTTTGGACAACTCCATGGTCTTAATAATCAACATGCAAAACTGCACGAGGTTTCCTACTAGGAGATAATTCGCTAAATCGTATCATTTTAGAAAAGATCATTTTTTAAATGTTCTTTTGCAGAACAAATTCAAATTGCTGGGAAAAAAAAAAGAAGCTCATTTGAATTACAGAACTAAGTTAACATGGGGGGAAAAAAATATTCAGTATGAATTGGAATTAGAAATCCATTCAGTAAAAATAGTCCAACAAGAGAGAAGATCAACTGCAGGACAATCACTCGCTGCTACATTTAGTTTATAAAGGTTCATTTTAAAAGTGTCTCGACCAACCGTAGTTTGACCACCTGGCTACATGGGAGAATTTTATGCAGTTAATTTGAACAACCTGTAAATGTGGCCAAAGACAATTCCTGCGTACTTATTATCCTGAGACACTTCTAAAGGGCAGTGTACTGTACAATTTGTAAGGGGGGAGGGGGGAGATCATTAAGTACATAGCAAACTATGCTGCAGGGGTCTTTTAACTTTGAACTTTGTGTTAAAAGAGGTAACAACTTACAGATTTTGACTTCATTTTACAGGCATGGTCATCCAGCAGCCATGTATACTGTACAACAGGGACATGCAGTGATTAGAATAAGGCAAGAAAGATATTTATAATGTATATAATATATATAGTCAAAACTTTGGCTCCTACTGTAGTAGGACAGGCATGCTCCCCTTAGAATATTATACATATATTTTATATAAACACAAACACACTAATAATTGCTTCAGTGTCCTGTCCCCTGATGCAACTGTCTTTATTTACCAAGTACTTGATCTTAAATTGCCTTGTACTGTATAATATAAAATATTTTTTCTCATTTATGTATTGTTAGGCGCTGCTGAACCCGGGCGGCACCAAATAAATAAAACCATAGCAAATATAATAATAATAATAAATGTGCTAAATATGAACAGAAAGATCCAGCTAGGTCTGCAAATATCACACTTATTACGTTTTTTCCCCACCGTCTGCCAACCAGAATCTTTACAGAAGCACCCATTTCCCTAGACCTGTAAACTGAAGCATATGCATCAAATATATATAATTAATTATTTGGAATTGACTTTCACATGTATAGAACAGGTTCAGGCAGCACGGATGGTGTAATGGTTCGTATTAATGCTTCACATCACTGAGATCATGGGTTTAATTCCCACCACAGCCCTAAGCGTTTGGAGTTTGTATGTTCTCCGTAGATATTCCGGATTCCTCCCATAATCCAAAAGTATACCAGTAGGTTAATTGGCTCCCGTACATGTACATGTGTCTAGGGCAGACTAGACAGGCCAAGTGGTTCCTATAGCATCAAATTCTATTTATCCAACAATATAGGTGTGTTTCCTGTCAGCTACTAATAGTAGAGGCAGCCATTTTAGACATTACCAGTTGGCACACTCGCCAAATGCATGAAACACCTCAGAAATGATATCCAACAGTTCAGCCCACAAAATGTCTGCCACCTAGGAACTTAAGCACGGCTGAGAATTGACAGGCAGGGGTGCAATTCTTGATATGATAGCCTGCGCATGCATACCGCCCATAGCAGCGGCAAACACAGGATTTCTATGGGGAGGGTTCCAAATATTGAGATACCTCATGGTACAGATCCAAGAAAAAGGGATGGAGACGTTCAAGTAACTACAAGTTTCAAGATTGTTCCAAAATCATGAGTCGTCAAAACGTTGGATATGTAGTGTACCACGAGTTCCACCATTACATTTCTGTGTATATTAAATTCTAGAGGGCCCCTGGGTGATTGATCAGTGGAGAGGAGAGCATAGGTGCCGATTCTGTGGGTGCTTGAGGGCCCGAGCACCCACAGAAATCGATGAGAACCCACCTGCTCAGCAGCAGCCCACCCGCCCATGTCCCACTGTACTGCCCCTCCCTCGTCACTGGCACAGGTACTGTGTGGGCATTTTTGTACCTGCACTGTGGGGGCATTTATGTATTTGGCACTGTGGGGGGGATTTTTGTACCTGCACTGTGGGGGCATTTATGTATTTGGCACTGTGGGGGGAATTTTTGTACCTGCACTGTGTGGGCATTTATGTATTTGGCACTGTGGGGGAGGGGGGGATTTTTGTACCTGCACTGTGTGGGCATTTATGTATTTGGCACTGTGGGGGGGGGGGGGGATTTTTGTACCTGCACTGTGTGGGCATTTATGTATTTGGCACTGTGGGGGGGGGGGGGGATTTTTGTACCTGCACTGTGTGGGCATTTATGTATTTAGCACTGTGGGGGGGGGGGGGGGGGATATTTTTGTACCTGCACTGTGTGGGCATTTATGTATTTAGCACTGTGGGGGGGGGGGGGGATTTTTGTACCTGCACTGTGTGGGCATTTATGTATTTGGCACTGTGGGGGGGGGGGGGATTTTTGTACCTGCACTGTGTGGGCATTTATGTATTTAGCACTGTGGGGGGGGGGGGGGGGGATATTTTTGTACCTGCACTGTGTGGGCATTTATGTATTTGGCACTGTTGCCATAATTTGAATATTGGAGACTGTGCTCCGTAATATAAATCAGTATTAGTTTGTGGCATGACATGAAGCCACTCCCCCATATTTTTGGCTTGAGCACCCACCCAGCAAAAACATAAATCGGCACCTATGGAGGAGAGTGCAGAGAACCTGTTATGTGTGGATAGATAGATAGATAGATAGATAGATAGATAGATAGATAGATAGATAGATAGATAGATAAATATTGAGATACCTCATGGTACAGATCCAAGAAAAAGGGATGGAGACGTTCAAGTAACTACAAGTTTCAAGATTGTTCCAAAATCATGAGTCGTCAAAACGTTGGATATGTAGTGTACCACGAGTTCCACCATTACATTTCTGTGTACATTAAATTCTAGAGGGCCCCTGGGTGATTGATCAGTGGAGAGGAGAGCATAGGTGCCGATTCTGTGGGTGCTTGAGGGCCCGAGCACCCACAGAAATCGATGAGAACCCACCTGCTCAGCAGCAGCCCACCCGCCCATGTCCCACTGTACTGCCCCTCCCTCGTCACTGGCACAGGTACTGTGTGGGCATTTTTGTACCTGCACTGTGGGGGCATTTATGTATTTGGCACTGTGGGGGGGGGGGGGGGGGATTTTTGTACCTGCACTGTGTGGGCATTTATGTATTTAGCACTGTGGGGAAGGGGGGGGGGATTTTTGTACCTGCACTGTGGGGGCATTTATGTATTTGGCACTGTGGGGGGAATTTTTGTACCTGCATGTGGGGGCATTTATGTATTTGGCACTGTGGGGAGGGGGGGATTTTTGTACCTGCACTGTGTGGGCATTTATGTATTTGGCACTGTGGGGGGACTTTTTGTACCTGCACTGTGTGGGCATTTATGTATTTGGCACTGTGGGGTGGGGGGGGGGATTTTTGTACCTGCACTGTGTGGGCATTTATGTATTTGGCACTGGGGGGGGGGGGGGGGGATTTTTGTACCTGCACTGTGTGGGCATTTATGTATTTGGCACTGTGGGGAGGGGGGGGGGGGATTTTTGTACCTGCACTGTGTGGGCATTTATGTATTTGGCACTGTTGCCATAATTTGAATATTGGAGACTGTGCTCCATAATATAAATCAGTATTAGTTTGTGGCAACGCCCCTTTCCCATGAAGCCACTCCCTCATATTTTTGGCTTGAGCATTCACCCAGCAAAAACATAAATCGGCACCTATGGAGGAGAGTGCAGAGAACCTGTTATGTGTGGATAGATAGATAGATAGATAGATAGATAGATAGATAGATAGATAGATAGATACACCCCCCATCACTGACGCTACAGAAACAATGAATATCATGCAATAACAGACTAGATAGTATTTATATAGGTACTTACACATCCCTACTATATACAATCCCTAGCCCTGGAGAGTAAATAAAACTATTATCCGTTGATCTTGATAAGATCCATCAGGATTAAAAACACGGGACAGAATTGGGGACATAAACATGACAAAAGAATAACGCAAATTACCCCTTCTGATCCCCCCGTGTTCCTCCTGAGAATGTATACGTTTCCAGATGTTGGATAGGTCCCCCCACCCCACCCAAAAAGAGCAATGCACCATCCTTCGTGTTTTGGTCCAGATGTACTAAGCCTGAAAAGTGACAAAATGGAGAGTGATAAACCACCAGCCAATCAGCTCCTACCTGTCATGTTACAGGCTGGGTTTGAAAAATTACATTTATTGGGCCAGGTTAGCTAAGCTTCAAAAGTGATAAATTGGAGAGTGATAAACAGCCAGCCAATCAGCTCCTACCTGCCATGTCACAGACTGTGTTTGAAAAATGTCAGGCAGGAGCTGATTGGCTGGCTGTTTATCACTTTTGAAGCTTAGAGAATCTGGCCCCTGAACTGATTGGTCGGTAGGTAATCAATCTGCACTGTATGAGAGAGAGGAGCTCAGGAAAAATCACTGTTTTCATATTCGCAGAGATCCACCGACCTCGAGCCCCAGAATCATTTTACAAATTCCAAACAAAATAGTTGGGGGACATGGGGGGCTGATAGGAAACAACAGTGTGGGTTGAAATAAGCCAGTTTTAAATCATTTAAAAAGACCATACATCCTGCATGCCAATTTTGTTCATCCATATGAATGTGAAACATGCGTCTTACAGGACCTTAAACTAGAAAAAAAACATTAGTCACTTCATTCGGTTCATCGTAAACAGATTTATTCAATGTATTATTTAAAATCTCCTTGGCAAATACAAATACACATGGAAATACTTTCAATGAAGGAGGGGGGGTTGGACTGCACACCCTAATTCTAAACATAAAGAGGGGTGCTATCATGCTGCGACTTGTCGTTCCACACAGGAAAAAATGAAAAATAAAGAAAATGCAGATGCACACCATAAATACTAATGTGCTCTGGACTGACCCTTAGGGGGTACATTTACTAAGATAGGAGTTCTACTGAAGAGAGGATGTTGCCCATAGCAACCATTTTCTATCTATTATCTTCTAGAACAGGGGTGACCAAACCGGTCCTCGAGATCTACCAACGGTCCACGTTTTTCCAGGTTACCTAGCTGGTGCACAGCTGTAGTCATTACTAACTGTCACATTCCCCAGATCCCCTAGCTGGTGCACAGCTGTAGTCATTACTAACTGTCACATTTTAAAACATGCTGCATTAATTTCGACTATATATCCACAGGTGGCCTGGAAAACATCTTGAGGACAGGTTTGGCCACCCCTGTTCTAGAAGGTGTTAAATAAATGAGAAGTAGAATTTCATTGGTTACGATAGGCAACATATCCCACCTTCAGGTCACCTGGTCGCGGTGGGTGGGCCCATATTTTCAGCCACAATTATGCCAAGCGCCTGACATTTATTGCAGGATTACAATTATCCTGATTAGTAGTTTTTGGATTTGCATCTGCATTTTTTTCTTTAATGTGAAACATTTTATTCAATAATTTCTACAAAAGCAGAAATACAAAATTAAAAACGCAAAAAAAAAAAAAAAAAAAAAAAAAAAAATCAACAAACATTGTAATATACTAATCATTGAAGCGAGGAAAAAAAGTCATCCCTCCGGCAAAAAACAGCGTTTGATAGTCAAACTATTGGGGTGGTAAAGTCACAACAGCGAATTGAAATTTGCTTTCCTTGTAACTTTTTATATTATTATTTATACAAATTTTTTTTTTTTTTTAAATGTCCATTAGTGGAACTAAAGGCCCCAACCTGAGGAGCATATCAGCGATCGGTCATGCCTGTACATATCCAGTTCCGCAGACTAGAGTAAGTGCTAAGCCTTGGAGCTCCCAGCCCAAAGGCGGATTCAGACCTCATGGGGCCCTCAGCAAGAGACCGGTTTGGGGCCCTCTTGCCTCCATAGCGCTATATTGTTGCTGCTGATTGCAGACGGCAGCGATAGAGTACATTGGCGCGTGCACAGTCTACAGATAAAGGCTCAGCTGCGTGACCATTGGCATTGTGTACAAATCTGAATCAGACCCGAGATCTTTCAGAAGTAGGGTTAATACCGGTGTTAAATTGATCACCTTCCTGACCTTCCACTTTGTGGGATACCTAGAAATTTGCAGCATATATTTAGGAATGTTCCCCATCCCACCGATCCTTAATACCAGACTAAACAGTAGTTAGAAAGTAGCAATTAGCAAAGTCTAGGAGATCTAAGTTTCTTCAGATTCAGATCTCTGAAAACTACGGGACTCATTTCCTGTTACTGCCGCAGTAATTCTGACAAATGAGTTGTCTCTCTGGGGAAGTTCAATTCAATTAGTCATTAATGTCTTTACCACCACTAATTGTATAAAAGGTCAATTCATTGGTCAAGTTCTGCTTAGCTTATCCACTACAGTGCGCGGCACGCAGACCAATGAAGCGGTGGTCAACGGTACAACGGGCTTGGCCCTGTGCCGATGTGTTTCGTGCACGGAACTCTTAAGGCCCCAATACAGTGGGATGATTTTGAAGACTCGGGCTGTCAAATCTGCCCAAATCGGGTCAGTTTGATGTCCCCTCAGGTCCGATGAATGGACCCGGGCACATCGTATCCAAGTCGGTGGTCGGACCTGCTGCCTATCCTCCTTCCGGTGGTATTTATGACGTAAAATCTAATTTGTTGATATGGGCAAAATCCCATGTGCAATCGAATACCCAGCTTAGTAAATTTACCCCTTAGTTGCCACCATCGAATTATAACAATGTACAGTGAGAGATGATGCCCAGAAAGGAATCAGACGGAGAAAAATGGAACGAGACCTGGACCCCTCTTTGATGTTTATGTTGTTTTCCTTTTCATGTGGTAATTGAGGGTTGCTTTTATCTAGTTACATCACATGTAATGCACATGTTTTGGCCAGTGTAAGCTTCTTGCCTTTGGAAGGCTCCCTCCTGATTGTGTGGCTAGTTATTTGGTTACTGGTTACACTCTCGTCAAACAAACATTTCTAGCATTGCGTCCCATCAGGCATCTGGCTCCTCCCCTCAGGTGTGCCTATAAAATATAAATAAACAAAAGAAGCGGGGATTGTAAACCAATGACTTAAGGCCCCTAGACATCAAGATGATTTGGTCCGATTTCGGCCAATTGCGATCAATCGGCCCATTAAATCGGACAAAATCACCTCTCCCTGACATGCCGTCGGGTCCGATGCGCGGTCCCGTGCGCATCGGATCCGACCTGGTGGTCGGACCAGCTGGCCGTCCGATCACCCGTTCCTCCAGGCGGCAAGGCGGGCGGGAAGCAGGGATGCATACGATCCATCACAACGGATCGCATGCGTCCCGGCGGCTCGCTGGGTTTCGGCTGTCCGTACCCTGTTGCGAGACATCACAGGCAGTGTATGGGCACCTTAAGTCCTGTTATGTTCTATGTTGTCTGCCTCCATAATAACTTTAATAAAGCTAATAGAAGCTAAGGTAGTTGTGTATTTGCAGGGCGCCCAATAGCAGCAGCACTAAAGTTCGAAGGGCTTAGGTCGACACATGACATAGGTTGACATGGCTAAGGTCGAAAGATCGGCACAAACCTTAGGTCGACAATGGGAAGGTCAACAGACAATAGGTTGACAGGAGTTTTTCACTTTTTTTGAGCCGGCAGGCGATATTTTATACCCAACCATCCACTGGGGCGTGGAGGGAGAATATAATAGTGTACGGTGTCAATGTCAACTTACATCAAAATTTAAGACAAAAAAAAAAAACTTTCTGACCTCAGCCATGTCGACATTATGACCCCTAGCCCCAATGACTGTGTCTGCACATGTGGGCGTTTATCTATGTTAAAGGTGGTGAATATCATCTGTATTAGTAGTACCCTGGTATATGTAATGTAACACAAAAAAGGAAAATGCAGGTGCATGCTCCTAAGCGCGCTGCTAATCACAATACTATCCCCAATTCAAATTACATCACACATAGGGTGGTATTTAATGAGCCTGATTCGCCATGTTTTTATGGCGAATTTGTGCTGTTTGGCGAATTTTGGACTAAAACGGTGAATCACCCTATTCAATGACCACATGGCGAATACATTTGAAGGTTTTTTTCGCCATGATTCACCGAGTAGCAATCGCTATCTTTTGATGGAGAAGTGGAATGTGAACTTTTAAAATAAAGTGTTTTGGTTTTTACATTTGGTGTAAAAAAATCAGGAATTTTATTCTGAGGAGGGGCATGCTACTTTTATTCATGTGCTGTAAGCACATGAATATATATTTCATTTAAAAAAATATATATATATATATATTTTTTTTTTTACACAGCAGCCAGCAGGGGGCGCCGGAGCCGAGCCGCTCATTACATATTCATATATTCACTGCACCCGATCGTTACGATCGGGTGTAGTGAATATAGGTCCCCTGCTGGCACCCCCGGGGGGCAGCCTGTGCTGCCTGGCACCCGGGGAGCCCACCTCCCCCCCACAAACGTTCTGGGGCAGGCAGAGAGACTTCCATCTCTCTGCCTGCCACGTCCTCATGCTCCCTGCGGCATTCGCCGCAGGAGCTCATATTCGCTGGTCAGGGGCTCGCTGCCCCTGACTCGTTGAATACCGGAGCCGGCGAGGCTCCGGAACGTGGCGAATGTGCAGCGAATCCAAAAAAGGATTCGCTGCACCTCGCAGGTATTCTCATTGAATACCGCCCATAGTGCCCCTACATCATATTATAGATCACATTACACACTTTACAATGCAGAGTACGGCCTCTTACTTACATTACACCACACAGTAGTACCCCTTATAGACCTTACACCATATGGTAGTTCCCCATATATGCAATGCCCGCAGTAGTATTGCTAATACACATATGATCTGTAGAAGTAGTGCCCCCTACACACAATGCAACAGTGGTAGGGCATCACATACACAATGTCAACAGTAGCACCACTTATACACCTAATTCTCACAGTAGTAGTGCCGCTTATACACATAATGCCCACAGTAGTAGTGCCAGTCATACATAAGGCCCACAGTAGTAGTGCCTCTTATACATAAGGCCCACAGTAGTAGTGCCTCTTATACATAAGGCCCACAGTAGTAGTGCCTCTTATACATAAGGCCCACAGTAGTAGTGCCTCTTATACATAAGGCCCACAGTAGTAGTGCCTCTTATACATAAGGCCCACAGTAGTAGTGCCTCTTATACATAAGGCCCACAGTAGTAGTGCCTCTTATACATAAGGCCCACAGTAGTAGTGCCTCTTATACATAAGGCCCACAGTAGTAGTGCCTCTTATACATAAGGCCCACAGTAGTAGTGCCTCTTATACATAAGGCCCACAGTAGTAGTGCCTCTTATACATAAGGCCCACAGTAGTAGTGCCTCTTATACATAAGGCCCACAGTAGTAGTGCCTCTTATACAGAAGGCCCACAGTAGTAGTGCCTCTTATACACAATGGAGTTAGCCCATGGATTAAGTAATTGTGAATTTTACGGGAGAGGGATCCCCCGTTTCCTCCTCACTGGTCCCTGCTTACGCACATGCAGCATGGAGGCCCACCCCTGGATTGGTACAGGTCGCAAGCTCACTGCAGGCAGGTGGCCATGGAGAAAATGCTGATTACATTTTAAAATTGGTGCTGACCTCAGGCCAATTGGAGCATGTGGAGAGGCAGCCAATCAGAAGCCCCTCAGCCACGCCTATTTTGCCAGTCCTTTGCCCCAGAATTTCTGGCAGCGACCTTGGTGGTAGCTATCACAGGGCTTCTTACTGACGCACGTCTTTATTAATGACAGAGAATCTAGACACAGAAACCAATATGAGCATTTCATGCAGCATTCGGCTACCATTAAACACGAATATGTAAATGTGCAGATTAGGAAACGTAACCTCAGGGGTCTCTGGGAGTCCCCACTAAGGACGGGTGCACCCCTCAGTTCTCCACATAACAACTTATTACATTAGAAGTGTACAGGGGGCGATGTCTGAAGTGCCATTAACAAGCCAGCGTATACATTTCCCCAGGTTATACAGATACTATACAACAAATCAGATGAAAGGCCCAAAGCCAAATAGAATTTACAGAAACACTTTAAACCTTTGCAATACAAACAGTCTGGTTTAAATTATTTGTAATTTGCACACGATTTGGTTACGGACCACACTCCTCAAAAAGTGTCTGCTGTAAGGGGGCAGCCATTTTGTGAAGGTCAAGCCTGCCAGGAGGAGAGCCGGAATCACAGACAAGAGACAAGTAGATCTGCGGGTCGCGGCGGCGAGCAGAGGGGTAAGCAGCGGGCTTTATTTTAGGGGGGAGGGGGCGCCCAATTTATAGCTACGCCACTGTCTCCAAGACTTGCCCACCAACAACACTGGCAGCTTAGTGCCAGTGAAGCTGCTGCTCGGCCATGTCAGTGATGTGCTCTCCCAGCGGAAGATGTAGCAAACTTTTTGAGAGACACAAGCACCAAACAGCTCCTACAAGGGAGGGGGGGGTTATTGTGCACAACTAGCTCATTTTAAATCAGGCTTACCACCCCTCCCGGAATGGTCCTTCTCCCGGCCCTCCGGGAAGGTGGGCAAGTCTCCCACATTCTGCTAATTGCTCCTGATCCCCCCTTGCCCGCTGGTGTAATTACCTGAAATCGTGGGTCTGTGGAGAGGGGGCAGGGCTAAAATGACGCGATCGAGGCATTTTGCGTCACCGCGAATCACAGTGTTTTCTTGCATGGAGGGTGGGGCCAAATGATGACAGACTTGCTCCCGCCCCCCTGATGTGGTAGCTCTCCGGGCTTCTCCCAGAGAGGTGAAATTAAAATTAGGCAAGTACGTTTTAAATCCATTATATATAATTCATCAGCAGACTATTTAGGGGACAGCATTGCATTAAACAACCGTAATATAATGGCGATGCAAACGCTAATTGACCCTGCCTTTATTACACACTGTAAAGGCTTAATAAAAGTATCGCCCCTGCTTTATGCGATTTGTGATTGCGCCTGTTAATAAACGGCATAAACTATACAGAGGGCATTAAAAACGGGGCTGAAAGCCATTTGTTAAATTGGTTTCAAAAGTAAAACATTAAATGAAGTGAAATGTTCGACCTGATTTTCATTTCAGCCTGGATGCAATTGATTTCTACCGAGTTAAAGGCCCGGCTCGGGCCAAGACTTTTATTTCATTAAGAAAATTCTATTATGTTGTATCTGAGATCATGTAATAGAGAGGCCGAGAGCGCCAGAGACATTTTTTGCGGCCGATGCCCCACAGTGATTATTTAAACATTAGCAGATGTTTCAGAGCGAGTTGCAGGATTCTAGGAATGCTTTTTTGTTTCCCCTGAACAATTGTCATCTTAGGTCCCTTCCCATTTCAAAGCACAGTCGTAAGCCTTATTAAACTGCACTTACAAGAAAGACAACGCAGGATACCAATAAACACCATTTTTAATTTGTAGAGCGGCAGCTGCAAAGTCCGGGCGAATGCATTCGTCTATTGAAGAAAAATTCCTTTGTAAAAATAAATAAATAAAAATGTATGAGATAGAGAGATAGATAGATAGATAGATAAATAGATAGATAGATAGATAGGCAGGGACTGAATACTTCCGAAGGAAGGATCTGGTCCAAGTACTAGAGCAGCAGCAGCAGCAGCAAGAAAAGTGATATGATCAAGGTTGGATGGATAAGCAGCACCTGTGCTTTCCTGATAGAAGTGTTTCCTGGGCAGAGGGTCAGGGCTCCTGATGGTGAAAAAGCTGCCCAGGTGATAGGCCAGGGGAGGTTGGGCTAAGGTAGGGACCCATTCCATTAGGTACAAAATGCTCTGTTTCTGGACTTCCCTGCCAGTGGCAGTTACAGAGTTGGGGCTGCACCACTGTCCAATATTCAAATAGGGGAGCCACGCCTACTGCAACCCCAAACATCACTGTCCTGGATTCACTGGCAGTTGATGTGACCCCCTCTCTTTGAATATTGGACTGTGCTGGAGTCCAACCTCTAACTGCCACTGGTAAGGAAGTCCAGAAACAGAGCATTTTGTACCTAATGGAATGGGTCATGTTGGAGGGTATGGTAACCATTTTTGCCTTTGCTGTTTACCTGCTACAAAATAAAACCAGCTTTCAGATTACAAGCGGTCCTCTAGCAGGTGCCATTTCAAAAATCCAAAATACAGTACGGCAGCCAAGCCGTCCAGAGTGGTGACCACAGAGCAATGACATCAGCAGGAATGGGACACAGGCTAACATCCTAAAGCTTTGCCGCCAGGACCGGACAATGTATCTCATTCAGATTTGATTGCAAATGTGTGAATTTGCAATCATATTGATTGACTGCACATGGATTGTAGCGTTCAGTAAAAAAAGTGAAAAAAAAATTGCAATCCCCTCACAATTTGACTGACCGTACAGTAAGTAGGCATTTGTGGGTGGTAACTGCCTATTTTCTGGGAGTGCCAGGGAAAAAAAACAGATGTGCCCGGGCGTTTTCAGGGTGGTTCCATGAAGACACCGTCGGCCTTGAACAGCTTGATTCTGTTGCAGAGTTGTGGAACTCTGTAGAGTTGTGGAATTCCCCCGTACATTTGCGCGGGTTGTGTTTTCTTTCTGTCTGGATTGCGGCTATCTACTCGCAGTCACCTGCAACTTCGCAGATAAGCAATCAGGCCCTCTACGTATAAGACACCACTCAACTGTATGCTAAGGATGGAGGATGCCATATCGAAGGCGATAAAGTACTAATTACTGGGAAGAGAGGGATCATTAATCAGTCATTTCTATGATTGACGACAGCAGCCATTTTCGCATACTAGATCATTTCACAGATTATTTTTGCTATTGAGCCAAACGTCCAACAGTTGCTGCCCTACAAATCAATATATGAAATAAAGTTCTCCAAGTTCGGTGGGCGGAGGGCAGGTCAGAAATGGACCCTTCTTGGGAAATCTCTTAAACTGTCCAAACAAGAGGCATCTTTTGTTTGGTTGCACTGTCTAGTTAGTGTGGTACACCAGGGGTGAGCTCAGAATACTGTATAAATAATGATGTTATTCTACCCCCAGTCCTCCAAGTAAGTGGGTTATCAGGACAGGGGGAGTTTAACCATATACTGTAATCTAGAGGTCTACAGGCCCTGGTGGGTCACATGACCCATCCAACTTGGCCAACTCAATAGGCCATAGGACTTCATATAACATGGTCTTGATTGCTCAATAAAACCACCCTGATTATTTAATGTATATGTTCTATCTATTTACATTATAAGCACCTAACCCAGTGATGGCTAACCTTGACACGCCTGCTGTTGTTGAACTACATATCCAAGCATGCCCTGCATTAGTTTTAGCATGTACAAAAAGCAAAGCTGTAGCAGGGCATGCTGGGATGTGTAGTTCAACAGCTGCGTGTCAACGTTAGCCATCCCTGAGCAAACCCCAGTTGCATTAATGCTTCATAAACGATGTACTAGCAAGAACCACATGGCCATCTTTCCATGGTGGGCTACTGCTTAGGGGCCCCACAAGCATAGGGGCCCCAGAGCAGCATAAGGCATGGCAAATAAAAAATTTCGGTACTTATGTAGTATCTGGGCTGCCGTTTTCTAAATCGGGTATATCGCATCGCATCGCATGCGACCATCGGATGCGATGCGATGACCCGATTTTTCCATAGGAATCAATGTTAAAATGGACTGAGTCCATTTTAACATGGAATTCAATGGGAAAAAGGGGTCCTTTTCATACCCCTACTATCCAAGTGGGCATGGAGTTGGATATAAACCTGTGGCGAGCGTAGCGAGCCACCGAGCCCGAAGCGTGGCGAGCGTAGCGAGCCCCGCGAGGGGACACAGAATACCGTCCCCTCGCCACGCTTCGGGCTCGGTGGCTCGCTACGCTCGCCACAGGTTTATATCCAACTCCATGCCCACTTGGATAGTAGGGGTATGAAAAGGACCCCTTTTTCCCATTGAATTCCATGTTAAAATGGACTCAGTCCATTTTAACATTGATTCCTATGGAAAAATCGGGTCATCGCATCCGATGGTCGCATGCGATGCGATGCGATGCGATATCGCATCGCATCTGATTGTATGCCTTAACTTAAGGCATACAATCAAAAAAATCGGCAGCCCAGATACTACATAAGTACCAAAATTTCTAAGGACAATAGCATTAGTGCTAGCCAGTTCTCCTTCTCCAGTGGTCGCATTGAATGTCAGTCATGATGTCATCCCGCCCGGCGTGATCAGGGAGAAGCTCCAAGGGAGGAGCCACCTCCACGGCGGAGAAGACAGAAGAAAAATAATTTTTAGTCCTGTGAGTGGTTGAATAGGTAGGGACCCGACTGCACTGCTTTCTCCAGGGCCCATAATGCTGTTAAGATGGCAGTGAAGCAGCAGCATGTGGAAAAGTCCCAATCATACAATGTAGTGTTTGCTACACCCCAAACTCCGGATTGGCTCTCAGTCCAGGAATCTAGCACCCATCTCCTTGTCATGTCAGTAAGATTCTGATGGGTAAACGGACCAAACGCGCAATTTGAAGCCCGACAAGGGACACGTATTAAACCAGAGTGTCCCGATTTAATGTCCGGAATAATGCCAACCAGCAACCTTGTTGGGAACCCACCCGAAATGACTAATCATGGCTCATCCCCATTCAAAAAATTGGGCCAACCAACTATGCGGGATGCATGAGACCCAAATGCTCAGCCTGGGTGTCCGCGTCCATCCAATTTGTTCATTTTATTTTTGTTTAAAGGGCTTTGGCTCCGGGTTACAAACCTGTCCAACTTCCCAAGCAACATTAAAATATACCCCACCACACCCAAAATACTCCTAAATATAGATTTTGTTAGGCTGAGTATCTTTCCTTAGGACATGTTTGGTCCCATCATTGTCAGTGCTTACTGCATCCTCTTAAGCGATTACCGAGATTATGGCGTGATGGCAACTTACGCAGTTGCAATAGGCTTGGCATATTACAGTTTTTGAAGCCATATGTTAGAGCATTCACTACCCGCCATTTTCTTCATTCTGGGGACAGTTCTGTAAGTTGCATCCCACAGTTCCAGGGAGGCAGTCACTTACTGAGCTGCATCGGTAATGGTTTAGTACAGCTGTGGTAAGCCGGTACACAGTGACCATTACCAGTGCATGTTAGTAAATATAGCCCATATCCTCTCTCCTCTGTAATCCTTGTATATATTTTATTGACCAACAAAAGAAACATATATACAAATAAACAGAGTATAATTGGTACAGACAAGCGTCTAAAAGATACTTATCTATACACAACATTGTTTTCTGGGACAAAAGCAAACACGATAACACACAGAGTTTACAAATGGTTGTACCCCCCACCGTAAATTGAATTGTCCACAGTTGGGTCTTGCAATAAAATACTTTTGTTCCAAATTCTATTTACAAAAAAGTTCTAAATAACTTAAAAGTACCTATGAAAGAAGAGAGGCCGGGGGGGGGGGGGGGGGGGTAGAGAAGCATTGACAGTGTACATCCACTTCTGAATGCCCCGGACCATAAATATTGAGGATTTTATGTCGCTGGTAATCAAATGTTGGCCACTGAATGGATCAGATCATGCCCCTGTGGTTAATCCACTTGTCCAGTGTGGTTGGAGATCAATTAAAACCAGCTTAAAGAGTTATTGTAAAGGGGACAATTCTCACAAGTTGAGTTAGATCTCTATTCACCCTTCTCCCTGACAATACAAATACTTAAGCTGCGGACTAAGGCCACAATCACCTCTCACCGTCTAGCCAGCGTTTTAAGTAGTTCCACATTTAATTAAAGACACAGTATACCCTTTGTTGGCACAGATTGTCCGGTCACTTTTGAGCAACACAATCAAATACAAGCTGGGGGGGGGGGGGTTCAGAATTCTACAAAACATCTGTTGAAACAACGTCAAGATGAAATAAACCACTTTATAATCTAATGTTTTAGTTACTGAAAAATTTACAAGACCTTAAATGTTTAAACCATTTTGCTGGGCATTTTATGAGAGGTCGGCGTGTTTGTGTAGTGCGGGGTTTATGGCGCTTAAGAACGACATAGTTTAAAAGTACAGGTATGGAAGAGATCTGGTCAGCAATAACGGTCGGACAATTAGAGAGACGCAGCGCAGAACCGCTCCAGCGAAGCGCAGGAGACGTAGAAACAAACTTTCCCGCAATGACTTTAAAGAGCTCATTTAATTTCGCCGACAGACCTCAGACACTTTGCGGTGTGCTCCAGATTTATCCAAAGCAACAATTGCGGCGCTCCGGCTAAATTGACTAACCAGAGCGTTTGATCTTCCTTGGTTTTGGCGGGTATGGATCAAAGGGGATGCAGTCAAAATCCCGACAAGGTCAAAATACCGACATATAGAATGTAGACAGGTGAAAAAAATGTTTGACCCGACATGTGCCGACAGGCGGTATTTCATGCCCTACCATCCACTAGGGTGTGGTGGGAGAATAAAATAGTGTGCCGAACGCAGCGAGGCACCGTGCCCGAAGCATGGCGAGCGATGCGAGGGGCTGCGCTTGACTTCCAACTGTGTATATGTTGACATTCGGGTAAAAAAACCTGTGAAAAACCCATGTCGACCTCGCGACCGAAAGTCATGTTGACTTTTTCACCTGTCTACATTTTATATGTTGGTATTTTGACCTTGATAATCAATAGGTCGACATTGACAACGGTCGACAGAAGCAACATGTTGAATTGATTTTTTCTTTTTGCCATGCGTCGGGCCAGGTGCATTAATTACGTATATGTTAACTTAGAAATAGTAAAAAAAAATAAAAAAAATAAAAAATTTAAATAAAAAAAAATCCTTTCAAAACTCATGTCGACCCTTTCACGTGTCAACTCAACCCATAATTTGGCAGCTGGATTTAAAGGAGAAACAGCATTAACAAATAAAAAAATCAAAACATGCCAGGTTTTATATTTTATGGTGCCGCCCCTTTAAATCCAGCAGCCAAAACCACCGAAGACTCATTGGGTCGAATGACCCATACCTTTCAGTGGTCAACCCAAAGCATGTTGACCAGTTTAGGTCGACATGCATTGGGTTGATCAGTGAAGGTCTACAGGCCCTAGATCAACATTTGAACCAGGTCGACAGGATGACGCAAGCATTAGGTCAAGAGCCAAAAAGGTTGACATGAGATTTTTATATTTTTTAATGTCCCAAATCAACATAGTTGATATGGACACAGTCTACATGTACTGCTGTACTCGCCATGCTTCAGGCATGGAACCTCGCTACACACTTTTGTATTCTCTCACCCCGCCATAGTGGAAGGTAGGGCCTGAAATACCGCCTGTCGGCACATGTCGGCTCAAAAACAGTGAAAAACGGCCTTTGCATTGTCAACCTAATGCTTGTGTAGACTTTGACCGTGTCAACCTTAGCCACGTTGAACTATTTCAGGTGTTGACCTAAGGTCTGTCGACCTTCAGTGGTTGAGCCAATTTATGTAGACTCTAATAGAGTTGACATAGCGAACATTTCCCCTTTGAAAAGTGCTGCTTAGTAAATTCGGATCTGTGGGTCATGAAAAACACACTCACGCCCCCTGTACCTCCCAGTCTTATAAAGGTCATCACCTCTAAACCTCACCAAATGTTTAACTCATCTCTAAAGATACCATCTTGACCAAAGACGTCCCCGACAAGAGGCCATTAGACCCGTACAAGAACCAAAATCTGAATTGCTCCCAATTTGCAGCATAATGACTTTAAATTAACTTTTCGTTTAAAATGATGACAACGTACTGGAAACGAGATACGGGTTGGAAGTCATTCCGTCACATGTACACAAAATCAATGCACAAATCGGGACCAGTTCGGGAAATTGGAGACCTCTTAACCTGGGCACCGCGAAACCATAATGTATGTTATATTAAACTTAAGTGCTAGATTATTAGGCACATACAGATAGCGAGGGGTGTTACAAGAGATTACGCCAGACGTACTTACAAGCAACCACATGATCAATAACCCGTTACATGATCCAACCCTTCACGCTGGTCTTCGGCTTATGTTCTTGGCGCTTCGCCAAAGACAGAATGATCATTAATTGGGGTAATCGCAGATCTGGCAGGGAAATCATTTACATTTTTTTTTCCCATCAAGATGACCCGACAGATAAAAAGGTCTTGGAGAGGAGAAGTTACATCTTGTACTTTTTTGGGGTCTCTGTTTAAGACAATTACATAAAACAAAAGGAAAAAAAAAAAGTTTCACGAAACGACCATAAATCTAATTTTGTGGTCACTTAGAGCCTATTCTCCAAGCCTCAGGAACATAAACACCAGCATGCAGCGGGGACAACCAACACAGCACTTAACCAAAAAATGAGTCAACTATGAAAGCAGAAAGATGGCTGACGAATCACAGCTGGGTAATGATTAAAGTAACCTCTACTCTTGATACATTAGGCTATAAGTGTATTACTATCAGTAGGACTGCCTACTACATTACATGCAGACTAGGGATGGCCATCGACGATTTGAAATCGATGGTTTATGGCTGATGTTGAATACTTTTGCCATCAATGTGGGAGAACCAGATGGTTTCCCTACATTGAAGGCAAAGTAGAATCTTTTCTTTCTCAAGGTCCCGGGACACTGAGCATAGCTCCACCCCTGACACCCTGAAGCCCCGCCCCCAAGTTCTGATTGGCCCACTATCTCACCGTGACCCTAACTGTGTGGAGTTTGTATATTCTCTCTGTGCTTGTGTGGGTTTCCTCTGGGTACTATATTGAAGGGAGGCACACATTAATTAAAAAGAACCAACCTAAAATTAAAAAAAAAATAATACTAAAAAAAAACACTCCCAAGACTTTTCAACAGGATCGGAAGGTTGACACAAGTCATCAAAAAAGATTGACTTGAGTTTTTCCCTTTTTTTTTAGCCGACATGTGCCGACAGGCGGTATTCCACACCCAACCATCCACTAAGGCACGGTGGGAGAATGAAGTAGTGTGCCGAGTGCAGCCACGCACCGTGCCGGGGCAAGGAGACACGGTACACTGTGACTGTGTCTATGTTGACATTCGGGTCAAAAACTTTGAAAAACTCATGTCGACCTTTCCATTGTCAACCTAATGCTTGTGTCAACCTTCTGACTTTAGCCATGTCAACCTATTTAATGTGTCGACCTAATGTATCGTTGACCTTCATAGTTTCGACCTAGCGTCCGTAGCCTGATTGGATTTCCTTATGCGGCAGTTAAACGCCAGTGAAAACCCTGCAGCTAATGTCTACGCCCTTCCTGTACACGAGGGTGCTCTACAAACAATGGCTTGATATGAAATATTGCGCGCTGCGCCTGATTCAGAGAAGGACGCAAAGCTGCTGTGGCAGGCAAGTGGTTCGATGGTTTTGCACTGCGCAGCAGTTGAAATGCAGTCACGCACAGGGGATCCCAGCGCAAAGTGGATGAAAGGTAGTTGGCATTTGGGGGGGGGGGGTAACGGGAAGAGGGGGCTATCACCATTTTTCATCATCCTTTGATATTTAATTCTAATGCCTTGGACACACACCCTAAATTCCAAACATAATGATTGGTGCTATCATGCTGAGACTTGTAGTTCCACAAAGTAATATTTCGATTTTTATTCTCCTGCGTACAAATTAAAGTGCAACAGTTTGCGTCGCAGTGTATCAACCAATACCGATCTAGAGAAGGGCGGGACGCTGGTTCTTCTCTGCATTATTAATATGCAAAACATTTCAGTGCTGCGGCGAACAGCAAGAGCAAAATGCATTAGTCTGCAAACCCAAAAGGTTACACTGTATATTGTGGACGGAGAGATAATCGTTGGAGGAAATACAAAAACAAAACAAATAAACAAACAAACCAACCAAAACAAAGGCACTGCGGGCAGAGGAAGATTTAGCATACAACAGACCCATTAGCCACATTATCTAGTTGTACAGCCAATGATTATAGTATTAGACGTAGAATGGCACCATATTAACATTTATAGTATAGTATAATATCTGTGCGGTGATGCTGAATGCCAGGCGGCATTGCTAGAGTCCCTCATACGCTACATTGGGACAAAAGGTGTATTATATAGACGATGTAAGGACCGGTACAGAACACATACCTTGCTGTGTTCGCAAATTCTTCAATTTGTTCTCCTTTGTCACTATAGAGAATCTGCTTTATGGTTATTGGCTGTGAAATTTCCAGGCGGGGCCTGGTGTGTTATTAACTCCTCGTGTCCTATAAAGGGTTAGAATTTCCTTACATTGTAAGCACACACAGCCTGGTAATGATAACCAGACCCAGAGGCAGCATTGGGAAATTGGCTTCTAGCCAGGGGTAGTATTGTAAATACGGAAAGCGCTCTCAATCAGAGGTAAAATAAAGCTCTGTTTGCGGGGAACGCTTACTGCGCAATTCTAGGGGCAAGTCAACGTTAAATATGGTCTAGCAAATGACAATTGAAATGAGAAACATGGATGGTGTAGTGGTTAGCATTTACTGCCTCACAGCACTGAGGTCATGGGTTCGATTCCCACCATGGCCCTTACTGTGTGGAGTTTGTATATTCTCCCCGTGCTTGTGTGGGTTTCCTCCCACACTCCAAAGATATACTGGCAGGTTAATTGGCTCCCAACAATAATTAACCCTAGAATGTCTGTGTGTGCGTGTACATGTGTTGTAGGGAATATAGATTGTAAGCTCCACTGGGGCAGGGACTGATGTGAGTGTTCAAATATTCTCTGTACAGCGCTGCGGAATATGTGAGCGCTATACAAATAACTGGTAAATAATAAAATAAATAACCTTACAAAACTATTTTGAGGAACAGTTAAGACACACTACTTAGCTATAGCACATTATTAGATAAGGCTGGAGATAAGAAAAACCAAATTAATACATACATACATATATATATATATATATATATATATATATTTTATACACACACACACACACACACAAACACACACACACAATAGATTGTAAGCTTGCGAGCAGGGCCCTCCAATTGTAAAGTGCAACGGAATTTGCTGCGTTATATATGAAATTGTTAATAAATAAATATATAGTGTGTTATTCTTTAACACACTATGAATACACTTTATTAAAACCTTTCCAAAAATATACTTTCAAAATTAACTCTTCTACTACTAGATCATCCATGATGTAATGACGAGTACCCTGTTCTCACGAGATCACCTGTGCTGCAAATCTATTCAATCTGGTAAACAGGCAACCAAGGAATCCTTCAGGGCTACCAAAACCTTAACCCTCACCTCTGGCATCATTACCACTTTTATGGTTGGCATAACAATTGCGCTGTGCGCAAACTACAGCTTGCCCCTTACTAAGTGACCTCCGCCATTCGTACAAGTCCTACAGGAGAACCCAGGCAGATTTGGTTTGATGTGATTTAACAGACAAATAGACTTCTAGTGAACCAGACAAAAATCTGAAAACCAGGACAAGGGCGGAGGAGAGACCACCCCACGTATTCGGCCATTCGGAATTGCGCTTTTTTCCCACCCTTACTGAGAATTTCAGCTGTTATTTCATTTTTCCTAATCGAGATCTTTTGCAATCGCCTCACTATTACAGCCAAAACTTGCTTGCGCCTCTTTTTAGGGGGTTTATATAATAAATGTCGATTTTGCTTATTTTTTTAAACCAATGTTGGGCTTCCAGGGCTAAAACACACATTTACTAACATTTTTAAACTAATATAAAGAAAATGAACGGATAGTAAATGTGTGTTTTAGCCCTGGAAGCCCAACATCGAACAAGATTGATTTCAAATGTTGTGAAGTCAATCACTATTGACCTTTAGTAAATACTGTATATCCCTAGGAAGTAAGAGATGTGGTAAGAAATCTCCAGTTTTTTAAAGCAGCAATCATTGACGCTTTAAAAAAAAAAAAACCTGGAGATTTCTTACCAAATCACTCACTTTCTGATTGTTATCCTATTAAATTTCACCCCGATATTTTTTTTTTTTCATTTATATAACAAATGTGAGAGACGCTGGCTCTTTTAAGGGATATTTTGCACATCTCTCACAGAGACGTTGGCACTGTAAGGGTTAAACAACTTGGAGAGTCACTACAGGCATGCAAATACACATGGAGGCGTGGTACTATATTGTAAATATGTTACTCAGAGGAGCCAATCAGCTTCCATTTAGTGGGATTCATACTAATGCCCGGGACACACCAGGACGACCCGCTCACGATCACGCGGAGAACCGTGAGCGGGTTCCGATCCGATGGCGACCCGCACCCGGGTGTATGGTCGTTTTCAGATCCTACCTGCTGCAATAACGACTGACCGACCGGAACAGGACAGAAAAGGGCCCAATCAACATACAATCTACATCCAATCGGTCGGAATTGGATCTAGATTGATGGGATCGGACCCTCGTCATCCTGTGTGTACCCTGCATATCAGGTAGGATGGTTGCTATGGGTTACTACACTGTTAATAACCAGTCAAAACAGTATGTTCAAAAGTTAAAATGAAACATTTAAATAACCATGTCCTCCCTCAAACATACCTATTAGTAGTTGGGTAGGGGTGTGTGTGTAAGGCATGCACTGTCCCTAGCTTAGTAAATACAGCCGCATATATGAATACTATTAGCATAAAGGGGTCTTATTACCTAATGGAAGCAGGGTATGTTTGGGGCTAGAAGTACAAAGCGATCCTGCTTCAGGCATGTCCTGTTTCTCCAAATGTAACGTGAATGAAATAATTGTATTTGGAACATAAACAGTAAGAATTTCGGAGCTTTCCAGGAACATCTCAGCTGGTATATGCGGTCTGCTGCTCTGGGAGGCGATTTCAATCTTAGACCAAGGAAAAACATTCTATTTAAGTCTAAATCAATAACTGACATTTGTGAGAGATCAATCAGACCTGGAGCTCACATGCATGCCTGTTAGGAGCAAACTACCCAGGGTGCTATATGATATCCCATTACAAACATAAATAGCATACACCTGCAATAAGCAACTGACGCCTATATACATATGCCCCCCACAGTAAAGAAAACCAGTATAACCATCAGTTTTTATAACTAGCAAATGAGGGGGAGCAACACTGCACCCCTAGGGTAGTAGATTATGGGCAATATTAAAACGACCTGACATTTCTATGGCTCAATGTGACTTTAATATCCTTATAAATGACATTAGGGAAGACTTTGTCTTATATAGATTTGTATCATTGTTTTTCTGCTCCAAAACAATAACCAAAATTTGCATATTAACCGGTTTTGGTTGATTTAAGATTGCTTGTGTCCCAATTAAAAGAAAAAAAAATAAACACCTACAAATCTGCTGCAACCAGAAGTTCTACAATAGTCCCTGAATTCCAGCTATTGCGTGCATTGTGTTTTATACAGTAGTATTACTCCACCTATTGTCCCAGCAGCAATAATGCAAGAGGAGAGCAGGTACTGTAGTAGCATCTCCCAGTAGCAGCAGCAATATACAGAACAGAGGATACATGCATTGCATACAGCCAGGTGTGTGCTACACCTCCAACCAGCAGGACCCTCCGCTCTCCCCAAGCACTCACCTCTCTTGCTCCTTCTCCAGCGGTTGCTCTGACAGTGGCTGTAATCCACACAGTTCAGGATGATCAGTGCGCAGGAAAAGAGCCTGAACTGCATTTGGGCAGGTGGCAGGTACAGGGTAGTGCTGATTAATGAATGCAATGTACAGAGGGGGTCTCTTGTGGGCAAGGGTAGGACCCTCCTGGGCCACCTAACAGCAGTGAGGACCAGAGTTGGGGCAGAGGAACCTGGTCTGACTCCTCTTCTTCCACACTGCCATCCTCAGCCCAACCTGATGGGGAGAATGAGATGCAGATTAGACCCACAACCACTACACACATTGTATTTGCACAGATCTGCAGGATAAAGCATCTCGTCATTAGCACTTTAAAGGGATCTTTCCAAGAACTGATCTTCCTAATGGAATGTGTGGGGGTAAGTAATTAGATAAAGCAGGTAAAAGGATTAGCATCCACCTGTTACTAGCATCCCCTCCACATTACACACAAAACTGTTACAAAGTTGCATTTTACCTAATCAGCAATCCAGCAGCCGGCTGTTCAGTAATCCCCCAGCAGACAGCAATTAAAGCAGCAGCAGCAGCTTGCGATCAGATTGGAGCAATCAGGTCTGTGGGGAGCAGGTGAGTGCTGGAAGTTTGCAGAGGGGTTGGAAGGAAGGCGAAGTCCGGGCGTCCTGGGGAAGACTTTGCATCCAGAGAGCTGCAGCTGGGAGTCCTGCAGAGAGTATCAGTGCTCTGTTCCTGTATGGGATTGTGTGCTGTGCTGGTGGTCCTGGCTGTGCTGCTGGTCCTGGCTGTGCTGCTGTGCTGGTAGCCTGGGAAGGACTAGAGGCAGGGCTGATGCTCCAGTTGTGGTGCTCTGGTCCTTTACACTCAGCATCCAGCCGTCCTAAATACAGCAATGCCCTCCACACTGATCCTCCTCCTCCTTATCCTCCTCCTCCCTGGTGGAGCACAGTGATTTCCTTACAGCGTCTCACCTAAACTGGATAACTTTCAGACCTTCAGGACCAGACGGTCACCCTCCTCCTGCAAGTGCAGTGTGCTGTCTGAGCACTCTGGCTGTTCGGTGTAACCCTCTCACTGCCTGTGGGATATCATTCAAACCTCTGCAGAAGGCAAATCTCTCTCTCTCTCCCTCTCTCCCTCTCTCTCTCTCTCTTTCCATCTCCCTCTCTCCTCCCCTCTCTCTCTATCTCCCTCTTCAACTGCTGTGGGACTACAAGTCTCATCATGCCCTGTTGTTAATCCCCAGTATGACCTCACATATTATCTGTATAACTGCCTTCCATGTATGTTTAAACTTTACCAGAGGTCCTAAGTACTGGCAGATGCTGTAAAACTACCAGTCCCAGCATGCCAGCACTGTACATCCTGTAGAACTACAAGTCCCAGCACGCCAACACTGCACATCCTGTAGAACTACCAGTCCCAGCACGCCAGCACTGTACATCCTGTAGAACTACCAGTCCCAGAACGCCAGCACTGTACATCCTGTAGAACTACCAGTCCCAGCACGCCAGCACTGTGCATCCTGTAGAACTACCAGTCCCAGAACGCCAGCACTGTCGATCATTGGGAAAGGGATGCAGATTGACAATGCCTGATGTCTAAATCTTCATTAAAAAGTATGTAACAGAACCGAGGACAAGCATTAACCCATCAGCTTTTAGGACTTCTAGTTCCAAAATTCCATTTTATTTTATTTTGGGTGGAACCACTAGTCCCAGCATGTCCCAACTGTCTGGGCATTTAAACTGGAAACATGCGGCCTGCCTATTCCTGATTGTGAAGCAGAAGTCCATATGGTTTAAGAGCCCTCATTTCTCTCTATATATGTTGTCAGTGAAGGTTACCCTGTGCGAGCCATGTTGTCAGTGAAGGTTACCCTGTGCGAGCCATATAATGTAATTACACTAAGCACAAAGCACAATTCAAACAGTCCTGAGAGACAAAACAGCAAACACATTAAGTAAACACGCCGGGAAAACAATTCCAGCCCCCAAATAATTGACCAAGTTAAAGGCATTTGGGGAGTTTTTAAAGACTTTCTTTTTCTTTTTAAAAGAATAAATGAAGTTTATAGTGCAAAGATGGGGTGGTGCCGCCATGGGGCCTCCTCCAGGTCAGGCTTATAAGGGGGAATTAATGGACTGTGGAAAAAAACTTCAGCTCATTTGAAAGCTAAAGGAGTCTGGAGTGGAGCAGAGAAATATATTAGATATATTACATTAGATTCTGATCGCTCCTGGTGATGCAGTCAGCATTTGTACAGCATTGATTAGCTGAAATCACCGTTTAAAATTGGACGTCTTACCTCATCCCTTATCGTATACAGGACGGAGATGTAAAATTTGTCATTTTACTTCAATCAGTACGAACAGGACTTCACACTTAGCCAGATGTACTAAGCCTTGAAAAGTGATAAAGTGGGAGAGTGATAAACTACCGACCAACTTACCGTCATTGCTTATATCATTATCCTTACTATCATTTTTCAAACAGCCTTGCAAATGGCAGTTAGGAGACGATTGGCTGTTACTGTGGGCCAGATGTGCTAAGCCCTTAAAAGTCATTAAGTGGAGAGAGGTAAAGTGTCAGTCAGTCCGCTCCTAACTGATGAATCCCATCCCAATTCCCAATGCTGGCATACCAAATGGTAAGTATGCTGGGCTAGCTTGCGGGAAGGGGCGATAAGGATTAGGAACTATGGGGGGGGGGGGATAACGGTGAGCTATAGGGATGGCAAGGTTGAGGTTAGGTTGCGGGGGGGTTACATTTAGGAAACTACAAGGGTACTTAGGGTTAGGCAGTGAGGGGTGGGGATTAGGCACTAGTGGCCAGTGGCAAACACAAGATTTTTAGAGGGGGGTTTCCAGATGTAATCCAAAGTCTCCCACTCTGCATCGCATTGGAGTAAGTATGGGAGTCTGGGGTTACCGCCCCTAAAAATTGGTCTTTTTATACACTGGATACAGTATGGAATACAGTATTAATAAACAGTACAGATGGTCTATAGTTTAGGCTGTTTCAACCATTTAAATAAGATAAGTGGTCAGGAAAAGATTACACATATAATTAATAAATACACAAACATAATAGAACCAGTACTGCACTTTATAAGCTCACATACTCCCACTTCATGGTTAGGCTCCTGTCTCTTTCTTCTGGCAGCTGCTCTCTGGTCCAGTGCGATGTCTGTGGGCTCAGATCCGCACATACAGTAAATGTGGTAGAAGAAGCTGGTACACTGGGCATGTGCAGCAGCTCTGCTCTGTCCCTTACACTGCATGGTGTGGCAGCTCTGTTGATCATACCCCCCCCCCCCCCAACCCTGCATTTGCCTCTGGTGGGGAGAGTTAGGGTGAGGCTGTGTGTGTATGTGGGAAGGGGGGAATTACGCTGGTAGAAGGGTTATTGGGAGAATCGGTTAAGGTGCCTTACAAGCATTGGGTCAACACCACTAGGTCGACATGGGTTAAGGTCGACATGGGTCAAGGTCGACATGGGTCTAGGTCAACATGGGTCTAGGTCGACATGACATTAGGTCGACACTAGCGTTAGGTCAACATGGGATAGGTCGACAGTCAAAAGGTCGACATGGGTTTTTTCACTGTATTTTGCCACGAATGTCGACACAGTCGGCATTCGGGCACGGTGCCACTCTATGCTCGGCACACTATTTTATTCTCCCACCACGCCTTAGTGGATAGTAGGGCATGGAATACCTCCTGTCGCACATGTCAACTTAAAAAAACAGTGAAAAACCCCGTGTCGACCTTTTGACTGTCGACCTAGCCCATGTCGACCTAACGCTAGTGTTGACTTAATGTTATGTCGACCTAGACCCATGTCGACTCTTACCCATGTCAACCTTAACCCATGTCGACCTTGCTGCATGTCGACCTAGTGGTGTCGACCTAGTGGTGTCTACCCAATGCTTGTCGACTTAGTTACTGTAGACCTAATGACCGTATCCCATACATTTTGGGACTTTTCTGTAGGTTGTTCTTGGCAATTCTGGAGTTGCCTGCCAGTAAGAGCTACTGGTTTGTGTGTCCGTACACTGGAATTACACATAGCTGGGAATAATATTAGCCAGACAACCACTAGAGGGTCTTACATCCACAACTGTTTCCCCCAGCTCGCTCCCACCCCAGTCTGCGTTAAAGTAATGTGTGCACTGGTCTATAAAAAAGTTTCACGGTACAAATTTTTGCAATTCCTGACCCCATTCATTCTCCATATATTTGCCAAAAAAAACATTTGCTTTAAGTCTTGTGCTATGAAATCGGACGCACTTTGCCAGCACCAAAAAGCACTTGCTTCAAAATTGTTCACATACTCCGGGATTCAACGTTAAAAACAAAGTATTGGGTTTCACATGCCTCCAATGCGTTTCACCCGTCACTCCCAATTAACACTTTGCGAAGTGTAATAGTGCATGGAAAACGCACAAATATGTCCGTATCGGAATAATGGTATTTGCTTTGTAACCAGTTCCTTTATTTTATTATCCAGCTATAACAACAAAGGATTCTGGTGTCCAGGGTATTGGAAATGGAATATGGATCATATACCGAAGGCGGACAAGCTCAGTCCTCAGGGACCTAACAGTTCATGTTTTCCAGACCACCTTTGGATATTTTGAAATATGTCAGGAATGAACACATCTGTGCTTCAGGGAGATCTGGAAAACATGAACTGTTAACAGCTACTTTAGGATTGAGTTTGGCCAATCTTTGTGATTATAAGAACTTCACACTATTGGGGAAAATCAGATTCTGACTTTGTATTGCATCCTAGAAAATTATAGATAGAGGGCCAGATGCACTAAGCTTCAAAAGAGATAAAATGGAGAGTGATAAACAGCCAGCCAATCAGCTCCTACCTGCCATGTCACAGGCTGTGTTTGAAAAATGTCAGGCAGGTGCTGATTGGTTGTTTATCACTCTCTACTTTATCACTTTTGAAGCTTAGTGAATCTGGCCCAGATTCTGATAAGTTGCTACGGGCAACCTCACCTCTTATCATTTTTAGAAGCCGTAGAAAATTTAACCAGAGACTGAAATGAGTATTTTTATTATTATTATTATTATTTTATTTTATTGATTTATGTTAAGCGGAGACAAGAAACAGTGTCTAGCAAAAGTATTCATACCCTTGTGAAATTAATTCAGAGAACATATTTTGATAGATGTACATTAATCTTGCATACGTTTTTGAAGGTAACCCCCCCAAACTTATGGACTTCGGGGGAATTGAACTTAGGACCTCAGTGCTGGGAGGAAGCCAGCTAACCATTGCGCCACTGGTACTACATGACCAACAGTTGAGATTCATTTGTACATTGCTTAATGCCAGAACTGACTCATTGTCGGGTGAGTGACTGTCGGAATGAGAGAGAGCCAGGGTTTGGTTGTGTCACTGTAGTAAGGTCATCACCCCATTGATCTTATAGTCATATCTGTACCATGCTGGGGGTGAGTAGGTCCAGGATGACACAAAGGACAATTACTGGGCAGTTTTATTATGAAACCAATGAGTGTGGACAGGTCGGGGGATAGATGCAGCGCTTGTGCTGACTTTCTCCATATGTTCTGGTTCAGGACAGTCCCCTCCACAACAAAATCTTTCACTCCCAAAACCTGTCTGTACTTGAACTCTTAATAAACTCTAATTAATATTATAAGTGTCGGTGGGTTTCTTATAACTGTTTTGAACTTAAAAGTAAGTTCCGGAAATGATAAATATAAGCTTATTGTGGTGTCTCAGTTTTATATAAACTTTTGGGAGTCTTAAATGTTTTTAATGCAAACCAACTAAAAAGTGCAGTTAAATACTGGGCAGGTAACAGTGGGGGGACACACAGCGCGAGTTGGATACGGTGCAAGTTGGATACAGTGCGAGTTGGATACAGTGTAATAACACTTTCAGACAGTAGCAATAACCCCGGTTATAAGAAAGGTTAACCCCAGTTTTCCCTGTGTATAATGGGATACAGGGCCGCCGAAAGGGGGGTGCCAGGGGTACAACTGTCCTGGGCCCCAGCCTCTGGAGGGGCCCGGGCAGCTGCCCACGGTGGCATGGCACCACCACCACAACCCCCCAAGCGCCTGCACAAATGCCCCCACCCGGCGCCGGTGGCCAGGCTCACACACTACACAGTGCAGCCTGCAGAGCTCCGACCCTAGGATACAGAGGGGCTCGGCGCTCTGCAGGCTGCACTGTGCAGTGAGTGGTTCGAGCCCCGAGTCCCGGGAGAAGATGCTGCGCCGCCGCCGACACCACCGCTGGTAAGTAATTGGGGGGGGGGGGGCGGGGTGCCGGCGTGCGAGGGGGGGTGGTGCCGCTAGGAGCCCGGACTGAAGGTCAGTCCCTGGCCCCAACATTACTAGTGGCGGCCCTGATGGGAGACCCGGGTTTATTGTAAAATGGTATGAACCGGATTCGCGATCTGTCAGTCAAGTACAGTGCAGGTTACAGTGTGGGTTGAATACAGTGCAGGTTAGAGTGCAGGTTGGATACAGTGCAGGTTAGAGTGCAGGTTGGATACAGTGCAGGTTAGAGTGCAGGTTGGATACAGTGCAGGTTAGAGTGCAGGTTGGATACAGTGCAGGTTAGAGTGCAGGTTGGATACAGTGCGGGTCGGATACAGATATGGTTGTATACAGTGCAGGTTAGAGTGCAGGTTGGATACAGTGCAGGTTAGAGTGCAGGTTAGAGTGCAGGTTGGATACAGTGCAGGTTGGAGTGCAGGTTGGATACAGTGCGGGTCGGATACAGATATGGTTGTATACAGTGCGGGTTACGGTGTGGGTTTGATACAGTGCATGTTAACTTGTAAACCGTGCAGATCGTACACAGTGCGGGTTACAGTGTAGTTTGGATACAGTGCGGGTTACAGTGTAGTTTGGATACAGTGCAGGTTGAATACAGTGTGGATCAGATACATGGTGGATTGGATACAGTTGAGGTCGGATACAGTGTGAGTTGGATACACCAATAGTGCATTTACTGTGACAGCAGGCACTTGGATCCCCCTGATGGAGATGCAGCAGCAGCAAGGATCTATTGGCTGATAGCTGTGAGAGATGGCCCTCTTAGCCAATCAGTGGTTAGCCAGTTGGCCACTGACACCGCCCCTCTTAAATCTAAATCTCTCTGCATATGGTATTTTAGCTCTGCCCCGGCACTGCAGTGTGGCGTTACCAGGAAGCCTGGTTACTTACCGTATCCCCTCCCCCAAATTCATCAGGCCTACTCTATGGGAAAGCCTCACTAACGCTTCTAGCTATGGAAACTGTTGGTGTCGGCCATAACGAAGAATCAGATTCCAGCAATCATTCTCCAGGATGCAATAGAGAAATGACAGCTACATTCTGATTGGTTGCTAAGGGCATCACATTTTTTAGAAAAGTATGCAGTCACTAGGTTGACCCTATTTAGGTCGACATGGATTGGGTTGACCACTGAAGGTCAACAGGCCTTAGGTTGACCCTTGAAATAGGTCGCCATGGCTTAGGTGGACAGGGTTGGGAGTTGACACTAGCATTAGGTCAACAAAGGGGATGTCAACAGTCAAAAGGTTGACATGAGTTTTTTTACAATTTTAGTTTTCGAGCCACATGTGCCGACAGGGGGTCTTTCATACCCTAACCCACCAAGAATTGAATAGCCTGAAACATGGCGAGCACAGCGAGCGCAGCGAGGAGACGCGGAACACTTAGACGGTGTCAAATGGGGAGTATGTCAACACTGGGCCATAACAACTGGGGAAACACTCAAGCCGGCGTTTTGACTATTGATCATCCCATTGTCAACCTAATGCTTGTGTTGACCTTCCAACCCTGTCGACCTTAGCCATATCGATCTTCAGTCTACACATGCGTGTCGACCTAAATAGAGTTAACCTAGTGACCGTAGCCCCTTCTAAAAACTCTAACCATGCCCCCACAGCCTAGTCCTAAATCCCCCCCCCCCCCCACTAGTGCCTAAACCTGGATGCCTGGCGCTGACTTTGCCTCCTTCTTCCTCTCTAAAATTGAGATAATCCGACATGATATCTCCTCCCATACCCCCTCTGCTGCCCACCCCCCCCAATCATCCTCCCCTACCAACTACCCCACTCTGTCATCCTTCTGCCCTACTACAGCTGAGGAAGTCCGCTCCCTCATCTCATCCTCTCTCCCCTCTACCTGTCCCTTGGACCCTCTCCCCTCCCGTCTCCTCAGTTCCCTCTCCCCCACTGGCTGCTCCCACCTTGCTCACCTCTTTAACCTATCTCTTTCTATTGACATCTTTCCCTCACCCTTCAAACACGCTCTGGTCTCGCCTATTCTTAAGAAAACAAACCTGGACCCTTTATCTCCCACAAGCTACCGCCCTATCTCTCTTCTCCCATTTGCCTCTAAATTACTAGAACGGCTGGTTTACAGGCGTCTCACCAGCTACCTGTCTGACCACTCCATCCTAGATCCCCTTCAATCTGGCTTTCGCCCACTTCACTCCACTGAGACTGCCCTGGTGAAAGTCACCAATGACCTGCTGTCAGCCAAATCCAAGGGTCACTTCTCCCTGCTTATCCTTTTGGACCTATCTGCTGCCTTTGACACTGTGGATCACCCTCTCCTCCTCCACACACTCCAAAACATTGGCCTCTCTGGCACAGTCTTCAACTGGTTTTCCTCTTACCTCTCCAACCGTTCCTTCTCAGTCTCTGCCTCTGGCTCTACCTCACCACCTTCTATCCTTCCTGTCGGGGTCCCTCAGGGTTCCGTCCTTGGCCCCCTTCTGTTCTCTCTGTTCACCTCCTCTCTGGGTGCACTCATTAACTCCTTTGGCTTCCAATATCACCTCTATGCAGATGACACCCAAATCTACCTCTCCTCTCCTGATCTGTCCCCCACTGTTCTCTCTCAGGTTTCCAACTGCCTCTCTGCCATCTCCTCCTGGATGTCTGAGCGATTTCTGAAGCTGAATATGGACAAAACCGAACTTATTATCTTTCCCCCACCCAGAGCTATGCCCCCTACTAATATCTCGATCACTGTTAACAACACCATCATCTCCCCCGTTCATCAACTCCGCTGCCTGGGTGTCACTCTTGACTCCTCCCTCTCCTTTGCACCCCACATCCAAGCCCTGGCCCATTCTTGCCGGTTCCAGTTACGCAACATTGCTCGCATCAGGCCCTTTCTCTCACAGAGTGCAACTAAGCTGATCATCCACTCATTGGTCATCTCACGGCTTGACTACTGTAATGCTCTCCTCACCGGCCTTGCTCGATCCCACTGGCTCCTCTCCAATCTGTCCTCAACGCTGCAGCCAGGCTTATCTTCCTCTCCCGCCGCTCTAATTCTGCCACTCCCCTTCTACAAAATCTGCACTGGCTCCCATTCCCCTACATAATCCTCTTCAAACACCTCACACTCACATACAGGGCCGTCTCTAATTCCAGTGCTCCCTATATCTCTAACCTCATCTCCATTCATACACTCTCCTGCCCTCTACGGTCGGCTGACGACTGTCGTCTCTCCTCCACCCTGATCACTGCTTCCCATGCTAGAGTACAGGACTTTGCCCGTGATGCACCCCTTCAGTGGAACGCAATCCCTCGCTCCATCAGACTCTCCCCGACCTTGCAAAGCTTCAAACGGGCACTGAAAACTCACCTATTCATCACAGCGTACCCTTCCACTGCATAAACTAGCTGGTTCTCCGACCCATTGCCTGTTTACATCCTGCTATCTAACCACCACCCACTTGCTTGCACCTCTTGTAATCTGTCTGTCTCCCCTTCCTACTAGATTGTAAGCTCCTCAGAGCAGGGCTCTCTTCCCTCCTGTTGTCAAAGCCCACTTCTCTTCACATGTCACTCACAGCTCTCCTATACTCCAACACTCAGTGACCATCTTCGTCCGCATACTCATCTCCATCATTGGCCTCAAGCCTCTAGCTGTATGTTGATTGAGTCCTCACTACTTATATTTAAGCTGTAATGTGTATTGAACTGTGGTGCTCTTTATTTGTACTGTATTTTTGTTATTTATTCAATATGCCAAGTTTTGTCTCCCTGTATTGCTCCTTTGTACGGCGCTGCGAAACACTTGTGGCGCCTTATAAATAAAATTCTAATAATAATAATAATGTTGATCAAAGTGTCGACAGTAACTAGGTAGACAGTGAATAGGTTGACCATGGGTGTTCGACAGGCACAAGGTCAATATTTGAATAATGTCGATCTACACTAGGTTGACACCGAGAAAAGGCCTACACAAGCAAACGCCGACATGACAATGAACAACAAGAGATGGTTGACCTAGACCTCAAATTAGTTAACATAGACCTCCAGTTAGTGTGATGCGTATGCCCGCCACGCAAAGCATGACAAAGTCCAAAGAAAGAAGAACTCATGTCGACTCTTTCATGTGTTGACCATTGACATGTTGACCTTCCGTCAATGTCTACGCTGTGATACTGACTATCAACCTAGACATTGTTGTCCTATCAACCGGAGCCACCTAACCCCGTCGGCGTATTAAATGTCGCTATTTTCATCATGTCAATCAGTTGCACATGTCTGTATAATGACCGTTGGTCAAACGTCCGTCGGCAAATCATACTAAACCCGACAGCATGTGTGGGCCCGTTAGTCACCAGAGTTTCCGTGGAGCTTATGTCAGTTCTTCTTCTGATGCCTCTAACAAAGGAATTTTTGTATGAATAGAAAAAAAGACCCGACCAGCGTAATGAAGATGATCTCAATTATGGTCAGCTTTCATAAGTCTGAAATGAAAAATCCTTTGAGTCCGGAGAATGAAATTCTTACAAACCGTGGACTCCATGTATGAGGGGGGAACAGTCCACCCACAGAGCGCAGTGTAATGTAGGCCCTTGTGGAGGATACGTCAGTCTGCTCTAACAATAGCACATTATAAAACTAAAAATTATATATGACTTATTATACCACTGTAGGCACACATGTCCTATTCTGATCTGGATCTGATATCACACTACTGGGGAATCATTTATAGAAGGGCTCATAAGAGTGGGGTGAAAGTAGGGGCACAGGGTGCACTGTAAACTGGGCCATAATCTGCTTGGGGAGCCCCTGGCTGGTGCAAACTGATCAGCTCTCCCTCTTGTGCAGCAGGAGGAAGAACTTGTAAACCAGAATGCGAGCAGGAAAGAATACATTAACTACCCATAGAGCTTCCTGACCACAGGAGAGAGAGGCGGCGAAGACTGTAAGTGTCCAAGGTATCCTACTTTTCTCCCCTCCTCCCCAAGACTTAATCCAGCCCTGAAGCTCATCTTATTTTATTGTACCATCATGTGATGTATTCCACCGTCTTCCTGCAGATGGTCTGGAAATCCAATTGCCAAACTGGTCGCGAGAACATTCCTTGGGAATTGATTGCTTGTTTATCCACTTCTACACAAAGCTGGTCCAGTGCGTCACCCAATCTCGCCTTGCTATTCCACACGCTTGTCTAAGTACGTTCCAAATGTCCTCCTCGCCTGTAACAAAAGCAGGCATCGAGGTTCCTTCACACCACATTCTTTCAGAGTTTGTAATTTTCAGCATCTGGATCGCCTATTTGAATGGTTTAGAAATCTGGTCTGGATTTCGTATTCATAAAAACAGCTGATGTCTTCTCCAAATGGAACCCTGCCACATCTCCCCCATCACCGTAGCCTACAAGCCCTGCTGCACAAAGGCATTTTATAACCTTCACGCCCCTTTAGAGAATGGTGCGCCGACTGGTAGGGATCCATCCTTCTTCAGATGTTTACAAGCTGTGATATTTGGCTACTGTTGGGAACGGTTGGGCACTTTCCATGGAAACGCCTCAAATCTGGAGTTGACCTTAATGAATAGTGAGGGGCAGGTTGAGTAGATCAAGCACCAGTTGACTTGGAAGTTCCAGGTTCACTCGATCCAAGTTCTTGGACGTTTTCTTCCCAATTTCTCTTTGTAAGAACGCTTTATTATTTTCTAAATATAGAGGCTCGTAATAAAGAACAAAAAGTTTCACATGAAAGCCAGGAAAATGTTGGAAAAACAGGTAGAGTATTGTTCTGGTCGTCACACTTTATTGGTGGTCTTCAACCTTAACGATCATGGGGTCCCAGCAAGTAAACATCTTCTGATGGATTTATCCCAGCCATCTATCCCTATATAATTTACTCAAGCCACTATACAGGCCATGTATTAAGGATATATTTCATATAAAGCATTTAGCAAAAAAAAAAAGGACTCCAAATTAGTGTACTGCGTCCCCTCTTCACTCGTCCACGTGGAGGGGAAAGTATGAAAAAGTAAAAAAAAAAAAACCCTCATGTCAGGCTAACTGACACCATTAGACAGGCAGTGAATATGTTAGGGCAAAAATGTAATTACATCTGTGAAGTGGTCTGTTTGCAAATCACAGGCTTCTGGAGATCTGCAGAAGTGTGTCTTTACTAGCTGCAGTCCTGCTTATAGAGTGGCTGCAGCGGCACTTCTTGTATAACAAGTGGATGGAAGTGATGCAACTTGCTGTTCTCCACATTAAGCAAAATAACGCAATTCTATGTTACCTTTTTTTGTAACAGAGAGAAAGAGAAAAGTATCAGGGTGGAAGACAACTGTAACAGATGCTGGGACAGTGGCCATATCGAGATCTGCTAACTGGGCTGCATGCGTTCGGAGCCCATCGAACAGGTTAATGGCACAGGGCTGCAAACGCATGTACACGGGGGGTAAGTAACCTTCAAATGAATTCTCCTCCTCTTCCCGGGTCACTTGCAGCCGCCACGTGACCCAGGACTCACTCGGCGGCTGCACACATGTACGTGAAATCCCACCAGCGTTCGAACGAGCCACGATGCTGGCAGCCACCCCGATTTCGCGTGTAGCCGCCGAGTGACTCCTGGGTTACGCGGCGGCGATCACAGCTGGGGGCTGCACATGCGAATTACAGACAATGCGACTGCGTAGTAGGCCCACCATCGACCATTTTAGACCTGTGTGTGCAGGGCTGAATCGGCCCCTGTGGGCAGCAAACAACAAAGGGCCAGGGACAGACAGGTGCGCAAATGCCTTTGTAGTATGGGATCGCAGGTGCAGGCAGTCACACGTCCCCAAACTGGCTGCAACACACCTGCGTCTTCATAGGTGAGGTAACGTTCACTAATTCTATATGGGGGGGGGGGTCAAATTGAGCTGCATGTACAAATGACAGAAAACACTGTTAACGGCCGCCGGGAGCATGACTCGTTAACAATATTGAGCATACACACAATGTGTAACACACTAAGCAATATACACAGGAGACCAAATGGCGGCCATCTTGGTAAATGGCTGGCGCCTCCCCAAAGGAGCACTATGGAGATTGTGCCGGAGCACTCTCCACATTACGGTCATTACGTGTGAATAATGAGTATTTGATGTGTAAGCAATAGAAATGAATCATGTTACTAAGGGGCCCATTTATCATTTATCGCATTTACAATGCGCAATATTACCGCCCAGGATCGCATTGAAAAATGCGATTCTAATAGTGGGATGTATCATCCACCACTCTCAGGGACGGGATACAGTCAAAATCCCGACGGTCAAAATACCGACAACTTTTGACTGACGGTCAAAATCCCGACATTTAAAATCCCGACAAGGTCAAAATACCGACATATAGAATGGAGACAGGTGAAAAAGTCTACATGTCTTTCGGTCGACAGGTCGCGAGGTCGACATGGGTTTTTTTTTCACTGTTTTTTGACCCGACATGTGCCGACAGGCGGTATTTCATGCCTTACCATCAACTAGGGCATGGTGTGAGAATAAAATAGTGTGCCGAGCGCAGCAAGGCACCGTGCCCGAAGCATTGCGAGCGGCTGCGGTTGACTTCCAACTGTGTCCATGTCAACTGTGTCGACATTCGGGGCAAAAAACAGTGAAGAATTGAATGTCGACCGAAAGTCATGTTGTCTTTTTTACCTGTCTACATTCTATATGTGGGTATTTTGACCTTGTCAGAATTTCGACCTTGTCGGGATTTTGACCTTCGGTCAATAGCTGTAGATATTTTGACCGTCTGTATTTTGACCGTCGGTATTTCATACCGAATCCGCAGGGAAAGGGCTCAGAAAGAATGTTGATACATCGGGCAGCTTCACATCCCCTATAGAAACCTATGAGGGAGGCGGCCGGCGGCGGTACAGGAGGGATCGGAGATTCCTGCTGCTGTCGCTCCTGATACATTTTGGGGATACTTAATATTTGCAGCTAACCCCCCAAAATGGGTGTTTTCCAGGATTTAGCCGCAAATATTGATTGATAAATGCAGCCTTAAGGCAGGTACATTTTCTCCATCCCAGTATGTCGTCCTATGTAAGAAGTTGATCATCCCTGTACACGATTATCAGCACAGCCGGTCTCTCCCCTAACCCGCCCATAACGCAGCATGTCTCTGTGAATCCGTCATGCCACATCCCTGTCACCGCCCAGGAACGCCAGATACATTTTCAATAATAATTATTAAACCGTGCACCTCATTCGCCAATCGGACTCTGCATCTCGATGCCTGCGCCTCGCGACTATGACGCACAGATATTCGCACCACTTCCCCCGACATCGCCAAAGCCTGATGTGTGATAACGCAGGAACTTATAAACACAGCCTCAGAAATTGATGATGGGACTCTGTGAAATTCTTTATGATCTTCTTGAAGACCGCTCCAGACGCCAACTTTCTCCATCAATATCTCTCTTTGTGTCAGATGCTCTCTTGATTACCGCAGACGGGATTCTATCTCTTTGTCGGCAATGAGCCTATGTCCATCTTACATCATTAACGCACATAAATTATTTTCTGCCAACTCCGAAAATCATAAACAGTGTTATCACGTCCCCCTTCATCTCTCAGGTCCCCCTTCATCTCTCGTCAGCTGGTTAGAACTTATCTCCGACCGCTGATAACCGGAGTAGGAAAGCGTCTTACTGCAGAGGCCTTCGTTCATTCTCATCTCACTTTCTGTAACTGCTTCCTGGTGTAATATGATATCAATATTATGGGGCGTAATACGTAACAGGGTCTGAGTTTTTCAGATGTTTTTTAAAGCCGCTATCATTTAAAGGGCAAAACCATTCCTTGTTAATGATTACTGCTTACAAAAAGTTACATTGTTTTTAAAGCAATTTTTTTCCTGCGAGTGCGCATGTACGCGTATGAGTAGGTGCTGTTTGCGAGTGGGCATATGGAGCAGAGCAGGGGGCGGTGGCCAGTGGCGTAACTATATAATTTGCACCCCCCCGCCACACTTTTTTCGGCGCCCCCCTCCCCCTCTCCCTCCCCTCCCCTGCCCATACCTGACAGAGTGCCCGGCTGCATCTGCGGTCACTGTCCCGTCCAGTCTCTCCCGGCGCCGGCTCCTGCTGATAATGAAAAGTGACTCTTAGAAAATGGCTGCCAAAACTGTCTGCAATTTGGGGGCAGCCATTTTCTAAGTGTCAGTTTTTATTATCAGCAGGAGCCGGCACCGGGAGCGAGTGACGGGACAGTGACCGCAGATGCGGCCGGACAGAGTAGACAGCAGCGCAGCAGGTAACTATAGCCCCGCAGCCCCCCCCCCCCCCCGGCGCTCATAGTTACTCTGTGCCTCCCCGCCATGGCGGGGGCTGCGGAGGCATAGTTACGCCCCTGGCGGTGGCTAGTGTTAGCGTGGTCCACGACCATTGGATGATTCTGCCCCCTGCAAGCAAGGCTGCAAATGGATGATTTTTTTTTTGCAAAACGTCCAATCGCATGTGTGCAGGATAACTCGGCATTCGAGGGGGAGGCGGCCAGTCGTGCGGGCGGGGTTTGGTTGCCTCGCTAATCTGCGAAAATTTGCAGCTTTGTGAGTCAACCAGAATGAGGGCCTTTATGTAGCCCACCCATAGGGGGTGATTCTAGTTTACTCGCTATTTTGCGAGTTCGTCCCCATCTCGATGTTTTGCGCATGTACGCAGGGCCACCGAGGGGGGGGGGGGGTTGGGTACTAATTACCTGGGCCCGGCATACCTCTCGGCTGCCCTGCATTTACATGGTCTATTATGCGCATGTGCAGCTCCCCTTTGCGATTGGCTTCTGCGAGCCGTTTGCAAGCATTGGGGTTGATGGTGGTGGGGACGGGGAACACCCATGGGAACGCCCTGCATTTTATGGACGTCCAAGGCTGATGCCTGACATCGCAGGTTGTCAGCTGCCCACCCGGCTGTCTGCTCTATGGGGGCGGACATTTTGTGATGGTCCGTTTTCATACCAGCTGAAGTCAGGGCAGTAGGGGAGCCGGGACTGCAGACAAAACCAGTGGGTCCCAGCCACAGCACAGCGGAGTAGTGGAGGGTAAGGCACAGGGGCATGGGTGGCGGCGGGGGGGGTGGGTGGGTGGGAAGTGTTTGTTACATTTACTGGGGGGGGGGTGCGCTGCAGAAATTCAGCAGGGGGGGGGGGCGCACAATTTTCATAGTTACGCCACTGGGCGGAACCCTCGTGTTACATCCATTCTCTTATAACCCAGGCGCTGTTCAAGGATCAATTAAATCTTAACATTATCCTAGTTTCATTCAACCCAGCTGCTGCATATGTAAGAGAGCCTGCCACAGCTCTAAAAGAGATTGATAAAAAAGGAGGGTTTTTTTGTTTGTTTTTTTACAATGTGCTGGAGGGTTGGTGTATTTCATTTGTACCTCACACTGATCACAATGATACAAGAAACACGTGGTGACATTTAAAAGGATGGTTCCGAAATCGCACCATAACGCATTTTTTTAATCGCATTTTTTTAGCCAGTATTTCACTATTTAATGAGGTGCAGATTTGCGGCCAAAAAATGCAGTATGGTGCGATTTTTAGTCATGAAAATTTGTGCATTAGAGGACATGTGTGATTTTGTGTAAAAAAGTAAAAACAAAAAAGCGGCATGGGGTCCCCCCTCCTGAGCATAACCAGTTTCATAAAATCACGGGGCAAATCGACTATGGGTCCCCCAAATTTTTTAAAACCAGCACCAGGCTCAAGGGCCAGTCCTGGTTCCCAAAATATGGTGGAACAAAAACAAGTAGGGGTCCCCCGTATTTCAAGAACCAGCACTGGGCCCAACTAGCCAGCAGGGTAATGTCACAGCTGGAGGAGACTTTTTGGTACTTGTTTCCTAGCACGGCCACAAATCTTGGCCATCGGGGGTAATTATAGTGGCTTGCGACGCGACCGACGCGATGCCCCCGATTTTTCCATTGAAATGCATTGAAAACAGTGAAAAATCGGGTCGGTCGCGTCGTGTGCGCCTAAAAATGCTTAAATGGTTCACCCGCGATGGCCGCGATTTCCCCATAGGGAACAATGTTAAATGCCTCAATTTACCCGCGATGACCCCGATATCCCATAGGAAACAATGTTAAATGGGTTAATTTACCCAAATCATCATAGGGAAGAATGGTAAATGGGCCAGAAAGCCCAAAAAACCCCCCTGACCAGTGAAATGTCCCCCCAAAAGTAGTTCACGCCAGCCCGCGATGAACGTGAACCCGAAGCGTGGCGAGCGCAGCGAGTCCGCGAGGGGCGGCGGTACGCGTCCTCCGACCTTTTCATACCCCTACTATCCACTAGGGCGTGGAGCGAGAATAGAATAGTGTGGCGAGCGCAGCGAGGGGACGCGGATACCTTCACAGGTAAATGCGTCCCTTCACGGGCTTCACAGGTATCCGCGGCCCCTCGCGGGGCTCGCTGCGCTCGCCACGCTTCGGGCTCGGTGGCTCGCTGCGCTCGCCACACTATTCTATTCTCACTCCACGCCCTAGTGGATAGTAGGGGTATGAAAAGGTCGGAGGACGCGTACCGCCGCCCCTCGCGGGCTCGCTGCGCTCGCCACGCTTCGGGTTCACGTTGATCACGTCGTGGCGTCAACTACTTTTGGGGGGACATTTCAATGTTCAGGGGTGTTTTTGGCCCATTTACCATTGTTCCTATGATAATTTGGGTAAATTGAGCCATTTCACATTGTTTGGGAAAATCGTGGTCATCGCGGGTAAATTGAGGCATTTAACATTGTTCTCTATGGGGAAATCGCGGGCATCGCGTCTGGCCCATCGCACCCGATTTTTTTGCGCATGCGATGCCCGCGATGGCCCCGATTTTACCCCCGATGACCGCGATTATGATCGTTGTGGCCGTGCTAGGAAACAAGTACCGACTTTTTATACAAGTCCTACCGGCCAAAGCATTTACCCCTGACCAGTCAGCATGGGCAGGGATCCTGGGCAAGTGAGGACCCCCCCAATGAAGCCCCCCCCCCCTTTAGAATTTACCAGCCCGCGGCAGTCTCCGGTGACACGTAGGTAGGTATCCTTTGGCCGACAGTCCTGAAGAAAATCCATATGGGGTACCTGTGGAAGAAAACCATACTCACCAGGGTCCTCTGGCGTAGATTGCGTCCCTCTTCTTTCCTTGTTGGCATCCAGTAATTTGCTAATTATAATGATGTGTATTTGTTAGGCTGTGGACCCGTCTGTAACTGTCAGGTCTATGTGTTATGATATCTGGGAGTCCTCGCCAACCCTAACTCCGTTGTCATCGAATGGGATTGATGGCTGCGTGCTAGTGCTAGGCTTCGCCTATAATAGCCGCGTTCGACAGAGCCCGTTAGTCAGGCTCCGCCCCCGATGCCACCAGGTCTTGAGAGTTGACAACGCTGCCACCAATGTCAAAGATGAACAAGGGGATGACTAACTAACCCAAGAAGGCGAGGTCACCCTTGCTCTGTAGCAAACTGGGTAAACGTAACAATACGTAGAGATGTAACACAAACCTATACCAAACAGGTGTAACAATACACAGAGGTGTTTCATAAGAATCAAGATACAAGTAAGGGGCAGTCTGGGGATAAACTCCACTTATCTGTGCTCCGAGGAGACAACGGCAGCGGGAACCAGGGGACGGACAGCTTGGACTACGCACGGACACCAGGAGGACAAGAGACAGAACGGAGGACACGGCTGGGAATGAACGACAGGACACAGGACGACTGGACACAGGAACCAGGAGCAATGGGTAAGCAGGAACCAGGAACACTTGAGACCCTGAGGTGCAAAAGCTATAACCGGCGTCTGTCCTGGGCAGACGCCGGCTCTTTATTCAAAATCCCCGCTGACGTGCGCCGAACTGCCGGGCGCATGACCTCAGCGCGCCGGCACGCCGACGGAGACGCTCGGGGACGTTGCCCGGCAACGCCCCGATGCCTGCTGACGATGCCGTGGGGACGGAAGCCAGGGGCGTTGCTGTGCGACGCCGCTAACGTCTCCCCCGGCACTCGTCTACACTGTCTGTCCCGGCGGGTCCGGGACAGAAGTGTAACAGTACCCCCCCTTGAGGAGGGGTCACCGAACCCTTAGAACCCGGTTTCCAGGGAAATTTTCTAAAGAATTCCGCTCTTAGTCGGGGCGCATGCAAAAAAATTTCTGGGACCCAAGATCTTTCCTCATCTCCAAACCCCTTCCAGTGGACAAGAAACTTGAGCTGACCCCTGACTACCTTGGAATCCAAGATATGTTCCACCACATACTCCTTATGCCCTCGAACCAAGACAGGTCTTTGAGTACGTGTAGAGCTGGATGGAAGGGTTCCGATGACAGGTTTGAGCAGGGAACAATGAAAGACATTATTGATGTGCAGAGACCTGGGAAGCTGAAGTCTGAATGCCACAGGGTTAATTTGTCCGATAATCGGAAATGGACCGATAAACCTGGGACCCAACTTGGGACATTGCTGTCGAAGTCTAATATGACGTGTGGATAACCATACTCTCTGACCCACTTTAAAGAGACACGGTCTCCTGTGCCTATCAAAGAAAATCTTAGACCGGGCTGAGGATTGTCTAAGGGCTATGTGTACATTCTTCCAGGCTTTCCTAAAAAACGAGACAGTGGACGAGGATCTTGACGGATCAACCGGGGGCATGAATGAACTACATTTGGGGTGCAAACCAGAGTTGCAGAAAAAAGGAGAGCTCTTGATGGCTGAATGATAAGAGTTATTGTATGCGAACTCTGCTAATGGAATAAGCTCAGCCCAATTGTCCTGGCACTTTGAAACGAAACAGCGGAGGTATTGTTCCAAAGCCTGGTTGACCCTCTCGGTCTGTCCATTCGACTGCGGGTGATAGCCAGAGGAGAGACTGACCTGAATCCCTAAGGCTGCACAAAACTGTCTCCAAAACCTGGCCACGAACTGGGAACCTCTATCCGAGACAATATCGACCGGGAGTCCGTGAAGCCTAAAGATGTTGGTGATGAATAAATTTGCTAGGATTTTTGCAGTGGGAAGCCCATGTAATGGAGTAAAGTGAGCCATTTTGGAAAATCTATCCACCGTAACCCAGATGATGGTGAACTTGCTAGACGGAGGCAGGTCAACTATAAAGTCCATAGAAATATGGGACCATGGTTTCTTGGGAATGGACAAGGGGAGCAGCGGCCCAATAGGAGACTGTCGAGACGATTTGTGTCGCGCACAGACCAGACATGAGGCCACAAATTTGTCGACATCTTGCCTCATAGAGGGCCACCAAACAGTCCTGGCTAACTGTTCAAAAGTTTTGGCAATACCTGGATGCCCGGAGCTTTTTGCCGAGTGAAAGTCCCTGAGAACCGCCTGCCGTAATTTCTGGGGAATAAATAAACGGTCCTGTGGGGTCTGTTGAGGAGCCGACGCTTGGGCAGCAATGACTAAGGTGGCTAAATCTTGGGTCAGGCCCGCCATGATTACTGAGCAAGGGACAATGGGAGATGCTTTCACCTCAGACCCCTGGAAAGTCTGAAAACTGCGGGAGAGGGCCTCCGCCTTCACGTTCTTAGATCCCGGCCTAAAGGTGATGATAAACCGGAATCTGGTGAAGAACAGTGCCCACCGAGCCTGTCGTGGGTTGAGGCGTTTGGCGGACTCAATATAAGAGAGATTCTTGTGATCGGTGATCACGGTGATGGTATGCTGAGCTCCCTCAAGCCAGTGACGCCACTCCTCAAACGCCCATTTGATGGCCAATAACTCACGATTGCCTACATCATAATTTCTCTCGGCTGGAGAGAATTTGCGGGAGAAGTAAGCGCATGAATGGACCGGACTCTTCTGAGACAGGACTGCTCCAGCACCCACATCAGAGGCGTCGACTTCAATTAAAAAGGGAAGCCTGGGATCTGGGTGGTGCAGAATTGGAGCTGAGCAAAACGCTTTCTTTAATTTTATGAAAGAATCCATCGCCTGTTGAGACCATTGTCCTGGGTCAGCCCCTTTCCGAGTCAAGTCCACTATGGGTGCCACGATGTCCGAAAAGGAGCGGATAAATTTGCGATAGTAGTTAGAAAAACCAAGAAATCGCTGAATGGCCTTGAGCGTGGTTGGGCGAGCCCAGGATTGAATGGCCTGAACCTTCGATGGATCCATGGAGAAACCTTGAGGGGAAATAATATACCCTAAAAAAGTCACTTGTGACACTTCGAATTCACATTTTTCCAACTTGGCATATAGATGATTCTCCCGTAGCTTCTGCAACACCAGGCGGACGTGCTGCCGATGCTCAGGAAGAGATTTGGAAAAAATGAGAATGTCGTCCAAGTAAACTACGGCAAAACCCCCTAAAAACGGTCGAAGGACTTCGTTGATAAAGTCTTGGAAGACTGCCGGGGCGTTAGCTAGACCAAAAGGCATCACAAGATACTCAAAATGCCCCGAGTGGGTATTAAACGCGGTCTTCCATTCATCACCACTTTTAATTCTGATTAAGTTGTAGGCCCCCCTGAGGTCTATTTTGGAAAAAATCACTGCCTCTCGAATCTGATCAAATAATACGGAGATGAGGGGTAATGGGTAGGAATTTTTTACCGTAATTTTGTTAAGAGCTCTGTAGTCAATACAGGGCCGTAAAGACCCATCTTTCTTCTCAACAAAGAAAAACCCCGCCCCCACCGGTGATTTAGAGGGCCGAATGAACCCTTTTTCAAGGCTTTCTTTAATGTAGAGGTCCACGGCTTGGGACTCAGGTGCGGATAACGCATATAAACGACCCTTAGGAAGTCTGGCATTAGCCACTAAATCAATGGCACAATCAAAGGGGCGCTGAGGAGGCAAGGTGTTGGCTTCTTTTTTAGAAAAAACATCTGAAAAATCACGGTTCTGAGGAGGGAGAGCTTGAAAATCGGGGTGCATCACACGGAGAGGGAGAGTGAGACAAACATCCGAACAGGACCCTCCCCACCGAGTGATCTCACCAGTTTCCCAATTAAATTCAGGGTTGTGTTTTTTCAACCAGGGCAGCCCCAGGACTATAGGAGTGAGAGGACAGTGAAAAATAAGAAAGGTGATATCTTCGGAGTGAAGAGCCCCCACCGACAGCCGAAGGGAGGGAGTCCTAAAAGATATACCGCCTTTAGACAGTGGACAGCCATCCAACCCACAAACAGAAACGGGATTTTCCAGGGGTATGGGCATAAGGCCCAATTGTTGCACCAGGCCTTCATCTATAAAGTTACCGGCCGCCCCACAATCCACAAAGGCAGATCCGTTCCAAGAACGATCGGTAACAGAGACTGATACCTGAATTAATACAGAATCTGAGGGAGAAAAGCTTGACAGGCCCAAGTGAACCCCCCAAGTATCACTTAGGCCCTGTCTTTTCCCGCCTTCAGCGGACAAGCAACAGCAAGATGACCGGGACCCCCACAATACAAACAGAGGCCCTTGAGACGTCGGCGGTTTTTTTCGGATGAAGATAGTCGAGTGGCCCCCAACTGCATAGGCTCGTCTCCGGGTACCTCGGTAGACTCGTCTACAGATGAGGAAGGCAACACTCCAGACCGTCTTTCTCTCTGCCGCTCCCGAAATCTCCTATCCACTTTAATGGCTAACTGCATGATCCCATCAATGTCTTTGGGAGTGGGGTACTGTACTAATGCATCCTTAAGGGATTCAGATAACCCAATCCAAAACTGACTACGAAGCGCTGGGTCGTTCCAGCCAGAATCAATAGCCCAACGTCTGAACTTAGTACAGTATGCCTCAGCTGTGTCCTGCCCCTGACGCAGGGCCCTAAGATTTGACTCGGCCGAGGCCGCCCGGTCTGGGTCATCATATAATAACCCCATTGCTGAGAATAATGCATCCACAGAAGAGAGAGCCTCAGCACCATCTGGAAGGCCGAAGGCCCAAGACTGAGGATCTCCCTGCAGGAGTGAAATAACCATTCCAACCCGTTGAGCCTCAGAACCAGAAGATCCTGGGCGCAATTTGAAATAAAGCCTACATGACTGTTTAAAATTAAAAAACAAAGACCGGTCACCTGAAAAACGGTCAGGGAGATTTAACCTGGGCTCCAGACTCCCACCGGAGGAGGAGCTAGACTGAGACCGTTGCTCGTGTGAGTTTACCCGTAGGGTGAGCTCTTGCAATTTCTGCGTCAGTGTGTGCATCTGTCCTGCAAGAGAGTGGGCAGCAGCCTGCTGTGACGGATCCATGATTGGGTTTCCCCACGACTACCGAACCTCTGAGCTGTAGGGGCAACAACAGTCTCAGAGTATGGTCTGGCCGGTTATAATGTTATGATATCCGGGAGTCCTCGCCAACCCTAACTCCGTTGTCATCGAATGGGATTGATGGCTGCGTGCTAGTGCTAGGCTTCGCCTATAATAGCCGCGTTCGACAGAGCCCGTTAGTCAGGCTCCGCCCCCGATGCCACCAGGTCTTGAGAGTTGACAACGCTGCCACCAATGTCAAAGATGAACAAGGGGATGACTAACTAACCCAAGAAGGCGAGGTCACCCTTGCTCTGTAGCAAACTGGGTAAACGTAACAATACGTAGAGATGTAACACAAACCTATACCAAACAGGTGTAACAATACACAGAGGTGTTTCATAAGAATCAAGATACAAGTAAGGGGCAGTCTGGGGATAAACCCCACTTATCTGTGCTCCGAGGAGACAACGGCAGCGGGAACCAGGGGACGGACAGCTTGGACTACGCACGGACACCAGGAGGACAAGAGACAGAACGGAGGACACGGCTGGGAATGAACGACAGGACACAGGACGACTGGACACAGGAACCAGGAGCAATGGGTAAGCAGGAACCAGGAACACTTGAGACCCTGAGGTGCAAAAGCTATAACCGGCGTCTGTCCTGGGCAGACGCCGGCTCTTTATTCAAAATCCCCGCTGACGCTGACGTGCGCCGAACTGCCGGGCGCATGACCTCAGCGCGCCGGCACGCCGACGGAGACGCTCGGGGACGTTGCCCGGCAACGCCCCGATGCCTGTTGACGATGCCGTGGGGACGGAAGCCAGGGGCGTTGCTGTGCGACGCCGCTAACGTCTCCCCCGGCACTCGTCTACACTGTCTGTCCCGGCGGGTCCGGGACAGAAGTGTAACACTATGATAACCCACTGTATACATGCAATGTGTTCCATCCACCAATTATGCAACCCTTGCAATAATAAATTCTGTGCCGTCCAATTGGATGAGGAAACACATCCAGGCAGAGGGGCGGAGTCACTGTGATTCCGCCCCTGTCCCTGGAGATCCTCATCATGCCAATGTTCTATATAAATGTGAATAGGGTTACATGGTAATGCATATACTGTATTGTATGAATAATATCCTAGTATAGTCTACAAACTATATTGGACAATACATTTTCACAGAGTGAAATCTACACTTTAAGGGGCAGATTTATTTAGCTTGGAGAAGAGATAAACTGAAGATAAAGCAGAGAAAAGGTAAAAGGAGATAAATCACCCGCCAATCAACTCCCAACTGTCTTTTTCAAACACAGCTGATTGGCTGGTGCTTTTTACCTTTTCTCCACTTTATCTCCAGTTTATCTCTTCTCCAAGCTTAATAAATCTGCCCCTAAGTCTTATATAGTTCAGTAGCTATTATTTCTTGTTATAATTACAAGACCTCTCTTACAAGCCGGGCACTGGTTCCCCTTTCCCTTCAAAATACAATTCAAGCTCCTTACGCTCAATTACAAAGCTATCACCCATTTTTCTACATATCTGACCTTGTCTCTCGTTATACTCCCACCCGCCCTCTCCGCTCCACACATGCACATCGCCTCTCCTGCAAACTGGTTACTTCCTCCCATTCCCGCCTCCAGGACTTTGGCCGTTGTGCTCCGTATCTCTGGAATTCTCTAACGAGCAGGGCCCTCTCTCCTGCTTTGCTTAGAATATATCTCTGCCACTGTTATAATTGCGCCAGTGTCCGCTGCTGCAACTGTCTTTTTTATTTACCACGTACTTGTCCTAATTTGCATTTGTACTGTAAATCACAATCTTTCTTGTATTGTTCTTTGCTTATCTATGTATTGTCAGGCGCTGCAGAACCCTTGTGGTGCCATATAAATAAACAATAATAATAATTGTTTGCGTATCATATTGCGAGCGATATTTATTTGTAGAGGGATGTGCAGATTTACCCGGATCTCAAAACGGGATCTTATTGGCTATCCAAGCCAAAACATGTGACAGCTGATCCCATTTTGAGATCCGGGTAAATCCGGATCTGCACATCTAAATCTTACCTGCCGACTTTTAAAAACTCCTTTCCGGGAGAAGCCCGGAGAGGAGTGAATGGGGGGGGCGGGATGAGGCGAGGTTTCGGGGGTGGAGCCAGGCTGATGTCACCTAGCGCCGCCCCCATTATAACAAGCCGCATTCATTTGCGGGTCTGTGGATGGGGGAGGGTCTAAAATGATGCAAAATTATGCAATTTGCGTCATTTTAGCCCCGCCCCCTACCGCGGACCCGCGGAAATCGGCATTTTATACCACGGGGAAGGGGGGGGAGCAGGGGCTGTGGTCAAAATAGGGGAGACTTACCCACCTTCCCGGGGGGCTGGGAGGGGGACCCAATTTGCGGGACCCTCCCGGCCATTCCGGGAGGGTAGGCAAGTATGATCTAAATAAATCTTACCGTTCATCTACCCGTTGACCTTAGAACTTGTATCCAGCCTTGTAGATATACTTGAATACATTGCGGTTCCTAGGACTTAGTAGAGCTTCCAAATAAATCACCTGATAAATGAGTGTAAACATTTCTAGTCCATTTGAAAACACAAAGTAATATTCGATGAACATGACCTGACCCCCTCCCCCACTCCCTCCGAATAAAACTCATTTAGTGATTGGCTAAGAAGATGTCTGATATTTAAAAAAAAAAAGGATAATGATAAATTTAAACAAGATTTGAAAAAAAAAAAAAAAAACTCCTTTTATACGAGGGCAGAAATCAGCTGTAATAAAAGATAAAAGGTTTACAAGCTGGAGGCTACCTTCAAAGCCATCGGAACCGTGTATGGCAATAATGAAAATTTAGTTTTTAATATCCTTGCATGCTGTATACTGTAATTGCAGAGACCCCTATGCCAACGGAGGTGTCATTTATTGTTCTAGAAAGAATTAGAATGTTTGGTGGAACGGAGAACCCCATTCCAACTCCACAAAGCAATAATACAGGTCTCCATGAAGTGGTAGCAGATGTCTCTACAAAATAAAGGCTGATTTTAATATAGACTATCAGTGGCGCACACAGGGGAGTCAGATATAGCTGTTCGTTATAGCCCTTGTTGCGCCCGAGATGGGGGCGGGGGTGGTATAATAGGGGAAATCATTTTTCTTAATTCAGTAATGTTTACTAATAAATGAATGTAATAATTAGAGATGTACGATGGGGCATGTATGCTGGAATTGGCGCTGATTCGGCTTTATAATAATAATAATTATTTTATTTTTATAGGGCTCTTTCTCCAATAGGACTCATGGTGCTTAAAAGATACAATAAATGTAATACAGTACAGGAACAATGAAGTACAGAAAATATTTTCATAAACGAAACTTCCGTAACGATAATTACGGAAATACTTGATTAAACAGGAAAGTCTTGAGTCTGTTATTGAAGGATTTTAGAGTGGGGGATCCGGCTTTAAATTTGGTTTTGGATTTGGATTTTGGTTTGGATTTTTTATTTTTTTTAATTGTAGGGGGGAAAAGCTACATTTATATAATTGGGGATTTTTTTTGTTCCTAGAGTCCTTCTTTTGTCATTTCTAATCATTTTTGACCACTTCAAATCTCACAATATTGGCCAAAGGCAGCAGTGATTAAATGTAGAATTCAACATCTGCCCTAATGAATCTAGAATAAGGCTGACATGGATGAATTATAGTCAGATTGTACTATATATATATTAGTTTATGACCCACACATAATCATAACATCGATAAATTAATTAGAATTAAGGCATCATATATTTACCAAGTCCGTAGATGGACACTTCCCCTTTAAGGCTGTATTCTCTGGTCACTGTGACCATATAAGTGAATCTGTCCAGATCAATAATCTAAAACAGGGGCCGCACTCCTATGCAGTATAAATTTTGAGTGTTTGGGCCGGCTAGGGGGTGTTACCTCTCCTGGGGCGGAGCTCCTCACTTGTTCGATCATTGGCGCTGTGACCAGAGCCAGCCTTAGGCATAGGCAAACTAGGCAATTGCCTAGGGCATTTGGAATGCCTAGGGGCATCAGCAGCTTCGGCTGATTAAAATGATATGCAGCATGCCTATATTCTGTGTGTGAGTGAGGCTGTACCTGCATATGAAATAGTGTTTTCATGGAAATCACTGTAACATAGCATTCCGTATGCAGGTACTGCCACAGTCGCACACAGAATATAGGCATGCCGCATATCACTT